>NC_045566.1:27957403-28264546 GCF_009819795.1 Aythya fuligula | reverse complement strand
TCTTTCACTCCGAAAATATTTCAAGCTATTTTGATAACAGTTCAAATTTCCAAATAGAATAAGCTTTCCCAAGTTACCAGAGACCAAGGACAATATTCATGTTTTCATGAATAGTAGTTGAAATAGATGAAAAAAATAGGATGTATGAAAATTTTATTTATGTAGTGTTGTATATTTGTATATATATGGAGATAAAACTTTCATGCCACATGGCTTTACAAATATAGTGAAAGATGATTATATGAGTTAGTACATTGTATATGTGTATTTACAAGCATATATGTGTAATATGTACACAGGTCTACAGGTCCACGTAAATCTGTGGTCATATATATTTACACAAATTGCTGTCACCAAACAAGACAGAGGCAAGCTTTTAAAATTCACTGCTGACATGCTGAAAGTGACTGTCAGCTTATTAAAAGATTTTGTTCTTTTTATTTTTTAGTGTACAAAATCAGAGTAGCAACCTGAAAAGCCCTATTTATTCTACATGGTCCCAAAGCGGAGAGCCATGTACCCTAGTCATACAGTGCAAGACTTATCCTGCCCTACTTGGTATACGATGTGTGGTTTTGCTACAGCACCAGCTGTCAAAATATGTTAGAAATTTTGGTTTTAAGTTTGATGCAAAAGACCTGAAGCAGAAGGAGGTCACGTCTCCCAAATTATGCTACTCTTTAGCTCCTCTGATAAAGTGCTGGCTGTTTCCAAGTTCCATAAGCCTCATTCATTAGAGCCCAGGCTCACAGCCAGAGCATGGCAGCCTCCTGCAGTAGATGAAGCATTATGCGAATGTAACTGAGGGAGAGGTCCCTTCTGCCCAACCTGGAGATTTTGTCCTTAAGTGAATCTTATTCTAGTTTACACCTTGATTAGACTCTAATAATAAATCTGAGTCAACTGAGAAGTGCTAAGCAAAGCAGGAAATCCTTGTGACCTTACTGCACTATCTTTCTCATAAATTCTCACTGTATTTTGACTCTCACATCTTGAGGCTCTTGAGGCTTTTTAACAAAAGATTTGTATATTTTTTATTGACAGTATGGCTTGTAGATTTCAAAGTACTACACTGATGGATTATGTGAGAAAAAGTACTAGAATACTAACAGCATCATGTTATTATACTTTTTTTTTTTTTTTTTTTTTTTTTGTCATGGAGTTTCATTTTAGCAGTAGCCACACAGAATGGATTATTTAATATTTACATGTCTGGTACATTGAATAGTCTCATCTGAGTAGAAATGCCAGTTTTATTTCTTGGCTGACATTCACCCCTTTTGGGAAGCAAACAGATACCTCACATGTATCACACAAGTGACATAATATATGGTGTTCTGTGATACCTCATCTCTTTGCTCTAATCAATTTCTCTCCGGGATGCTTTCATCTTGGATTGATGTCATTGTTTCAAGACCTGTTGGAGTTGTTAGCAAACCCCTGCTTCAGCTCTGCTCTTCAGCTCCTGGTAGCCTGCCTCAGATGTTCCTCCTCCGTGTAAAATAACATACAATTCCTTTTATGGACTATGCCTTGTTCTTATATCCAGCTCGCTACTTAACTTATTGCTCTTTTGAATCCCAGTTTCCTGCCCTGGCATCTCTCTTCCTTGCCACATCATTCCTGTTTCACCCAAACTTTGCTACCCACAATCCACTTGAAACACTGTCATTTTCTTGATATACAGGTACAAACCTGATCTATTAATATCAATATTCTATTTGCTGCTGTGTAATGGTCTGACTGCATATTGGATTTGCGTATTGATGAATAATAGAGTAGCAAGCAGAAAACTATTTTAACAAGCACAATAGGCTTTCTCAAGCATGCAGAAAGTAGTTTGAAGGGAATTCTTAGAACAACGACAAAAAAAAAAAAAAGCAGCTGTTTCAGCAAAGAATCTTCTCAAGATGGCTTGAATGATTTGTAAAAACAAGTATCATGCTATGGTAAATAAACTATTCTTAAGGGCATAGACTCATAGTCCAACAGTAATTTGCGTGGATATAATGCAAAGTGTGTATGAATTCTCTGTGCCCTATTTATACAAAACTGAGCTACAGATAGAAGAAGCTTTCAGCAAACTTGAGCTTCCCCATTCCTAACTTTGTGAAAAGCAGTATCTTTACAATTAATATTTTGCTAGTTCTGGTTACTGTGGTCCAAGAGGGGTAAATACATAAGAAGGAATACTAAAAATAAACCAACTCTCCCACACCCAAACCACACTCTATACAGTGGGGAAAGACATGCATATAAATAGCTTTCACATACCCTTTCACCTGGTGGGCCAGGAGGACCGTCATTGCCTGCAGTACCCTAGAAAGAAAAACACAGTATGTTCAAAGGTTAAACCTCTATTTTCTTTAAAAGAAACTTTTAAAGAAAAGCCGACTTACATTGTGTGTCTGACAATTACCTTTGGACCTGGTTTGCCAGTTGGACCTCTTGGACCTCTTGAGCCTCTTGGACCCTGTCAAAAAAAATAAAAAAAAGATACACTTAGTCATAATTGTTGAATTCAGTAATGACTTCAAATCAAAATAATTCTTCATAGTATAGTAGAAGCAAATAATATAGAAAAGCCTCTAAGTTGCAAAACAAATGTATATACCGTTGGTCCTCGTTGTCCTCTTGGGCCTGGTTTGCCATGTAATCCCTGTGAAGAAAAGTTCACAGAAGTCATCTTAACAAACACCATATTTGAGAGATAATGTTTTATACTGAAGTGGGGGTAAAGTGCAACTCTCTTATGTTTAAACATTATTTTAAGTATCTACTTCTCATTTTAATTTACAGAATAATGGCCCTTTATAAAACTGTCTTTCTGAGTTCATTGAGACTTGTAGTCAAACACACTAAATTTGCCTCAGAGACAGATTCTGTCATAGGCATTAGAACGTCTTAAACTATTTTAAGATAGTAGTGAAGATGCCACACAACAGAGTCCCTCTGCAATAGTCTAAAGGACTTGGCATCATTTCCAATGCAATAATAGCCTTGAAGACAGAATTACCATTTTCCCCATGCACAGTTCCACAGGCTAATGTTGAAAACAAAGGGTAATCCTCTCTCTTTATAAGTATATATATATATGTATATATGTGTGTATATATATACACACATATATACATATATATATATATAAAACGGAAGTAGGGACTGTAGTACCTACCAGGATTCTGCACACTTGCACAGAAGTAATACAGAAGTTGTCAGAATATTAGCCATTCATTTTTTTGCTACACGATACCTCCTAATCTTACTGAACAGATTCCTTTCTTTAGGCTCGGTGTTAGGTTAATGTTGCTGTGCATTCTAATGAAAGGAAGCTTTACATTCAACAGTATTCTTCAGGTAGAAAAAAAACTTGATGACTGCCACTTTCTATTCTCTGTGGTAAACACAACAGCAACAGTAAAGCAGCAGTGACGTTCTAGCATAAAGCTTGTTCTTATTGAAAATGAATTAAATGCACACAGCTATTTTCTCGAGGTGTTGTTTTTGTGTTCTTTCTTTCTTTCTTTCTTTCTTTCTTTCTCATTGATCTTATTTACTTATTAAAATAAAAATTATGTTTTGTTCTTATAATGCTACATAGCTAGTGAACTTCTCAGGGACAATTACTGTCTTATTACCAGTGCGTGTGGTAGAATATCACAGAATGATATGCCGTTAAGTAAGACTCATAATAATACCTACTTCACATTACAAAAACAAACAAACAAACAAACGAACAAAAAACCAACATACATTGTTGTTTTATTGAAGGTCAGCATAATAACAAAGTATATAGGCAGTTCAGTATTAATTAGGTCATTAGAACACTAGCTGAATTAAAAACTTTATGAACGCCTGAGAACGGATCAATATAATTATATTTTCATAATTTTAAGTTTGTTCTTTGATGAGTTTTCATTTTTCTTTTTTTTGTTTGTTTGTTTGTTTTTAATTAAATCTGATACCCTGATTACCAGTAATGTCCTATTTTGCCCAACAAGAATGACCTGAACATTCTTATACTGCTTTTCTGTCCATAACAATATATCCTAGCTAAAATAACACAAGAAAAATCTAAAGTATGTATAAATAATGTAAGTGCAATTGGATTTCACGTATTTCATCTAAAAATCATGAATTCCTACTTGTTTTCATGTGCAAATTAAAATGGATTCTTAAGAACAATAATGACATACATAACTTTTTTTTTTTTTTAATTAAGTTTGACTTAAAGCCATGGTAAGCGGATCATTTCTATGAATTCTGACCCATCCTCTCACTTCTGTTAATTTTATCAGCTTTCTAACAACACGTTCTGCTATATTCAATTAAGCTTTAGAGACAACACTACAGTTTTCTTTCAAATCTGCATTTCATTTTTGGTTTGAAGAATACACCTAACAGATTTTCCCCTCACCAGCTTCCAATAAACAAAGCAACAAAATCTGTCATTTTGCATCTATTTATTAATAGCATATGTTTTTAATGTTGTCTAGTATACTTTTTTTTTTTTTTTCTTTAAAGCTCAGCTTATAAAAAAAATTGTGGTAAATCTGAATACTTATGAAGTACATGTTGAATTTCCTCGAGGGTAAATTGCATGGTAGTATGTTAACTCATGGGAAAACAGTCCTTGCATGATCACTCATCTATACTGTTAAATCAGATGTTCAAAGGTGATTTGTTTTCACTTTCCAATGTATAATTATGGTAGCATGCCCAATGAGAAAGTGTCTCAGTTCCTGTATGCTTAGATTAATACCTTAAGGAATGAGAACTATTGTCTCAGTATGTCCTGTTTTACGTAACTGTAGAGATTTATCCTAAGAGTGAAAAGTCTGTTTTTATAGTTCCTTAGCTAATAGCTTATACCTCTATTTTTCAGTGACTTCCCATATCACCGAGTACAAAAAGATAATTGTCATGAAAGCAAGAATGATCATACCCTTGCACCTTTCTCTCCATTGGCACCCGGAAATCCTGGGAAACCAGTTGAGCCCTAAATAAGAAATCAATGCAAATATCAGAAAATATCAAAAACAAAACTCTAGTGTAGCCATCATTTAATTTATATGTAAAGCACACCTCCAAAACGAAGAACATTTTACGTCATGCCAAATTTGCAAGTGTGGCAACTCTGATAAATAGCTGCAAATTAACTTACCATAATGCCTCAAGTTCAGAATGCATTAAGAAACATCAATGGACATTATTTGTCATATTAGACAATCTTCATTAAATCTTCACCAGTTTTTAACAGTAGGAAAGAAAAGATCATTAACAGCCCACTAGAAATAACTCTATCATAACAAAGAGAAATAAACAAGGCCTTGCTACCTCACAGTACAATAATTCTCGGACAAAATAACTACATTCAAAGCAATTGCAAAGTGTTGCCCCATCTCAACAGTGGTTCTTTATTCAATTTACTGAGCTGTAAATGACCTTGGGTGGTTTATTCACTGTAAACTGACCAGTTTCATCCAACTCATGCAATTTGTAGATGTGTTTATATGTGCTTCTAGTAAGCAGAATTTATTGGGAGATCATCTGGCTTGATTCTATGTATAGAAGCTGCTCGCAGAAGTTACTCCTGCTTCTCCTTTTTCTTCCCTTTCCTCCTGCTTACTGCCCGTTTAACCTGAACAGTACCATTTTCTTCTTGATTTATAGTATACGGGTCCAAAGGAAGAGCAGACGGGTTACCTGCCAATGTGTTAATTTGTCATAAGGGAGTTGGGGTCAAAGAGGTGGTTAACTTAATAAAAAAAAAAATAAAAATACTTCCAAGCTACGGAAGATGAAAAATCAAAGCAGTGTTTGGTTTGGTCAGACACTAAAACTACTGGACAGACTCCCTGCTGTGATATTGCATTTATATCAATAGAGCTTGTTATTAAAATTATGATGGCAAGTAAAATGTATATGACAAAAATTTCAATCTTATGTCACATGAATCATTCCAATTATCCAATAATGAACTTGGGGGCAGTACAACTTCATTGACAGTGACTCTAATGAAAACCTGACTGATATTCATTGCTGTTGTTTTTATTTATAATAATAATAATTATTATTTTTTTAATTCTTCACAATTTACAACTTCAAAAGTGAATGAAATTGTGAAAATCCTACTCCATAAAGCCCAAGTACATTTATGATTAAAAGGCTGGTGGAAGAAACAACTCAAATGATATAGGCATGATTAGGATGTAAATATCTTACATACAAAGTACTTTCTGCAATTGTGCTAATCAAAAGGGACTGTCAGGATTAAAAAATGTTGTGAAAATTATCAGATAATGGCAGTACACTATGAACAAGAAGAAAGAAGAAAAATAATGAAAAACAAGTAAATAAAAAAAATAGTGTGAACCTTCTCAACAATATTGGGACAGAATTTCTTATTTTCTTTACCTGGCTTTACCTAGCTAATAAGCTTTTCTGCTGTTTCTTTTTTTCCCTTCTTCCTTATATTAGTTTAACAGGACTGTGAATAAGTGTCAAAACAATTCTCCAGCATGTTGATGCATTGTAGCTACTATTACTTTTTCCTGAAAGTTTAAGTGTCAAGTTAGATGAGCAAACAGTGAATGCAGTTTGAGAACCATATTCAATTTTAATCCAATGAAAATATAATATAACGTAAATATTCTTTGCTGAAAAAAGAATCAGTCAAATTTTATTTGAAGTGTTACCTCAGTTTTGTTCTTAGAATTGAATAATGTAAAACTTCTTTGATCTTAGACTTTTCAAAAGACAAATCTCTAAAGGAGAGCAAAAAGAGACTGAAATCTGAGACATTTCAATTAAGAAGTAGGAGGGAAAAAACCCATGCTTGTCAAAGTGAATAGTCTCCATACATACTTGGTTTTGATATTTTTCATTAACACAAATGTGTTCAGTGAATAAACATTCTTCAGATAGTTAATTTACTTGACAGAAAAAATATTCAAGAGTCTACCCTTTGCTTAGCCAGACAGGAAGTTGTAGTTCTGCCAAAAAAGTCGTATTTTCAAATTGGAAGATAAAAATACATCCCAAACTAGAACAAAATTGAGGATTTTATTGCAGGTGATTATTTGGTTGTGTAGAAGGGGTACGAAATTCTTCTACTTGCTCTACATGAATTGTCCTTCAGACAGTCTGGAGATGCAATGTCTCATGGCCTTATGTCAGGAATTGTCTGTAAAATTATGTTTTTATTCCATTTTTTCTTTCTCATTAATCTCAGAAAGAGACTTTGCAATTACTTTAGAATGCTCATTTCCTAAAGCTGTGTTAGGACAACCTTAGGACAACCTTTTCAAAAAAATGTTTCAAAAATGTAAACCTTCAATTCAGAAGCCATCTATTTTAACTTTTTTTTTTTTTTCTTTTGCTGCAATCAAACACAGAAGATAACTGAAGGATAGATATAGGCACATGAATAAAATAAGGGTTGGGTTTTGTCATGTTTGTCTTAACAAAAGCAAAAGGAAAATATGATGAAAATTGTAAATTTTATGTTCCAAAGAAATATGGCTTACTCTGTGGAAGAAGCAGTAATGACACAAATGGAATCCTTGTACCACATGAAAAATTGACATCACCATCAGCATCCATTTCATGGTTAATACAATGCTTATTCTCTTTCAAATATAAAGGCAGTTTCTTCTTTCTCAACATCATTTAATATATGCCAGCCTGATGCTGACACAAAATACAACTCATGAAAGGATGACAAAAGTTTGAAGGTAGCATATTTAATAGGAAAGTTAGTGTTCCTTGAAGATCTTCAGGGACCCAACATTTTAAAAGATTTAACTTCAGATCATGATTGTCAAGAAAGGAAATGTGAAAAATAGCATAAGATTTACAGTTCATTTAAAGCGCACCTTTGGACCTTGCCTGCCTGGATATCCTGGCAATCCGGGCACACCAAGCTTACCCTGCAATAAAAATACAGTGTTAAATTTTAATTTATCATCCTCCTTAGTGGTTCAGCAAACCTTTATGGAAAGCATTTTTTTCCACAACCTACAGTGATAGCACTTTATAAAATATAATATTCAATGAAATCAATTACTCATTTTAACTATTAATCACCAGTGGGCTTAATTCCTCAAATCTAAATAAAAATCCCACTCCTGTTAATGAGATCAGTAAAGTCAGTACCTCTAAGATGTGGGACTAAGGTCATTACACTATTAATATTCTGTATGAAATCAGGGCATGAATATATTGTAAGTGAGAAGTTCTTTTTACTTTATAGGGTGTGATGTCTGCTTTTTCATAGTTTGTTTGTTTTTTTTTTTTTTTTTCCAAATAGACATTTGAAGAATCAACTATTTTTGTTGAAAAATTCTAAGTTGTTTGTGACTATGATAAATCACACTCCACTAACTATTTGCTAATGATAGATTTCTCAACAAACATGACTGCTTTCCTATGTTCAAATAGGACAACAGGACAAGCAGTCTGATCAACACTGACATTACTGATTCCTAGAAATGAAATACAGTACCCCATGGAGTTGATCTCTTCAGATGTCTAAGGGATGATTGATGGTTTGCCACTTTCAAAGGTAGGGGGAAAGCAGTTTCAATCTTTGAGAGACGGGAACTCTAGGGATGAATTTGAGTTTTCTAAACACAGACCATGTTCCAGGCTGTCACATTTTGGAGAAGATTTCAATGTAAAATATATGATTATACTATATAATATGGTACTCAGCAGTAACCTTAGATAATGGAAAAGAGGAAGCAGGTACCTTTATGTGGAAAGGAATTTGTGAAAATAAACATGCTTATTCTTAAAAAAAATAGAGCATGTGAATAAAAATGTCCATTTTCATATTAATGTAAGCCCACAGGTCTGGCTAGTACATTATTAAAGAAGAATTATTTCCTCAATTTATAAAAATAATTATAATGCTGCCACACTGTGCACTGGGCTACACTGAAACAAGTTGCATGCCATACAATGATTAAAATCTTTTGCAGCATGACACTGCAACAAGTCTTGCTAAATTCAGTGAAAATTTTGTGCCTCATTTATGATTGAGCAAGGCTCAACTGCCTAGGTTTTAAGTGTGGATATGGATGTTTTTTTAAGCTCCTTCCTGACATGTCGTTCATACTTTTGACACGGTCCTTTCCTAGGACAATGCTGCCCTAACCTGCTTGGAAAAGCTTTCTTATCACGAACATAGAGAGTAAAAGACCACTGTAGTACTTTAATTACCAGGGAAGAGTAGTACCTTTGTATGAAACAAGTCATAGGAAATGAGAAGGGAATAAATAGGACACTGATAGTTGCTCTTACGGGCACTTCCCTAATACTATGAGGAAATCTAAGAATTCACAAATCTCTCTCTCTCACACTTTTTTTAAGGACAATATACATATGTTTGAAATTTCTTTTTTGTTTTATTTTAATCATTCTTTCCCAGGTTTCCAAAATGACACTTTCTTTTCAGACGCTCTCACCCAGTGAGATATATATGAATTCGTCATCTTCCTTTCCTATTCTCTATCCATCCCTAGTGTTTTTTGTTGAGGTTAGGATTCTACAGGGATTTGTACTTACCTGTGTGTTTGTTGCCTCATGTATTTTATTTTCCTGTCCTTTATTCAGTCTTCTCTTTAAATAGCACCTTTCACTTTTGCCAAGCTTGTTCGGGATTTCTAATGAGGATATGTTTTCTGTTTAAACCAATCTTAATGACACAATTTGCTATCATATGACTGAATATTAATTCACTCTCCTGCAGCACCTTTATTCCTCCTTTGTACCTAACTATTTCCTCTGAATCATATTTTTTGTAGTTGGTGTGCACTGTATGTAATTTAGGACAAGAAATTTCCTGCCTTATGTGCCAATGAGATGTTACAGTGTTGTTTTTTATACTTGCAAAAAATGATTCCAAATACCTGTTCAAATGTGAACTCTGGTGACCTGATGTAGTAGTGTTTCATAAAAGCTACTGTTAGATAGCCTAAGATCTTGCAGATCTGGATGTTTGTCTTTTTAGTGATGACAATAATGGGCTACATCTATGTTATGAGGCAATTACATGTTTATGTTGATAAATGGCTACTGACCTTTTCCCCAGCGGGACCAGCAGCACCAGGGTCCCCAGATGGACCTGCTCGACCTTTTGGACCTTCTGGCCCATCTTCTCCTCGTGGACCAGGCTGACCAACTTCTCCCTAAAATACAACACTATATAAATATGGAGCAATTGACTGTGTGCATATAGAAGCAAGACTACCTACAATTACTTGAAAACAAATTTTTATTAAACATAAATGGAGATTAGAAAAATGCCACTACTTATGTTCATTATATAATGCAAATGCACAAACTCAAAAAAGCACCAAATATTACTTGCACAACTGTTAGAGGCCAGTGCCCTTGTCTGAAGAGAGCTCATTCTGGAAATTGCATTCTTATTATTTCTTCACTAAATTCTTTTGAAGGCATTCTGACAATCCATATATGAAAAATTTTTGGATCTAGGAATTTTTATTGTTACCATCATCACAGTTATTTATGTATACAGATTAACAGATACAAGCCACTAGCCTCTTGTGATTTTTTTTTTATTTTTTAAAAAACTTTTGAAACACTTTCTATCAAAAATGTGTCCATTGTATAAAATAAAATAGGCACATTTGTATTATACGTTATAATGTATTTGTATACATTGTATAAAATGAAGTACATTTTGACAGAGATTTACTAGATACAAGGTTGGAATGGAAACATCTTATTCTGCATAGATTAATCTTCCTCAGGCAAATTGTGGAGGATCTTGGAATCTGGAAAAAGAGACTCACTAGGAAGAGGTGCAAATGATATCCAAAATTGACATTCTTCCTCTTTATAACTGTGCCATTGTTAATTCAGAAGAACTAGATCTGTGGCTTATATCTGTGCATGCACAAGGAATAGAAACAACATAAACTAAAAGCTTTTACTTTATCTTCGATGTAAATTTACTTGTACCCTTCAGTGATCATTTCAAAATAATATTTACACATTTTAAGATCCTAAGAGACATGAATAAATGCTTACCCGATCACCTTTAAGACCCATGTCACCTTTAAATCCCGGGAAACCATCTTCACCCTAAAGAAGGCAGAAATAAATGTAATAAGACTTTTAGTAATAAAGAGCTGTTTTTGTTGTTGTTGTTTGTTTTCTGCAGACAAAATAAGAGAATACATTTACTACAGATTCAAATAATTTGCTTAGATAGAGAATATAAAAAAAAATCGAATATGGCTATTCCTATGTTAGAGAAAGTGCATAAGTACACTATACAAAATGACTTTTTAGTTTGAAAGTTCCAAACAAGCAACTGTTTAAAACTGTTTAAAAGGTTTTTTAAAGACATAAACAAAATAATTCTTAAGTTTTATCATTAACTATCATATAAAATCATTTCTTAACTCCTAAACATTTTTGGATTATCACCCTTTTTAATAAGACCATCAATTTAATTAAATAAAAAAAAAAGGTGACAAATTATTCAGTGTTTTTCTTTTCAATAGCAGAACCTCCCTTTTAACTAACTTTTCTTTTAAACTAGTGTCTTAACAGTGTCATGAAAGGAATCAAAGAATTGGCTGTTAATGCTCATATTAATGGTCATAACCACTAAAGGAAGAAGTGGTCTCTATACAATTGTTGGTTGTCTGGCAACACAGCCTTGCCTACTCTCGTTGGCTGATGTAATGGAAATAAAGTGGATAAAACAATGGACATTAAGACTGAATTTTTATACAGTGGCAAAACCAGGTGAACATTATTTTTTATTCTTAGTGTGAATTACTTATTTACTGCCTAATAAGTTCTGGCAGAGAATTTACTCCAGATATTTTAATAGGTCCCCATAATGAAGTATAAGCAGACAGTACTTGTACAAGTTTCATTTATACCCGTATGAGTTATTTCAGATACAAACAGAAATCTCCAGAGTTGTTCAGTTTAGTTGTGCACAATTTAGTCTAGCATATTTGATCAACTTTTAGTTCAGTCTTCCTTAATTTAACTCATCATACTCATCATTGCTCCAGTATCACGGGATCATAGAACGGTTTGGGTTGGAAGGGACATTAAAGACCATCTAGTTCCACCCCCAACCCTGCCACGGGCAGGGACACCTCCCACTGGACCAGACTGGGTTGACCAAAGCTCCATCCAACCAGACCTTGAACACTTCCAGGGATGGGGCATCCACAACCTCCGTGGGCAACCTGTTCCAGTGCCTCACCACCTCCATAGTGAAGAATTTCTTCCTTACATCTAATCTAAACCTACCATTCAGCCAGACAACAAAAGATTACTGACAGTGCCTTTTTATCTGATGTTTAGTTGTTATCCTGGTAGCAAAGTTCTTTGTGATGAATGAGCATTTATTAAATGCGTTTTACTGTGATGCTATTAATTTTTTTTATACAATGAAGTAATATTGCTGACTTTGAATTTGAGTAACGTTTGGACTGTCAATAAAGCCAGGAAAGAGCAATATCACGATCCAAATGTTACTGAAATAAACAAAGAACAAAGGCTTTGTATTTCATCCTCATTTCAAAAAAGCGTAATGCATTTTGCACTCCTGGGCCCAGAATATTTTTGTCTTCTCCTTGATCAGGGAGACAACTGTGAAAGCTTGCAAGGCTAAAGCCATTTTGACTCTGTTCAATATTCAGAAGTAGCCATGCAGAATGCAATAAATAACCCTAGAAAGAATTATTCAGATTTAAAATAGATTTGCTGTGGTGCTAAAGAGCTCCAAATAGTTGATGAGATATTAATATTATAAATAAACAAAAAACATACACTAGCAAATCTACTTTCTCAAAAGTATGCGTTCATGGAAAAAAAAAAAAAAAGAGGTACCCCATCATGAGTCATTAAAAAAAAAAAAAAAAAGAGACTGAAAACATTCTACAAGCAGGTTTCATGTGCTTTGCAGATGGTGAAAATAAGCTTTACAATGTCATCTTAAAGTGCATACATTAAAACTCCAGGGTGGTCCTTCTCAAAATTTACTGAAATTTTTACTGAAAAAGGTAGAGTGTAGAATGTGGAAAAAAATCTTCAGTTGTAAAAGCTGCTCCCAGTTATGACCATGGTCAGTACTAATTATATGAGAACACTTTGCATCATATCAGTGAGAAATGACCATTTGCCAACCACTGACCAAATGGCTGCCAAATGAACTGAAACTCTTCATCTTTCACAGTGAGGTTCCAGCTGTTGAGATCTACATAGGTTGATTTTACTCCATGTAGGGGGAGAGAACTGAATGCTGTTTCTTCATTATTGTTAACATACATACACAAATACTAAAGAGTTCTAGTCACATCTACTGATCATAAAGAGATAGACCTCCTCTGATATCCCTGGGGTCATTTAAGACCTACAGGAGCTTTTCTGACTGATCAGTTTATTTATTTCTGTCTCTTACTATACTTTCTGATGAGTAATAATATCTAAGTAATTTCAGTAAAAAAGGCCTCTGTGTAACTGCCATTTACAGCATGGTGAGAACCATCTATGAAATAAATTGTGTGACCTTTTGAGGTGTTCAGGGGAGTTCAATGTCTAACTGCAATTGTGAAATCAATTTTTAGGAACACAGGAATGTAGTGGAGATTATTCTAATCGGCACTCATTGATACATATACATACACACATCTATTTAGCTTACTTGTATGTGAGTCCTGTATTTTGTCCTAGATGTTTTTTAATCAATCAGTAAGGCACAAGTTGCTTTTTTCAAGTGTCCAGTCTTCATAGTTATTAAACATGCTCCTCTTTTTTAGATTAGATTTAATAAGCAACTCTAAAATGAGCATGCAGGCTGGACAAACTGTGGTGCAGGAAAGCCTGAAAATGTACAGCATCTCTTGGCATCTGAGCCTGAAAGACTGATCTCTAGTGTTCAGATCAAGGGTTTTTGGCAAGAGTTGGTTTTCTGATTTAGAAATACAGTTATAAATGTATACACAATAGCCACAAGGTAAATTTGCCTGTGGGGACAGGACTGATGGTGTCTGTTATCTGTCGCTGATTCTGAGGGCCAAGGAAATTGGCAATTTAAACTCTATACTGTCTGTAGTTTCAGCCACTTCAGGCCATCAGAAGACAGTAGAGATGGCAGCACTGGGTGTTTGCTATAGTAAGTGCATTTGCACTGTGTAAAGAAGTAATGTTATCAGTAAAAGCTTTCTTCACACTTATATATCTGCATCTGACTGGGGCAGTCCATCACTAAGGAAAAGACCTGGGTCAAAAATACCTGGAACCTAGAAAGCTTTTGGAAAAATTGGGTACAAAATATTTAAAATCTAGCATACAGCCTTATCAAGACAGTTAGAATGACACTGTCGTTACCACAAATCTCTCTAACAAGCTTCTCAGCATCCACATCTATATAAATAACATCTATCTATAAGGCAGAGAATCTCTAATTTTGTACTTAAAAGCAGCTTAGAGAGAATTCACTTTAACTGGTGCCAAGAGAATCCAAACCCATTTTAACAACTGAATATTTTATATTTATATTGTACCAGCATAAATACTCATAGAGGTCACCGATTTATGAACTGGGCTTGGTATGTCCTTAGGCTGAGGCAAAAATAAACCCACTGCTGCAAGAGAAAACACACGGCAGTGAAGGAGACAGAAGACACTGCAGTGAAATAAAGAACAGAGAAAGAGAAAGGAATTACAAGTTGTCATAGATTTACCTTTTCACCTTTGGATCCCTTGAGTCCACGGACACCATCAGCTCCCTAAAGATAGAATATAAAGAATTACCCACATGTATATAATCAAAAAGTGTTGGGGGAGGGATCCAGCAATTAAATCTTACCTTTACACCCCTAGGACCTGGATAGCCAATTGGACCCTGAGGACCTGGAGGCCCCTAAAATAGATTGGAGCAAAGAATCTTTGTTTGTACAGTAGTTGGTTAACAAGTACTTCTTAGCCTAATCCTTGTTCTTTTACTATACTGCAGCAGTTGTGTGTGAGACATCAAAATAACAGTGAGTTGATAGACTTTTCAGGCTGCCTGACATAAACAAAAGTTATGTCATCACAAAGTAGTCTTCAATATCAATATAAAACTATTAATGTATTTATGAACTTGGGAAACTTCTATCCACAACACAAATAATCTGAAACAATGGTAATTTGAGAATGTGCAAAAAAAAACCAAACACAAACGAACCAACCACCACCACTACCACAAAAAAGATGCCAATTACACAACTAACGGTGTCTTACTGGACAAAATCTATATGTTAATTATGATGATGGCAAGTCAAAAGTACAATCCAAAATAATAATAATAATAAAAATCATGGTGTCTGGGAAAAAAGATTACAAACCTGACAATTAGAAGGCTCACAGTACTTAATAATATTGACTGGTATTTGGATTTTGTTAATTACTGTTTGTTGAGCATTTAAAAGATGCTTAACTTGGATACTATGTAGTTGCTGTTGGTGTCTAAAGGAACTGAGTTCTTTAACCTATGAAAGCAAGGAAGCCTGGAAATGTTCAGATCTGTGCCTGAAGCTGAGCTGCTTTGTTGGTTCTTTGATGCTGGAGATAGACACACAGCACTGTCTTCCCCTAATAATAAGGTGTTCTGCTTTCCAACACTGTCTTTTCACAAAAAAAATAGGCCTTTAACATCTCTGAGAAATAACAGTTCATTTCAAATTTGGTTGAAATTTATCAGCAAATTCAAAAGGTATAAGGAAGAACTGACATGGTCATGTATATATATATACATATACACATATATATATGTATATATATAATTTCAAAACATAAATCATTTGTGTAAGCTTTAATAAGAAATGGAGATAAAATCTAGAGGGCTGTAGCAAACAGCATGCAGGACAAAAATTAATATGCTAGTGTCAGTGGAACTGTACTTTTTGAAATGTCCTATTCATTAATTCATTCATCCTGCCTATCTAGAATAGGTATCCTGTTATTACTGTCACTGAAAACAGTACTGCAACTAAAATCAGCTTTACAGAGCCCCAAGACTCTTTGATGCTTCATTATATTAAAGGTATTACTTCTCACTGCAACTGACTTTAAGGTAGCCTAAAAAAAATACAGTTTATATGCATGCATTTGTAAGTTTCCAAAAAACAAGGTTCTGAAGAGTCCTAGCAGCTACTATATACTGCAGAATTGTAAAGTCAAACTATTTACAAGCTATCCATTTGACATGTAAGCAACTTCTACTGATTACCATTCTGTCAACTCCATAATCAGTTTTACTTTAAAAGAGTAATCTCTGTGCTCATATTAGTAATCTCCTTTAGAATATAGTTATTATGTTTGCACACAGATATTCTGCACGTATCATGGGTTTTCTGTTATCTTCGTGAATAGTTCTTTGAGTAGCAGGTGTACCATAAAACAGAAAAAATGCTATGCAAGTAAATAGAAAAGTTTTGAAACTCACCAATGCACCTTTCTCTCCAGACTGACCCTCTTTTCCAGGATGCCCCTAGTTTAAAAGAAATGTATCTGGTTTGGAAAATAATCATTTTGGCAAATGACATTTCATTATAAAAACACAGTTATTTAAACACTTTTAAGTCACTAAACACACTTTCAATATTTCTTATCTGGAAAAGCTGGAGAATAGTTAACATGACTTTTTAGGAATATTGTGATCACTCCTTTTGTCTAGTTAATGTTTCAAGAGGCTTTTAATACAAGACATTCAAATTTGATTCTGAAACAAGTAGGGTGATTAATACTAAAGCACAAACAAATTCCTAAAACACTTAAAAAAATAATTATGGGAATTATTGCAGAAGCCAATAGAAGGTTGATCTACTTTTAACTACTTTTTATGCTACTTTCAATATCTTTGCTTTAAATTGTGACTTGTTTTTAACATAAAATGTTTGTTTATTGGGAATCCTTTTTCTATCTATGTTGATTGGTCTTATTAGAAGAGAATAGTAAAACTCTTGTTTTGCCAGATGTGCTTCCAAATAATATGTAGCTATTTACTAAAACCATTGATGTTTTAGTCTTGTTTACATCCCATAATGTTTTTGGTGTGTTAAATATGATATGATTTTGTTGTGGCTGCTAATCTTATATAACAAATCCCTATTGCTTATATTAAATTTATTGGTTTGGAAAACAGTTTAAAGTATGTAGTTTATTAAAAGAATCATAAAATAAAAATTATTTGATTTTAGCATTAGTATTGATTTTTAATTTTCCATTAAAAAGTTTGTCTTTCTAACATTTAATATTTATTATTTTTTTAAAGCATACATGTGTCGATGGTTTAATCCACATCTCCTAGAAGATAATTTTTTGTGCACAAAATTTCATATCCCCATCCAGTAGCAGATGTATCAGTAACATTAAATAATTCAAGAACTGCTGCTGTTTCTGAGCACATTTGTATCCCTGTAGATTTCTAATAATTCCAGGAATAATATACCACTTCTAACAATGTCTGTCCTTCAAAATAGAATGACATCTCCTTACATAGAAGTGAAGTGAAAAGAAACAACATAGCAAGAATTTACCTATCTTCTGAAAAAATGCCTTTGAGCTTTCAACTGAATAACACAGATACAGGATCAGATACAAAGCTCACAGCCATCAGGAAGGTATTGCTCATTTCCTTCGATCACAAGTATAATTCTATGGTTGTAAAGAGGTGTGTCATTTAGAATGAACTTAGTTTAACCTACCTCCCTTGCATTTCCTTGGAACAAACCTACTTGTTCACGAATGAGATAATTTTGGGTAAGTATATCAAGTATTGCTGGGATGGAGTTAATTTTCTTCATAGCTGTCCATACGGTGTAGTGTTTTGGATTTGAGACTAAAACAGTGTTGAGAACACACCAGTCTTTTGACTATTGCTGAGCAATGTGTGCACAGCATGGCAGTTTTCACTTTTTACCACTCAACCCCCAGCAAGTAGGCTTGTGGTGGGCAAGAAGTTGGAGGGCGACACAGATGGCATAGCTGTTCTGAACTGGCCAAATTTCACCACCAGGGACCACACTTTAAAAGCCCACAGCCATTTTTAGCAGCAGCCACAAAAATAAATAAATAAATAAATACTTCTAAAGGCTTTAGAAGCACAAACGATACAGTGTTTAGATGTATTTTATAATGCTGTTGCCAACTAGGATTACTGGTCCTTTTATTCTATATTTTCTTTTTGCAACACAGATATTGTTATACATTATTTGTTAGGACTATTTAGACATTCAAGGCATGAAATATTTGGTTACTTACAGGAGGCCCATCGGAACCAGGAAGGCCAGGCAGGCCAGGCTTGCCTTGAGGTCCCTAAATGCAGTAACAGAGACATATTTTAAGATTAATAGTGAGCATTATATCATTTACTAGGATGACAGAGGATCATTCTTGTTCAGGACTGAACTTAAGCAACCAGCAAACTAATGTAGGTCATTTTGGTATTTCAAATCTCTTTTAAAACAGCTGGCAAATCCACCCCAGATTTAGAGTAGCTACAGAATAGGTGGAGAGTAACTGAGATGTAGAGTAAAAGATGTAGAATAGCTAAGGAAAAGAAAAGCAGTTAAGGAAAAAAGGAAAAAAAAGTCCACATTTAATACATTCAATTATAAGAGCAAAGAATATAAAATGTAGGTACACCTAAAAACAAAGAAGAATCAAGTCAAAAGGGGAGAAAAGTGAACCCAGTTTAGAATTCAACAGTGACATTTTTGAAATTGACAGAAGACATTTTTCAAACCACAGGAACATGTACAAACAGATCAGGAAAAGAAATACATAAAGTGACACTACAGCTATGCCAATTACACCAAAGAGTTATGTCAAAATATAATCCTTGTAAAATGAGAGCACAATCAACCATTAGTAGATAAAAAAGTCTGTTATAAAAAAAAAAAAAAAGGCAATAAAAATAACTTTCACAGTCTGCTGTGAAATTAATCAACACACAAGTATACAAAGTCTAATAATGTAGATAGGGTTCTGAATATAATAAAGGAAACAATAACCCAAAATAAAGGGAGGAAATTATGCTTCTGAAAAAGTATAAATGAGAGGAAAGCCAGGTCTCTACTGGTTATTTATTTACTTGATGATTTCAGGAAGATTTACTCATTTTGAGATCTTAGGTTACTACACTTTAAAACACAGCAAAGACCTTAAGCACTTAAGCAAGACTGTCGCACAGAACTGACTGTGAAATACCAGAATAATGCTGTAACTTACTTTTTCTCCAGGAGGTCCAATAGGACCTTGCGGACCAGGAAGCCCCTATTAGAAAGAAACTAGTGTGAGAAACCAGGGAGAACAATATACATACATTCACCCTACTAAAGGTCCCTCATTAATCTGTTTAAACACACTGGCAAATATGTGACGTTTTTTTTTAGCCCTTACCAGTTAGATCAGGAGTTTTGTGTGAGCCTTTTGCACAAGCCACTATTCTGGCAGTAGGTCTGTAACAAGATCCTATTCAGAACCCTCCTCCAGGTGTGGCCATTCCTGCTGCATTCCAGGAACACTGAATGAATCATTTTTCTCCTGAACAAAAAATCCCTCTGAAAGCTTACTTGAAAACTCTGCTCTCACTGCCCTAGGCACACATGCATAATTATTTATAAAATCCTTCAAGCTTTATCAGTTTTGCACGTGAAAAGCTAGCTTTGCACTAATTTCATTTATTAAACATTTGCTGCAAGTCACATCGTACTTTTTGAGAGTTATTTTACACTTACTTGCGGGCCTGGGATTCCTTGCTGACCAGGAGGTCCTGGCTCCCCTTGAGGACCCTATCATGCAAAAAAAAAATCAAGGCATTAGGTTTGCTTTTCTGCACTACAGATCCTCATTGTCAGGACTAAAAGGAATACAAACTCATCTTTGTTCCTCCCTCTTAAAACTCTACCACCAACTTTCTATCCAGTATGATCTTTTTTCGTGCTAATGAATATCATGGTCTTTACTTTAAAAGAGACTAAGAGTCCACACATGGGACCTAAGCACTGGAGTCCATGGTGCTAAAGGAGCTTTAGAGAATGCTTGGTTAGGTCTTTTGGCTGAAGACTAAGCAATAGAAGATTCTCTTTTCAGTGTAAGATCATGAAGCATCTGAATGGGATAACATAAAAGTTTAATAAAATGGAAGGGGTAGCACTGGCAGGGATGAGAGAATATAAAAAGGATTTTTAGAATTCGCTCCCTTTTTAATTCCCAATTTATTTACTCACCATGTTTCCTTTTGGGCCCGAAGGTCCATCAACACCCGCAATGCCCTACAACAAATGATAAAAACACAAGGAACTTTCAATGGACTTTCATTTTTCTTCCAGAAATTGCAAATATAAAACACATCCTACGTACAGGTTGTCCAGGGGGGCCAGGTGTACCTCTGGGGCCCAGTAATCCCCGTGGACCCTGTAAAGAGAAGAAATGCTTATTAACATCTGCATGAATATTTCTGAACAAGGAGAGCCCCAGGAGCAGGACTGGGTGAGTTCTACGACAAGGAGCAGGAATGATAATGGGATGTCAGCATAGGGGCTAGGGAAGAAAGGAAGAAAGGAAAAAAATCACTGATAACAAATTCTCCTACAGTCTGTCGTATGCCTGAACAGAACATCACTGGAAGGACAAGTTTCGACTCAGCCAGTTGTGTGGTCATTTCAGAGAAAGGTGGGAAATGATTGTTTCTACTTCCTGGTACAGAACATTGGTACAGTATCTTCCACTGAAGTTTCAGCTTTGTCTTGGCCCGAAGGTTTGACCTGAATTGTAGCATATGTGTTTGTACTCTCATCTTTAGAAAACATGGTCTATCATACTCTAATACTATTTACAATGAGAAACAGTGTTTTTATTTGTAGTAAAGATCCGTTAAATAATTAAAAACTACTAATTTTTTCTTATAAAAAATGCAAGGCATTCTGAAAGCCCAAATCTGGTTTGTTACTCGTACCCCTCAAAAAATCCAGAAAAGACCAAGGGCTATTCTCCTAAATAATGTGAGCAAGATTTGCTTTGTAGCTGAATCTTTTGACTTTACACTATGGAAATTAAAATTAGTTTTCATCATTTGTGTCATCATTCATATCACACGTGCTAACGTAGGCAGAAAAGTTTCCTCACGTATGATGCATAGTGATACATATATCACTAATACTCTGACTGTAGCATTTTCTTCCTACTTCGAAAGTAGGCTGCAGTATATCATACATTTAGGGTAAAAATCACCTTTCTGAACTTGATTTCTTGCCTGCAATGCAGAACTCTGCTCTGCAGTGACAGCACCTGCAGAATTATAACTGACAGCAGTAGAAATTCTGTATAGAAAAAAAATGTAAAAATACACGACAAAGCACAGTAGTGGGACAAAAAAAAAAAAAAAAAAAAAAGGCCTTATTTTCTAATAAATAGATGTCTGGAAAGTACTTTCAAAGTAACAGGGGTTTGGTTATATTCTCATGTATCAAGGTCTGCAGTGATTGATTTTATACTAGGTCAATAGGATAGCCTTTGTGACTCTTGGGGTTGTGAATACTTGTCTGGATTTTTCCCTGGCTTTATTGCAATTTTGTGAGTAGTGTTTCACTCCTAACAAAACTGTTCATTTGCTTACTTTTCAGTTTTCTCTACATATACACACACACACACATTGATTATTATGCTGGGAATACAGAGCAATTCAATAGAAAGGAAAACAAATCTGAGAGTGACTTTTATTTGTAAAACAGACTATTGGCCAGAAACAAAAAAATAAAAAAGCATTGCTTACAGCTTCACCTGGGAGACCTCTTGGTCCAACTTCCCCATCTTCTCCCTGTTTTTGTACAAAGGGAATAGGAGTTTTAGGAAAAAAGACATGCATTATGACCATATTCCCATTACATGGTTCAAGTTTTATGGTGTATCTCAAGTAAATAGCAACTTACTCTTGATCCATCTTCACCAGGTAAGCCAGGAGGTCCCTGTGGGCCACGGTCTCCCTGTAGAATAAGAAAAGTAATTAATATGTGTGTGGCTGAAAACAATAAAGGATGGCAAGAGAAATAAAAACAAATGTGTTAGCTGCAGTCTGATGTGTCAAAACATGCGTTGACATAATGATACAAATCTGTTATAGTATTCAGTAAAGTCTTTTATTACATTACTATAAAAAAAGAGCTTTATTGAAACAATGAGCTATCTGTATTTGTAAAATTTTGCTCTGTAACTATGCTTTGCCCCAGAACATACACAAACTACCGCTACAAAAGGTAGTCTTAACGCGTACCCACATTTTTCTTAATGTGTACCCACATTTTTCTTTGTCTCATCAGCTCCCCTCCCTTCACATAATGTATTTCTGCTAGGAAAATAAGGAATGTGTACATGGGTCAGAAGTTAGACAGCCAGTTGCTGGGCCCTGGAATATACATAGTGAAGTGCACTGACCACCTTTCAGAACCACCTACCCTGGCACCAGTCGTTGAGAGCCTTGGGACTGATTTGTCTGAGGCTTTGGAAGGCAGCCAGATTTCACTTCCCCTCTGAGGCTGGGGCTTTTCAAGTCTATGCAAAGTCTCAGTACATTCTGGACCATACTTTTAAGATTTATTTTTCTTTCCCCATTAAAGAAAACTAGTGTGTTGCATAGCTCAAACACCACTGACTGACCTCTTTCTAGGCAGCAGGTTTTTAGACTGTGACTTCCTTCTGGCATTGGACAACAACCAAGTATTCATCCTGTTTTCCTTAATTTAGTGCCTCCAAGGAGCATGACCACTGCTGTGGATCATAGCAGAGATACATGTAGTCACTCTTTAGCAGCTCCATTCTTTACTCTTTCAAACTTGCCAAGGGGATTTTAGGTAACTTGGTCTCTTACTCCAGAGTGCCCTTGTATTAAGGATGTCAGGATTTTATTCCACTGTTTTTTTCTGTCCTCTAGAAATAGGAGTAATCATTGGAGAGAATGAAATTCTATGAACTGCATTTTCATAGCCAGAAAATGAGTTACAACAATAGTTTCTACATTTTGCTAAGCTTTGAAACTATTTGAAACTATGATCTGCTGGTGGTACAGCATTTGGTTTTCTACATGCCAAATGATGCTACTGAAGGATTACTCATGAGATGCGTGATCTGTGCTCTAGCTTCCAATTAATATCCAGGTGAAAACTGACTTAAGCCTTCAAACATTGAAAAGGTTCAGCCCCTTAAAGGCTGCCTTCCCTGTCTTGCAATACCATGGCACATAGAGTTAGATTAGGAGCTCTCATTCAGTGTCCTGGTATTGTCATAATGTCAGAACAAAACATCCTATCAGCATTCTCGGATCTTGCATTCTATAATTCTTTCCTTCCAATGTTCTGCCAAAGCCTCAATTTCTTTTTCCTTTGATCTTTTCTTCTAGTAGAAAGTGCCTTGCATATTAAATAGTTTAAAATGGGTACATTTCTATTACATCTAAATAAAACATATTCAAAGTCAAAAATATTAAGGCTAGAAGAAATATTACACTGGTCTGATATCCTCTACACTAGAGCTCAGAGGATCTCATCCATTAACTCCTGTCTGAAAACTTGTGTTTGACAAAAGCATAATCTCAGAGAGACATACAATTTGCAACTCAATTCAAATTTGAGTAATTCTAAAATAAGTCCTAAAACACCTACTTCTGAAGCTACAGGTTTTCAACATCAGTTCTTTTACACTGAAACATAACCACAATATAAAAAACAAAACAAAACAAACAAAAAAGCAAACAAACAAACAAAAAAAAACCCACAACAACCTTTCTCTTGTCTTTTTGTTCTCTTTATTGCAAGCCAAAGAGAACTGAATATTTTCATTATATGCTGTTGATACTTCTGAATCCATAGAGCTGCAGCTATCTTGTCTGGTTTTGAATTGAGCTGTTTCCTGAGAGAACATGGTTTGTAGTTCTAAAGAAGATTGTCTCAGACACACAGAACACAGTGATTTTTAAATTGTGGGATGAAAACAAATGATGAAAAGTCATTGTTTTCATATGATATAAATTTTAATGCAAACTTATTCTTCTATTTCATTTTTTTTAAGAAAATTTTTAAGAAATATGAATCAAATAAAATATTTTGAAGAAAAAGAAAATGGCTTTATGACATGGAAGGTCCCATGGACTGACAATTCTACTATTTGAGGTTGGAGAGCAGGCGCATAGCCTGGCTCTGAACCAATTTCTGCTTAGCCTTCAGAGAATCTTCAGAGCAAGAGCTTAATGTCTAGCCCCCTCTGCTGGTCACCTGCTGATGAAGCCAGATTTTAATTCTGTGAAGTGCTGATTGCTGTAGTTTTTAAGAAAAAGGAATGACAGAAGAGGACCAAGATATTAATGCATGACACTAAAAGTTCTTCCCCCATAGCAAAAAGAACTCAAAAGAGAATCCTTAGATGCTATTGCAAAGCCTTATGGGCCAACAGTCAATTCTGGTGACTTTTCTGGGAAGGGCAGCAACTGTGCTAACCCATTGAAAAGGGAGAGCTATAATCATTCCTTGGTCATCAAGCATCAGTGCATATAGGAATGTTTTGTTTTGACATTTCCACCCACTGTTTCTTTTATGGTGCACTGCATTTACCAGAAGTTACATTCAGTAGCGTCTGCTGTTACAGCCATCTACCTTAGGGTTTTAATTTAGAGCAGAAAGCCTCTGCTGTGATTCTTTCTACACTTTGTAAGGAAAGATGCAACCTCATCTTACAGATTGGTAGGAAATACAGAGCAAGTACCCAAGTTGTTTAAATATTATTTCAAGTTATCTAACTTCCAATCTGACTTTGATCTGTCTTTAAGCTGAAACTGTTGTAATGGCACACACTAAACAATTTAGTTTATAATTCAAACACTCAAATATATTTTTTAAGCAAGCTTCTCAGTAGGTTAAAATTTATTATGCCTCTGATATAGAAACTTCATGCTAATTTACAATACTACTATGTGCTTTAACAATCAATTTAAATCCAGAAAACAAATTTCTAAACTAAAAAAAAACAACTAGCGCAAAACCTAGCTGAAGATGTGATCTGAATTATAAAAATACATTTAAATCAATAATGTGTGAATTGTCATCCGCTAATTGACATTACTAAAATGTTTTATAAGAAATACATTATGTGACAATATAGATGTTATTCTGTAGTATGGAATGCTGACATTCTATTTCAGCTGTTCTTAGTGAATAATATCTTATTTTGGTGACTGTATCAGTATGCTGTTATATACACATGCATGTTTTTCTTACCCTGTTACCTTTGTCACCAGGGAGGCCAGGAAGACCATCAAATCCTCTGTCACCCTTGGAAAGAAGAAATCACAGCTTCAGTAAATGACCATTACATTCTGTATTACTCTGAGTAAATTGTTCCTTCTCTCTCTGTTAATTTGGAGTTATGGTACACTTATTATTGAATGACATACATGGAGGGGAAGGAGCACATCAATCAAACTCACTAATTTTCCTTCTATGCATTAAAGCAAGAGAATATGCCACACCAGCTTCTTCACTGCACTGTTGTTATTTTATTTTCAAAAAGAAGTCTATGCTGAAATGAAAAGATTGATTCTGGCCACCCTTTGCAGTAGCAAGACTGACTTTACTCTTGCTGATACTCTGTAACTAAAAAGTGACTCAGAGGGATAGGAATCATGCCCAAAGAATCAAGTTACTTCAAGGTCAGACTACTAACCATTACCATTAATTAGCATATTTTAAATAGATGATTCATTCTCCACTCTTGCATCTGACCCAGCCATCTGAAACCTCAATATTTTCACTTGAGAGTAGAATCTTGGGTTGGCCTGCAGACTGTGGTACTTAAAATCCATCTAGCCCATTCCAAGGTCTTTTTATTTACCTTTGCACCAGGCTCTCCTGGCATTCCTCTGGCACCATCAGCTCCAGGACGACCCTGCAAAAATCCAAAGGGGCAAACATTTGAAAATGTGCTGGAATCTGTTAATTTTTAAACATATTTAAACAGCAACTATTTACCCAAAGCAGGATTGATCTACGTGCTACCTACCCTTTTGCCAGCTTTTCCACTTGGACCAGGGGCACCTTGAACACCACGAGGACCCTGAATTTAAAGAATACAATTCTTAGAATCACATTCATGTCAGCAAAAAGCTAGTTAATCATTTCATCTCAAGAAGAGGATAAACTTTAAAACATTGAATGTTTTTTTGCCTCCTCCCCCCCAACTCGGAGATCGATTCTGGTTTTCAAATTCCTATTAGTTTTAATATAACATGATCATCCAATCTAGCTTAACACTACCAATTTTAACACAAGTCTTTACAAGATGACAGTACACATGGTACAATTGGTCCCTTTAACATAAAAGCTTGTTACATTCTTTTGATTACTTTGGAAATCTCAACCCTGTGATTTGAAAATCCTTGTTCCTGTCATGCCAAAGTTATTTCAGCCACAAAATTATTTGATGAAAACTGAAGAGTGCTTATTTCAGAGTCCTAATTCATATGCAAACAAGAGTTGTGCTACTAAATAGCTCACATCCTGTCTTAGTTTTACATAGCACAGTTTTAACTAGAGGAACACCAAATAACCCCAGACTGAAAAACATAATTCCACTGTTAAGATATATGTAACTTTCACTGTAGACTAACTAGGTGGGTGTATGTTTCTGTGGAACTGTTTTTATCCCCCATCAAAATGTGTCTCCTTCAGGTTGAAATAGCAATGATATGTAAAAATATTGAGTAGGTAGAGAAACAATGCTAAAAATGTAAGTAAGCAAACTAGAAGGCTGACCAGCTGTTCAGTGCTTTTTTGTTCACTTCCTTTCTTCTTCTTCTTCTGCAGATATCCATGTGCAGTTTTAAAACAGGCATTTAATAATGTAGCTGATCCATGATACCACATGGCAAAATTATTGTCCCAGAGACTTCTGTCGCAATTTCTTTAAGAACTCCCTATTACTTTAAGGTTTAAGGTGTAAGATTTCAAAGTTTTTCAGTGCTCTTTTACTTTACTGCAGGATCTGATATAATAGTAAGCTGAGAAGAAAAGCATGTACCAATTTCTAAAGATCACTTCTTGTTATATCATCGAGTCCTTCTTTAAAATTTCCTGTTTATCTACTAACTAAATTCTACTACTCTCACCTTATGAGACCTGAAGGCTCGAGGTCATACACTTGCAGACTCACATATAATTATTGAAAAGAGATGAGATAAAAGCCCAAAGAGCCAATATTAAAACAAGTTTTCAAGTGAACACACTACACAAGTTACAATTGTTCTTTGTTATGTAAAGGTAGATTTACTTTCATATATCAAAATGAACAATCAAGCTATTGCATTTAATTAAAGCCATATTCTAAAAGCTAAGTTCCTTCAACTGCATGTCACTGCATGCAGTTGACTGATTTCATTGAAGTGATATGAATGCATTTTCTTAAATATAAAAAAGCTCAAACAGCCAATGTTATTGTACCTGGGGACCTGGTTCTCCGCTTTCTCCCTTGGCACCTGCTGCTCCAGGTCCTCCCTTGATTAAAAAAAAAAAAAAAAAAAAAAAAAAAAGAAGAAAAAAAGCAACACGTTATTTGAATGTACAACAAAACTTGAATAAGTTATTTTCTATTCCTATTTTCTATTTTCTCTCTCTCTCTCTCTGTCTCTCTCTCTCCCTCTCTCTCTCTCTCTATATATATATATATATGTATAAAATATATATAAATGACATGGAGAAAAAAACAAACAGTTCCCTGTTTATTAGGTAATGTGAATTCACCATCTGGATCTGAAGGTGTACCCTGATGTACCCTTGTTTAGATACTGGGCCTAATGGCCAAAAATCTTTCTGTTACCAAAGAAAAACTCCCACAGGTTTAAATGGAATCAACTATGACTTGAGAGCTAAATATGATCACAGTAAGAACATAAATCATGCAAGCAGAAATCCACCAGTTGCAGAGAAGTCAACAGAAATGAAACCCATCTTTCACCTTTACCCATTTCTGTGTTGTACAGAAAATAAGTTAGTCTCAGAGTGCAATCCAAAGACCACTACAGTAATGCAAAATCCCCTGTCTAATATTACATAAACTACAGTGATATTTTAATCAAGGTCTTTGTGCATCTGCTCTGAAAAAGCGGAAAAGCTACTTAATTGCATTTCTTTACTCTGATTAAATAAAGATTTTCAGAGGTTTACATATAAACAGACTGAAAATAAATATTCATCCAGGGTAAGATACTGTACAAGAAATCTAGGGCAAAATTAATTAAAGGAAGTTTGTCTTTTCTTAATAGTGATCTTCCAAAAGCTCCTGACATGCTCACATGAAATACAGCCCAGGGAAGTAACATACCAAGTTTACTGTTACGGGCAAAAGTCTTTTTGCATTTCTGACCCGTGAAACAGGTCATAACCAAATTAAGGTATTTAATATAAAAAGAATCTTGCAGACCTTGGAAGACTGATCCACCTTCTGTGTTCACCATAGTAACCATTCAAAGAAAGAAGTGGTCTTAAGGCTTCACTTAATGCTAAGCCTAGCATCTTGGAGTGGAAAAATTCCCACTGACCTTGCAGGTACTAAATTGAGTTCTAATCAAATTGAAAATCAGATCTTAAACTGGTACTGGCAGTGGAGAGAATAGTGGCTTTCCTAAGTGGTGACTGTCTGTTAAGGTTTCCCTGGTGTAAGCTCAGACTCAGTTGAAGCTAGATTTCGGCTACAAGAATCCTGTGTTTAAACCATGTAATAATTGATACGCGTGTTTGTATCTTATTGGCTAAAAATTAGATTAAAATAAAGGTCCTATTAAGATTAAAAACTCCAACGTTTTAATTGTTGAAATAAGCTGGGCACCACGAAGGTACCAAGAACCTGTAGCTGCTTCTAAAACTCTAGGCCAAAAATGTTGCCAAACCAAAGAGTTGGATTTTTAGAGCCTCCTGGTGGCTTAGTAGAAAAATATCTATTAATGTTACTCAGTTGAATTTTGCATACAGAGATACATGAAGACTTTGAAAATATGCCTGGTACAATGTACAACTAAGGGTATACAACTCACAGTCAATAATATACCTGTCTCTACAAATGAATTCCTTGCTTACAGAAGTTTTATATTTATTTTGTTTGTATAAACTGAATGTTATCCTGCAAGTCTCACTTTAAATACACTGCTGCAAGTAACGTATTAGTTTGTTAAATAAGCCCCATGTGTCTGACTTTTTGTATCACATACCTAATCATGATCGATTAGAAGTCTGTGGCCAAATTCTCTACTTGATAGCAACAATTCACTTTGGAAAAATTACTCTAGAAAGGGAATTGCTCTAGTGTAGGTCTGCTTAAAAACACAACTGAAGCCCCATTCAGTTTCTGGGGCCCGAGTGAGATTCTGGTGGGAAATTTAGCTAAAATTTACCTGAAAACAATAAATTTCACCTAGATTAACAGAGCTGGGTTCATGAGACTGGATAACTTGGAACACAGCATAAACAAAGAGGTTTTTGATGCCATAAGAAGATGAGATACAGCACTGTCAAGCCAACCCAAAGTACAACTTACAGCATTGGAGGGAACGGCAGGAAGAACCATTTGCAATGTGATGGATAATAACCTGACCAGTATTTTTTGTCAGTAATAGTAGGCTACTGTACTCATGTTCATCATTTTCCCTTTCTTTATTTTCAAACTTACAGTTAAATTCAGGCACTGTACATTAAGGAGGGTGGGTGTGAGAGGGGAAGAAGAGAAGGCTGGAAGGGAAGGTCTTGGTTATTACTGTTCGGCAATGAGGTGTTCCACTGAAGCATTAAAGGAGGAAAAAAGGACAAAAGAAGAGAAAAGAACTATATTTCTTATACTACAGTTCCATGACTTCAGAGGACCAAACCTCCACAACAGGTATGAATGGAAGGAAACTGCTTTGGAGGAGATTGTTACTGCATTTTGGAGAAAATCAGAAAAACTTCTGTTGCTGTTTTGTGCGTATGCTGCTATAGTTATGACTCACATAGCACTGCAGTCAATTTTTCTTTGCACAATAGAGTAACTTGCTTTATCCTTTTTCTCTTGGTTACTCAGTGATCATTTGCTTTTATTTCTCAGTAGTACATTGTAGTAGTTAATATTGTAACATTGCTCTTTGTGTCCATTACCATAATAACAATATAGAGATAAAAATTACAGTAGGAATAGGTAAAATTGAAGAAGCCAAATATTTTGCTACCTAGCTGTCCCACCAAAGTATACAAAATAATACTTCCCAAATTAAGTGGATCTTTCAAATATAGATGCCATACTAACTTTAGAAGAGAATTTCACTCTACATCAGACGATAAATACAGTCCCCTGGGAGAAATTCAGAAAAGACTTACTTTCTACAATGCTTATGATTTTGACTGCAGCATTTATTTTATATCATGGTACAGATGCTCTGTAATAGCTTTTTGAAAGATGTTAAACACTATATTACACCATTTATTGGACTGCTGAGTCTGAAAAGCATCCATTTACTAAAAGAGGAAATTGGCATTGCAAGATCAATCTGATGATTTTGGCTTGTGAAGCTTCCTACCTACTTGTGTACTTTTGTGGTGGACATTGTCTTTTTAAAGTGTTTATAGGGACGCACTCTTAGTGATCAAAAAGTTGTTTTACATGTCCTTGGAAAAACTGTTTCTGTTCCATGTATATAAATATTTTAGAACTTCCCATAGGGCCATTTTCCAGATCATTTGATATTAGCCATAATACAGGCCAAATTCAGTTCTTCAGTAAAAAAAAAAAAAAAAAAAAAAAAGCATTTTTTGTTTAGAAATCTGCATGACTTTTGATTGCTTATATAAATGCTTCTTAAGAACTTTCCAGATTCACCTTAAATAGCAATGCTTTAATATCTCCTTCTGTACAGTTTCATAATTACCACCATAAACTTTGTAAATATTGTTAGAAAGATTACTGACTATAGAAGCATATGTAGTTATTTATGTAAGGCTATTTTCTAGTTTTGTAAGACAATCAGTGTCCAAACACTGCAAAATCTACATTAAAAACTCATTTAGTATTCAGGGTGCATTGCAGATCTTAAATAACAATACAAACTATGACCTTAATTATATCAGTTTCTTTTCAGATAAGTACACATACAGAGGTGTAGGCAAGGCCAGCATGAGATCAATGTACTTGTGTTACTGTGTTCTTTAATCTGTGCCTGTTTTGTTTACATACCACAGGACCTGGTCTTCCAGTGAGTCCCATGGGACCGGGTGGACCTCTCATAGCAATCTGAGAAAACAAACAGAACAAAGCACCAGGTATCAAGAAAAAGCTGCCAGCCCAGCATACAGGTTCTATATTAATACTATTTCATAATGCATTAACAAATAGCCCCCATCATTCTCTCAGTTGTCAATAAGGATAACTACTGTCATGAAATGATGCTTACAGCACTTTACTTCACACCCTGAATGCTATAAAATGGAAATTTATTTGGAGTTGTGCCTTTGTGGCAGCTATATTTGCTGGTTCCTTGTGCTTACCCTAGCCTGCTGAAGAATAGCTTGTGCTTGAGCTTCCTGAGCTGAGATTGTTGGGCCCTTCTCACCGTCTCCACCAAAGCGAAACTGCAGGTATCAAAACAAGAAAAGGAATTGAGAATTTATTGAATGAAAACCATATTTAGTATACACTGCACCTGTGTAAACCTCTTTGAAGACACTCGGTCTCAGTGTTTAGTTCATTCTACTAACTTTAGAAGACTGCTGCATTAAGGATGGCCACTGGACCCAGCACATATATTAAGTAATCAATAGTTTAAAACTAAAGCACAAATCTAATCCCTTAAGAGCAAACAGTTTGTTGATTTCATAGGATTTTTGTTTCTTTTATTTTTTGTTCAGAAGGAGGCCAAAATATACTCTAATAATCTGCAAAACCTCATTAAAATTTGTATTAAATTTAGCTAATTCTCAGTACAGTTGTAGCTATCCACAGAAAAATTCAATTCAACCTAAGGCAGATTTCAATGTGAAAAACATTTAGTACGTAAAATGAACAGTTTTGTGTCATTTCTGACAATTTCAAAATAAATTAAAGAATAAAGTTCGTATGTTACTGGTCTACTACTGCTCGTGAAACTGCTTGTAGAAGCTTTGCAATGTTGCAATGACATTGAGCTTCACCCTTGCTTTCCAAAGATATGGCATAGGCATGCTGGATGTCATGGACAAGAATCTTTCACTGCCTACAACAGTTTATCTGGTTTCTGGTTTACCTAAGTTGGTGCAACAACCAAAGTCTTTCTTTTGCAATCATATTAATATCAGAACGGATTTTTATTTTTTTTTTTTTTGTAAGCTGTTGGGAAATTGTTTTAAGTCCCCACAAATGAGCACCTGACTTTTTTTAATAAAGGAAGAGAAACTGAAATGAAAGGAAGAGAACTATCAAGCTTGCTACCACTTGAAAAGAGGCCATGTGGGTTTGTAGGCATCCACATAATGCAGAATCAACCATATTGTCAAAATGTTGTTCCAAGCAACTGTGCCTAAATTAGTTATCTTGCATTGATTAAAAAGATGAAAACATTTTCATGAATTCAGGCCTCACACATGATGATGAAGAGGCACACATCTCACAAAAGGCCTCTCCCACATGTTAGTTAGTACATTGAATGTATATCTGAGATGAGACAATCCAGTACGAGATTTTATTTCCTCTGTTTACTCATTTACACCAGAATGGCTCTCAAACTAGTGAGCAGGTCATCTGTAACAAAAGGACAGTTACTTTTAAGTGGGGCTTAAAAATAGCTTAGGGAGAAAAAGCAATTAGGAAGGAGGATGTGCCTATCACTGTGATGACAGCAGCACTGTCCAGAGCAATAAAACTTCCAAGAAATGCTCATTAATTTTGAAACCTGTTAATAATAAAAGTGACATTTTATATGCCAAAACATCTGTCCTCATTGGGTATTATGAAATATTTAAATAGTTTCTGATATTTAGGATAAATGAAATGACCACTTTTCAGCTGGAACTAAACCAAGGGGATACCAAATTTTCCATTGAGCATTTACTAAATGCTGCAGGAAAAGTAGGAAAAACAAAAGCAAAATTTCAACCTAAGCACTGACTCAGAAGCAATGTGATGTCCTGAAAATGTTTGATAATAAGATAGTAGATGTGGAAAAGAAGTCTGGACAATGGTTAAACTACTAGTCTGGAATATGGGAGACATGAAGCCAGATTTTTCCTTCCTGAGAAATTTCTGTTTTGATTTTGTAAACCACTTGTGGTCAGACTCATTTAAAAATAAAGCTTGTGGTATTTTCTAAACTGACTTATAGGCAAAGTATTATTTCATACTTACTACCTTTAATGGAGCAAACTGATAAAAGATAAATCGGCCTCTGCTGGTATGGAAATTACAGTTGGAAGAATGATTTGGGAATAATTCCCCTGAGGAGTAGTGATATTTTTACATCAACTGATTATTGGTAAATACATATTTCTGTTACAGAGCCAGCCACGATAACAGCTTTTTACTGCAAGCAGGAGGTCAAAAACATTTATTTACTTTAATAATCTTTCATTGATTGTTTCTTATACAAAAAATAAACTTTACAAAATCATCCTTTCCTCATTGATGTTGTTGGAGTCCTGCCTCCTATAGCAGAACTGCAGGAACTACAGCTCCGAGTCTTTTTACAGAGTGTATCTTACCAAAAATACTGCCCCTTCATTTATTTGCAATTGGTTTGTCAATACTCTGGGATGGTAGTAGTCATCAAATCTTTCACACACAGACTTACACTTAGGAATGATGAATTCCATGCACATAGTACCTTTCATACTACAAAACTGCAAGGCACTTTTAACGGCTTTGAGCTTGTTCCTCCACCTGCTAAAACAGATGGTGTTTTGCTTTGATTCCAGTGGGAGCAAAGCTGGCTATGTGCATGTATTTCTATTCAAAGGATGCACTGATTCTTCAAAGAGGACACTGAAGTCCAGTACTAAGCATGGAATGCTTAAAATTCTCCATGTCAAGGAGACTTGAAAGTACACATGCCTGCCTTTATGAAACAGCAAACTCCTTGTTTAGGACATATGGTAGCAAATAATAGTTACTGTTGAAAAAATAAGGACAATTTTAGTATGTGTAATACAATCATGTAGGTTCCCATCTAGAAGGCATGCAGGAGTTAAAATCTATGCTTTGTCTGAGGAAAAAACACACCAAATGATCTTTAAATGATTAAACCATACAAAAAACTCTGTACTATCTCTTGTTCCAAAGACAAAATTAGATGAAAAAGAAAACACTTTAATCTTTTTGGAAACTCACTACCCTGAAATCATAATGCAACTTACCGGCAGCATTAACATGGTACCTGGGGGACCTGCTAAACCATCAGCACCAGGGAGACCAGGGCGACCAGGTGGACCCTATCAGAATAAAGGGATGAGTGAAATGGCTGAGAATGAAAAGACAGATATATAAGGTAAATCTTCTGAGTCACCTCACACATACTACTATTCACAATGACACACTTTACTTTCTTTACAAATGATTTGGGAGTGCTAGTCATCATTAGTAGAGTAGAGAAATCTACTTAAAGAAGTAGATTTGGTAAAAACATTCAGCAATGGGGAGGAAAATATTCTCTACAACTATTGTGTGAGTTGTATTAATAACAGAGTAAGGAGTACCTAACTGTGGAGGCTTTACTAAGATTAGTAAATTAGGTTAGGCTGAGCTGAGATTTGTGTTGTGTTCCTGTGGTTACTTTATCTGATACAGAGAAATAATACTGCTTATCTTCTTTAAACACTTTGAGTAAGCTTAATTTTCATAGGCTACTTAAGTCCTGTAGTTATGATTTTAAATCTATTTTTATGAAATCTGTCTTCTGTTCCAGTTTAAAAACAGCTATACTTTTTTGTTGTATATTCATGATTATTGATCCATCAGGCAATGCTACATGGATAAACACTGCTGCTATGACAACTCATTAACCTAATTGCACCTTTCCTCCCTGCAATTTGCATGCTAGCTGAGGCTATCAGTGATCTGCAAGAGTGCTCATTTCCTGCTGCATGTTTGCCAAACAGAGTACCCATTCACCAGAATAACTGTGCAGGGTTGCAATGACAAACCAACAAATAATCTAACTTAACTGGCTCTTTTTGCTGCTCGGGTGTCAAACAAAACAATTGAAAAACTGATCCTAAAAAACATGGTGTTTTTCCAAATCTTAAGGTATTAAGACCAGTAGTCTGTTATTTTGAGCTCTTTTTTCAAAAAAGCCTGGAACACCAAAAAGCAAATCCCTACTAACAAACACTACAGATAAATAATAAATAGAGAATTATTACCAATTATAAATAAAATATTGAATAAAATTGTGTAATTATTGGAAAGAATTGTTATATATCTATGAATTTCAGAGTTAAGGTTAAAAAAATAACTAAATGCACTCACAAAGCACCCAGAGAAATGATTATGAGTCCTTGTGTTCCCAAGTGAAACCAAAGATTAGTTTTTCCCTTTTTTTTTTCTCCCATAGCACCATTTTATATGAGTGAAATTTATCTGTGCAGTGAGCATAAGTGAGACTTGTACATAAGTGATCCTCTCCAGAAGGATATGGTCATTCTTTCTCAATTGTCAATTGAGAAACCCAATTTTAGGATTAGAATGATAACATAAGTTAATACAAACACTGAAGTACCATAGACAACTACAAAAAGTGGTGGATTTCTCAACAAATTGTTCTGTTGTTATCTGCTTACACAACTTTCTCAATTATATAGGCATTAAGGTGTTCTGTTTTGTTCCAATGCTCTTTTCTGGAGTGGTAATGTTATTTTTCTATGTTTTTTACCTAAGATGAAAACGAGTCAGAATAGCTATAGCAAGAGCTAAAGTCTTTATTCATGTATGCTAATTGTTTTTTAAGGAAAAACAAAACAAAACAAAACAAAAAAACACATACAAATGCATCCACATGAGGTGAAGTCAGACATGTTATTTCATTAGGATGGAATTTGAAAGCAGAATCTGGTTGCAGACATCTGTATTGTTCTCAGGAGTTTGGTAACTAATTTCTACAATTATTTCTTTGTGTAGTGTGCCTTTTTTAATATAAGAAATGAAGTCTATTCCATAGCAAGCAAAGTGTTTATTCAAGAATTTTGTTATAATGAATTTAGCAAGCAGTTAGATAAAAAAATAATTATTATCTAGAGTTATTCCATTATAATGTGTCAAAGTTCCCATTTTATCAGCTTAAATTCCAAAATACATTGTTTCATTAATCTGCACAAAAGAAATATGAAAGAAGTGTGTGCTGACTATCAAGGTGGAGTGCTGTTGGGATTTTAACATTATCTCACTAATATTACTGAGTGAAGTAAATGCATCTTTTCAGCTCTTCCATACACAAATACAGTATGAATATGCTAGACTCTTCAGTAAACTATCACTCATAAATGTCAGGAAAGTTTATTTTTTTGAAACAAATTTCTCGTCAACTAAGTATATTTAGGCTGTTTTAAAATTGTGTTATATGTGGCAGTAAGAAAAAGCTTGTGAGAACATGTAACACCAAGGTAACTGTTTAAATTTCTGTTATATTCATTATGTAATAGTTTAAATTTCTATTATATTCATGACCGGATATGGGTTCTCATGTAGTACACTATTTAATATGGCCAATAAATTCTGTCTAAAACATCTAGATCATCTAAATATTGTCCATTTCTTGGACAATTGTTCCATGTGTATTTTGATTCTGTACAGCAACATCATTGTTTTTCTCATATGCAGAGAAATATAGACAAATGGAAACTTTTTTCCCCCTTGTATTTACAGTAGATATTTCTACCATTAATTAAATATTTGCTCAGATTTTCACTTGATTTACTCAATTGAGTAAATAAGTGTCAGCTTCAATTAAATTTCTTAAACCATGTGTATGCATTTCAGATCAGGATCTAATTCACTTACTCTTGTACAATTAGTGAAAGACATACCATGAATACCCAGGAAAATCTGTATGTTGACTTACCCTTTCACCAGGGTCACCTGGTGGACCAACAGGGCCTTGTAAACCTGGGGGACCCGTAAGACCCTGTGGAAAATGAATGACAAATTATTATGCTGAATAATGTCATCCAGCATGTTTTTGAACTTTTTTTTTTTTTTTTCTGCAAAGTTTTATTGAATATAAATTTGGAAAAAAAATCCTATATAAGAGGTATAAGAGGGCTTTTTTTTTTTCTTTTTTCTTTTTTTTTTTTTTTTCTCTTACAAGGACTATAGGCAATATTCAAAAGTATTTGATTTTCACATGCACTCAGGTTGCAGCATGCTTTCTCTGAAAATTCAGATGAGCCTTTTTTACTCCCTTCTTAAAATTCTAAGACCAATATACCCCTTGGTAACTATGGTGAGACTAATTTTAATTGTGTTAACTCATGAATACCAAAGAACGGTGGATAATTCAAACGCAATAAAATGAAATTTTAATTAATCTACATACAGCAGGTCCTCTTGGTCCTGGTGGTCCTTCAATAAGCATACCCTAGAGGGGGGAGGAAAAAAAGATACTAAATTAGTCATGTCTTAGACAAAGATATAGAATAACTTCTTAGTTGAAGTATTAAACCTAATATTTCTGAGTTTTATGATAAACCTTTCTGAGGATTTCATGCCCACATAGTTTAACAGTATGGAATTTTGTTGAGTAACTTTGTGGAATACTTTACTTTCTGTCCTATGAGTTTTCAATTAAAAATCATTAACAAAATAAATACATATGATATTTTAAACCTGTTTTGGTTTCTTTTTTGAGTAATTATGTTGGGATCTTCATAGATCATTTACTGGAATTAGAATTTGAATTCTGTTGCTTTAAAAGTGAGAAAGAGTTCTAGGGTAGAGGAACAAAATAGTACTAGATTCTCAATAACAATTTATTTTTAATATACCGTTATAATAATTTTATGCAAATAACATTATATTTATGTTGTGTGTCTTACAGCACCTCCTAGTTCCTTTTTTTTTTTTTTTTTTTTTAAGTGCAGATGCTAGTCTGAATTCCAGGTCACAGTAATAAGACACAGGAATTTGATTCCCATTTGTACCTAGCTTTCCATAGGAAAGAAAACTGGACGAGCAAGCTGAAAGCTATCTGCAGTGAACTCCATTTGCTGGAGAGTGGATACCTCTTCAGTATTATGGATACCTCTTCAGTATTACGGATGTAAAGTAATTGTATCTTGCACCAGCATGGGTTAAACATGCAAACATTTATTTAGCTTCTCAGAGGGACTTCCCTGCCCATACCTGTAGTTACCTGTGCTGGAAGCTGGAAGCTACCTCTGTCCAAGCTGCAGTTACTATCTAGCCTGAAGACCACGTTCATGTATTGTCTTTTCCACAAGAAGATTCTCTTTGTTTTATGGGACCTGTGGTTAGTCCCTCATGCAACAGAAATGGAAGGATGAACAGGCTACTGTTTTTTGCACCTTTACACAGTCCACACTGCAGGTGATTGTTTCAGCTATCATGGATAAGAGTACTGTCATCGTGTCATTAATGACTTAGTTTGAAAATGATTTCTCAACAGTCTACACATGTGAGTGAGTTTTTCTTTAGTGCTGTATAGAATTTGTACTTACAGGTTCAATCACTGCTGGTTCTCCCTTTTGGCCCTTTTCTCCATAAGCTCCGTGTCCAGTCACCTGACCAGTAAAAACAGCCCCCAAAATGAAAATTAATAGAAGGCCTAATGACCTGGTACAATAAAAAATTGCAACAGCCTGTAACTGAAAGCTAAAGCTGGAATTGATCTATGCTGTGAAAAATACATCACAGGTACAAGCTATACCAATCAAAAAATGTAAAAAAGAACATTTTTTTAAAAAATGCCCTTTTCTTGAAAGTTCCAAGGTACTGAGTACTTTTCATCTTGCCTTTCGCATCAAAGTTAAAACTGAACTTGTTTAAAATGCATTTGCACTTTGTCCTGGTTTCAGTTAGAACAGAATTAATTTTCTTCCTAGTAGCTGGTGGAATGCTGTGTTTTGGCTTAGGATGAGAAGAGTGCTGATAACACCCCAATGTTTTAATTGTTGCAGAGCAGTGCTTATACCAAGCCAAGGACATCTCAGCCTTTTGCTCTGTCCTGCCAACGGGCAGGCTGGGGGTGCAGTAAGAGCTGGGAGGGGACAGACCCAGGACAGGTGACCCAAACTAGCCAAAGGGGTATTCCATACCATCTTACGTCATGCTAAACAATATATAGGGGTGGCTAGCCGGGGGGAGGGGGCCGGACTGCTCGGGGTTAGGCTGGGCATCGGTCAGCCAGTGGTGAGCAATTGCATTGTGCATCACTTGTTTGTACACATTATTAGTAGTAGTACTATTATCACCATTGTATTATTATTATTATTATTATTATTATTATTATTATTATTATTATTATTATTATTATTATTGTTATTATTATTTTCCTGTCTTATTAAACTGTCTTTATCTCAACTCATGGGCTTCACTTTCCATTTCTCTCCCCCGTCCCAGAGAGGGAGGGGGGAGGGTGAGTGAACGGCTGCGTGGTGTTTAGCTGCCGGCCGGGTTAAACCATGACACACGTAAAAGGAAAATGATATTATTTTTTGGTTCAGCAGATGAGGACTGTAATAAAGCTGGCACAGGTTAGAGCCTCGGTTCTAATTCTAGCTTCCTGGCTCCTTCAGTTTTGGAGCAAGGCATTTAGAAGTGAAATTTACACCGGGGATAGTGTCTACATAGCCATTTGCTTAATGCAGGCACAAATGGTGCCTTATGGGCTCTTTGCTAATGCAGATAATCTGACTTTTTCTGTGTCATTCTGACAGTGTCCCCAACTGTGCTAGATGGAGAAAAGCAAGCTTGTATCTCATTGCACAGATAAGGATCATTAAAAAATACAATGACCCCAACAGGGCTTATAAAGGAGTGATAAATGAAATACAGAAGTATGGGTTTCAAGGTTGGCAGAGAAAAGCAATCTCACAGCATTTGCTTTATTTGTTGGATCCTTTGTAAACTGAAATTTCAAGTTTGTGAGGAGAAAATAAAGATAAGACTGAGCAAATACTGAAAAGATAACTCCTTTCCTACTATACTCAGGGCCTTCTCAATTAAAAATCCGAATGGGAATTAATTCTGCTTCCAGTCTTAGTCACACTAGTTTTCTTTGCAGCTTCTACAGTCCGATAAACTGGTAAATGAAGATCTTGGCACAACTAAGGGAAAATTAAAGCCTTTCTGTGAAGCCTGTGATTAAGTCAGAGGGAAAGAGAGAGCTATAAAACACAGAAAAAACAGCATGATTCACAGGATCCACCATGTCATTCTACCTTCCTTTAAATATACTGAGCTGTTAAGTCGCTCCTGCAAGGTCATAAAACTGTCACCATTGACAAAGCTTATTTTCATGAACGAGTTCACACCTTCACCTTCCTAATCATCCTTGGAAGGTTGCAGAGGCAAAAACATTCTAGGCACTTAAACACATTTCAGCTTCTTAAGGTAATCATACAACAACATTGACATTTTTTTTACAGCTTTTGCTCCTGTTTTAGAAATTACACTCTTTCCAGCTTTAGCTCTAGTTTAGAAAGATTTAAAAACTCGTGTTCATTTTATTATTTACTCTTGGAATTACATCTCTTCTCTTGTCTTCCCCTCCTATCTTCAATCTTCCCTTACTCCCTTCACCAGAAGTTACAAAAAAAATGAATTTAATAAAAACAAAACGTACAGGATCACTAAAAGAATATAATGGACTTGATTCAAAGTCTATCAAAAATAGTGTGAATACACCTCATATGTGCAAAGAGCTTTGCATCAGGTTCTTTACAGTTCTGAGACTATATAACTATAAAAGAATTGCTAAATTAAATTCATCTGCATCATGCTTTCAATCAACTTACGCTTGTTTCTGTGATATCAGTCTCTGCAGGAACACCTGGACCAAACTCCTCATTAGTGGAATCAGTTGGTTTCTCTTCATATTCTTTATATTCATAAAAATCATATTCGCCTAAATCTCCATCTACCAGAAGATCAGATTCACTGAGGTCTACTCCTCTGCTTCCATATTCAGTTTCCTCAGCTTTTTTATCATAATCCTCTCCAGTTACGTATTCTTCAGCAAATACTTCTTCAACAGGATTTTGCTATTCATATCAGTAGCAAAGATTTGGGAATAGGAGGAATACGTGGGTTAATGTTAGTAAAGCAATATAAGCATATGCTGATCCACCATGATGACTTCAAAAAGAAGAAAGAACAGTAGAACTACAGCATATTGTCTTTTAATTAGAGTCTCAAAGAATGAAGTCCATCCTTTCAGAGTAATTAAAAGATCTTTGTACGTGTAGTACAAAGAAGTAATGCTTTCATACACTTCTTTTTTTTTTTTTTTTTTTTAAATCTCCAAAGACTTTTAATTCGATGTACCCAGTACACTATGTGTACTGCTTGCTTAATGTTACTTTAGTGTCAAATATAGCTGTTTCCCTGCTTGATCTCACACTTACAGGTATTCAGGAATGAACATATACACAGCAGTGAATCAATTCAGAGCTAACATATACGCCACAATAAGCAGTGAATCAATTCAGACCTGTTTACAATAATAATGTGCAGGAAGTGCAAGCATCACTTTTGTTAAGCTGAGCCACCTTCACTGTCTTGTGTCTACAAATCCTGATGCCAAGCTAAACGTTTCAACTCCTTTTCCACATGATTTTACAGTTTATTTGTCACTCAAAAAGTCTTGACTCATGTCTGTCACGGCAATTTATACGTATTTTTAGCTTAGTCAAATTCCAACTGCAAAACTCAGATTATCTCAACATTTTTGAAAGCCCAGTGTTGCTTGCAGCTTTCACCTTCAATTATGCAAAATGTTAAACCAAGCAATCAATTTACAAGCACCAAAGCTGTTTGAACGAATGCTATATCTGAGATGTACAAAACCATTTGGGGGGGGGGGGAAGGAAAAAAAAAAAGAATTGTTTTATTCTGTTACAAAGATCTCTTGAAAGGATTGTTTTGAAATGAATCAAAGCTAAGATATTGCTTATATGAGATAGTTATTCTAGAGATGAATTAATGTCATCTTAAAAAATATATATTAAAAAGCTAATCAACATCCAGCATTGTTAAAAATATATTGATCAAATTATGATGTTGACATATATTTCAGTTAAAATAAAGGACAGATTCTGATTTAGCAGTTGCCTAATTCCATTAGTTCCAGGACTAGGACTTCTGTCTCACAGCTAGAGTAAATGCAGATCTGAGCCAATTTTCCAACAATTCTCAACCAGATTTTGCCTCTAAGGAAAAGTATAGAATTTAGTAATTTTACTCTCTCTCATTACAATTGTACTATTGTATAATTAGCCTGCCCAAGAAACAGAATGATTTAAAAATGCCTCTACACATCACCAATTTGTGAGAGGTAAACATGAGATTTAACACAAGAACTGTTTACACTAGAACAAGTAAAATATCATTTAATTTACCTTCACCTTCCAAGATGCATAGGAGGAAAGCAAAAAAACAAATCAGGATCCTTTTACTCTCTTTCATTATGCTCTTTAAATCAAATGATGTATTGAACAATTATTACTTTCAAATTCAAAACATAAAGCTAAAATGCTTTTGAATTTCAGGACTTTATGTTCAGGGGGTCAGTTTTGTACATCTTATAAGCAATGTAGCTTCATTTTGCAAAAAATATGCAAAAGGAAAATGAAAAAAAATCCTATAATCAGCCATCATTTTTCTAAAACTAGCATTTATTAATATGCAGACATATTAATCAACACTGGCTTTAGGTGTACTAATATTAACAAAATGATGTTGACATTTGTTATTGTGGCTTTCTAAAAATATGGTTTCTAAAAATATGGTTTCTGAAATAAAATAACCATTTTATCTTTTTGACATTTCAAAAGGCAACATTTATTTTGAATAATACCTCAATGAGGTATTATTCAAACAATTATTCAATTGTTTTCAATTCAAAAATTATTCAAACAATTTGGTTGTATTATATGGAGAACTGTTAAAAGAAAATATTGTCTTCCAACTCATTTTCAGTATACTGCTATGGTTGCGGTCATTTTTTGCTTTAGTTAGGCTTGTTTTATGCTGTGTCTTAAGAGTAGCATGAAAAATTAGAGACTTCACTTCATCTTAGAGCAGGAGGACTATGTTTAGTATTTAACCTAGTTTAAACTAGACATAGCCCCATTCACATTCACACTGAATGCAACAAACCTTGCATTCCCACAGCATGCATCACTGAATGATTCCCAGAATCATGAACTTGACAGTCTAAAGAATAAGCAGATTCTACAGAATCAAGGGGAGTTTTTCCCAGGAAAATACTAGGTTCCATATTGGCTGAGAAAGCATAATCGCTATTATAGGTGCATATATCTTCACAGACTAATATTTATCCTTTAACAATGTGTTTGTGCTGTATTAATCATTTACACCTGATAGGCAAGTATATTTGCCTATAATTTTCTCAAACATCTTTATTACCTCATTTGCTTCAGTAGTTTTGGAGGGAGCTTCTGTCTGAGACCCGTAGTCATTTTCGGTTATGCTATACTCTTGAAATTCATCAACAATGTTTGCCTAGTATTAAAGAAAAAGTACATTATTAAAAAAAAATGTAGGAAAAAAAATCAAGAAGTATCACTTTTATTGAGGTTATGTTATTAGCCAGACATTTTATCTGGCTAAGTGTATTTTTTCTCATTATCAGAGATCTTCCAGTCTTGGCCTGGGAAAGATCTTGATTATTTCTTTGCTACCTTTACCCCTAGTTTGTCTTTTGTTGCTGCTTGATAACTTTTCTTCTTCTTGGTTGCATAGTTTTCAGATTTTTTTGTTGTGGCCTTTTGGGGTTTGTCCTTTGAGCTAGCGGCCACTGTCCTCTTCTTCTTTTTGACCGTGGCTTTCTTTTTCTGCAAACGTTATGAAAGATGGAATGGCAAAACATAAATAAAATGAAAGGAAAATGGAGAAAGTATGAATGAAAGAAGGGTAAGTGAACATGAGATGAATGCTGTCGGCTGTGATGCCTTCCATCGCTAAGTGAAAGCAAGTGTTACTGCTACAGAGTAAAGAAATGAGTGAAAGGAAAACATTAAGCTTGTATACAGAAGACACAAATTGACAAACCACATGGTAGGGGACAGCTGGACACCACACAACAAACAGATCAGATTTTGTTACCTCTGTTTGTGCTACTGTCTCTTCAAAAAGTGGGGGTCCCTCTGTTACAGAGTCAGTTTCTTTATAATCTGCATCCCCATACTCATAGTCATATTCGATAAAATCTTCTGGCGTGTACTACATAGCAAATGGAAAAATATCAGGCATTCCCATGTTAGTGGTAGCAAACTAGATTAGCAATACCGGAAAGCATCTTAACCTTTACCTAGAAGTAAAGCTTAAGGTAATTAAAGTAGCATGAACAATTCAATATAGTTGGGGGGAAAAATACAATTCCATATTTCTTTCAAAGAACAATAGAAAAATAATAAAAAAGCAAGTAGTAGTGCCAGGAAAAAAATATAAAAATCCTCTTTTATTGGACTGCATAGAAGAATCAGCTATAATTTGGATTATTAGGAGCTCCAACTGACCCTTGAGAAATAATATATTTATTTAATCTTTTAGGTGCAAATGTGTCTTTACCAATATTCTTTTACCTGTGTTTTTTTCAGGTGACCAGAAGAGCTGAAGAGATGCCAATATCTGACATTAATAGGGCAAAGAATTTCAGATTCAGGGAAGAGGCCACAACTCAGAAATAACCATGGCTATCCTTGTGTCTGCTGGAGAGTTCCCCAAATCAGGACAGCTCCATTATAAACACTGCCTGAGCCAATATTTTACTGATACAATTTCATTTAAAGGTCACATCCTCAGCTGCCATAAATCACTCCATAGCTCATATATCTAAAATAACTAGTATCAGATGAAGATTTGCCCACAAATGTTTTACAAGAGAAAATATGCTGAAAATTGGCTTGTGTAAAGTTATGAACGCAAGCTAGAGCCAGGAACTGAGCTATAATCTTGGCTCTGTCATGAAGATACTGGTCTAGGTAAGGTGTACCAAGTGCTACTCAAAGGGAATCTTTAAACTTTCTTACCATGTCCATCATGCTTGAAGACACAGGGACTGAATGGTCTTGTAAATAAAAGCAGTCTCATGGCTGCTACCAATTCTCTTTATGTAAGCCAAAGGAAGGTGGAATTGTGGCCAGAATCTCACCAACTTAATGCTTTCCCTTGTTTAGAATCCTAGAAGTATTCTAATAATGTGCACCATGAAAGCCACTTCTAGCTTTTAATCTCCTCTCTCCTACTATAAATCAGCATCGTTGTCAGTACAATGAAGACAATATCTATTTCTTCCATTAGATTTCCGAGGGGATTACATTTCTAAAAAGACTGTGATGATTTATGGAAGCCATAAATGTCATCATCTTTAAGAGAGATTGGCATTTTAGAAGAAATTATAAAGAGGATTAAAACAGATATCCATATTCCAGAATATATTCTATCATGTGACCAAATGACTGGCTTAACTGATTTCTCTGGCAAAGGCTTTTGATACAATTCTTGCACTTATACTTGAATACATATTGAACAGAAAATATGGAGAAGTTAATTTCCTCAGGAATTACAGTAATAACATCGGAAGTCCTTAAACATATAGAAGTCCCTTTAAACAGGTTTCTGTTACTTCACTCCTGTGACTCCTCATAGTATTAGTATTGTTTGTTTGTTTGTTTTCTCATTATATATATTTCTTGTATTTACAGTCAGCTTTTCTTAAGAAGATAGTTTTTTGTTGTTGTTGTTTTTGTTTTGTTTTAAAGTTAATGATTCTTATTTGATTGTCCTCTTGATTATTCTACACCTGCACACATGTAGGTTAGTCATGAGATTTGAGAAATATAGAGAAGGAATTTGACATACTTTTGGTAGTTGTCCAAAGCTATATCACATATGTATGAGAACTTCAAAATATATTTAAATAATAAAGCATGACTATTTTAGGTGTAGAATTGTAGTGGGTTTACGTGGCAAGGTTTTGGTAGCAGGGGGCCATAGGGGTGGTTTCTGTGAGAAGGATCTAGAAGCTGCCCCATGTTTGGTAAGGGCCCCATTGTTTTCCAGAGCTGAGCCAATAAGCGATGTTGTTTTGTGCCTCTGTGAGAGCATATTTAAGACACAGAAAAAAACCGCTGCACCACACAGCAGCTGGGAGAGTGAGAGGAGTGAGGAACAGCCTTGCAGGCACCAAGGTCAGTGCAGAAGGAGGGGGAGAAATGCTCCAGGCGCCAGAGCAGAAGTCCCCTGCGGCCTGTGGGGAGGACCATGGTGAAGCGGGATGTCCCCCTGCAGCCCATGGAGTACCACGGTGGATCAGGGTTCCACGCTGCAGCCCGTGGAGGAGACCACGGTGGAACAGGTGGCCCTGCACCGAACGGAGGCTGCCACCTGTGGAAGACCCTTGCCAGAGCAGATTCCAGGCCAGAGCTGTAGCCCGTGGAGAGGAGACCACGCAGGAGCAGGTGACCTGGCAGGAGCTGCTGCCCATGGGGGAGCCAGGTTGGAGCAGTTTTCTCCTGAGGGATGGACCCCGTGGTACGGACCCATATCTGGAGCAGTTCTGGAAGAGCTGCTGCCTGTGGGAAGCCCACGCCGGATCAGTTTATCAAGGGCTGTATCCCGTAGGTGGGACCCCACAGCACAGGGGACAAGAGTGACCGAGAAGGAGCGGCAGAGAAGTGCTGTAGACTGACCATAACCCACATTCACCCATTCCCCTGCGCCGCTTGGGGGGAGGAGGTGGAAGAGAGTGGATGGGGGGGAAGGTGCTTTTGGTTTCTTTCCTTTGTTTCTCACTTCTCTAGCTTCTAAGTAATAAGCAATAAATCTTACTGTCTCCTTATGCCGAGCCTGTTTTGCCCGTTACAATAATTACTGCGTGATCTTCTTGTCCTTATCTCAACCTTTGAGCCCTTTTCATCGTATTTTCTCCCCATTCCTCTTTGAGGAGGGGGAGTGAGAGAGTGGAGGCTTTGGTGGAGCTTGGTTGCCCACTTGAGCGGAACCATGACAAGAATATCCTCTCTCTGTAAAGTACATTTGCATTTTATATCCACCTCATATATAATTTAAACAATGCTTTGATTTCATCAGCAGTATCATTGGCATTACAGAAATAAATTGATTCTATTTATACTTTTCAAAAGCAGCAGCATTTTAAACTTACACCTGGTACATAATATGTGATTGTTCTCTCCCTATTCAGTAAGCTAAGACTCCATCCTAAGAGCAGTGAAGTCAATGAATCATTTTGACTGGTGAATGATATTAACCAAAGGCCTCATGGGCAGTGATACAAGACCAGTATCTTGTATGATACAAGACACATGATGATACAAGATCTGAATGTGTAAATGTATAAAAACATATTTTCTGACTTGTGCAGTTCTGGAAATGCAACTCAGTACAGCTTGTTTCTAATGAAGTATTCCAATGATACCCAGAAAAGAAAACATAGTGAAAAGTTTCTAGGAGATCATAAGTGGCAAGAGAAAGTAAAGAAATAAACACATGACTAAAAATAGGCTTTTTGAAATAGTTATGGAATAGCTTTGAAACTGATGTATTTGTCTGGAAATAATTAAAAAAGTGTGAAAATGCATAAAACCTGCTTTCCTTCTGTCAAGAAGGCTATGCAAACTAGGTTGCATAACCTAGGAGATAAAACGGTCTGTAGTGGAATATCTCTTCATATTCAGTCATTCTGGCCTACTAGTAACAACCCTTTATGTAATTTTAAATGCTTCCTTAGTGAAACAACATGAATCAAACACTCTCCTATGTGATTTTTATTGGTACCAAAACAATAGACAATAAGTATGTTAAATATTATTCAATATCTTAAGGGGCAACCAGAGGAAGATTTTGGAGTGCGTTACTGTTTCATTAGCAAGAATAAAATTTAAATATGCTGATTGGGCTTTGTTTTACTAACTGCTGGAAACATAGATTCCTTTTTAGTAAGCATTGTAGAACTATTCTGAAACCAGAAGCAGTCATTTGAACATTCATTTTGAACAATTAGCAATTCAAATATAACTCTGTGTTGCTCAACTGATTTTCAAATCTCAGTAGTATTGCTTCGCTCAAGGTAAGCTGAATGGCTGTGCTGAAATGTGCCAACTAAGCAGCTAATAAAATTACAACAGCAAGTTACAGAAAGTTCTTCAGAGGCCATAAACTAAACAAAAATGTTGACTGGAAAGAAAAAAAAAAAAAAAAAAAAAAAAAAAAAAGGAAAAATATCTGTGCCAAGTATGTTAGTTTTAAAAAAGAAAGTGGTGACTAAATTGATATTTATGCTATAATCTGCCAGAGGCATAGTTTGGAAAGCCAGACATTTATGAATGAGAGCTAGAAAAAGCTCATACTAAAGCACGAGTATGTGGAGAGATTTACTGCATCATGCATAATCACATAGAAAATATTTTACTTTGGAGGACTGTGCTTTACTCACTTCTATTAATGAAAATGAAACTTTTGTGATATGTGAAAAATACTATCACAAATACAGTGGTACATTTGGGTTGCGACTCTATGCAGGCACACAGACAAAAAGAACAGGAATGGATGGGGAATGCCAGTTTCCATGCTGGAACTTGAGTACTGCCAAGCGAGTGAAGATCTCCATGAACTTTTTTTCTTTTTTTTCTCTCTCTCTCCCTTTTTTTTTTTATTATTTTTTTTATTTTTTTATTTTTTATTGGAGGGGTATTATGGAGAGATATGGTTGTTATGGTTGTACTGCTAATCATAGAAAGTACATTTGAAAATGCAACAGAAAGCATCTAGAATTAATGAATGTAAATGGATAAGTATCCTCTGTGGTTTTCTAAATTTAGTCAAGACTACTAACTCCAGCAAGAAATCAAAGTAGGGAATGAAAACAAGTATGATAGAGATGAAAAACGTCATGGAAGTCAATATAGTTCTGTTAGCTATATAACAAAAGAAGATACTACTGGCCAGGAATGCAGCTAGAAAATCAAGAAACTGGAATACGATCTAAAGGGACATTCAGACTGGAACATTCTGATAATCCTCATATGGGTTCAGGCATTACCAAGTGAAAAATATACCTACAACAGCTGTGCAAGTTTATTTTGATTGATTACTTCAATCCTGCTCGAGTTGAGCTTTGTCTATGACAATTTACCTATACTGCTACGTAACGGGATGGTTACAGAGAATTCTGAGAAAACAGAGATGAGATTCACCAAGTGCTTATAGTAATAGCAAAATATATACAATTTTATAAACTTTTCCAGTGATTTCTCATGAATATCAAAAAGATTAGCTGCATGGCATTTGCAATTAGGTTAGGACCTCTAATTGGACAATAGCTGGAACCTGGGGAGGGATTTCAGCTAAGAGGCATCAGGTAACACATACTTCAAACATAATGCAATTTTCTGTTGTTTTTCTTTCTTCTGTTGTAAGACCACCAATAGTTACAGAACAGACGTTCTTGTAATGAATATTGCATATGACTGTTTTCTTACAAATGAAAGGAAGAATAAAGCCTGCTGTTTCTTGATGGGACAAAATCTTTCCACCATGACCTCATGCTTTCTTAAGCAGAGTGATTATATTACACTACCAGATCACCATGCTATTCCAATTAAAGAGATGAACTGTTTTCTTCATCAGATGAATTTTAGAAGCAGATCATCAGTGTGCAAGGCCTATTTCAATGGTGGAATGGCTTAAATATTCTGAAGATAGCCTTATTTTGAAAATAGATTCTTCTGCTATCCATGCAGAAATTATGCTAAAATTCTTCTCCTCTGTTCCCAAGATGTTAAATTAGTTATTTTTACTTTGCCTTTTGAAATTACCAGGAACCAGCAATCTATATGCTAAATCAAAGTGTAATTAGCCTATTTTTTATTGCCTAACACTATGTTAAATCATCTAGCTAACTAAATATGCAAAGATTACTTTGAAAGATTCTAGGCTAACTTTTTATAAAATGCAATAAAAGAAGGGATATAAGCAAAATGAGTGCTTCAAAAATCTTTTATAGTAATATAAAGAAATAAATAGTAGCAGATGTCAATCCAAGGGCAGAAGGAAACTTAAAAGTTTTAAAAGATAGCATTTTCTCTCACACAGTCTTAAAATTGTTCATAACAGTAATATAAACAAGGAGATAAAAGGAGGTAAGAATAAAATCTTCAACTTTCAAAGACAGGCCCTGTCAAAATAAGATGACACTTGAGGTTCTATATTATAATAATTGATTAGTGAAAAAGTCTACGTATCTATACAAAGAAAGACAATGTTAGGAAGATCACTATTTTTAACACCTGCTAAGTTAGCTAACTGCAGTTCTAAACATGATTGAAAATAAACATATTTTCCTATATCTTCATATTGTTCAGAAAACTCGTCGTTCTGATCAAACACCTGAAAGAAAGGACACTAAATTATAATGGTCTGAAAGGATGCCTGAAACCTTCAAGTTGGATGTATTTGGGAGCCATATGTATCTTTACTTTACCAAGGTTAATTTCTTAAAGGCAAACATGGGGCTGCGTCAGGCTGGCGGGCGGTCACCAGTGGGGTCCCTCAAGGCTCCATTTTAGGGCCGGTACTTTTCAATATTTTTATAAACAATCTGGATGTAGGAATAGAAGGTATTTTGAGCAAGTTTGCTGATGACACCAAACTTGGAGGAGTTGTGGACTCGAATGAGGGTGGAAAGGCCTTGCAGAGGGATCTGGATAGGTTGGAGAGCTGGGCGATCACCAACCGCATGAAGTTCAATAAGAGCAAGTGCCGGGTCCTGCACCTGGGACGGGGAAACCCTGGCTGCACGTACAGACTGGGCGATGAGACGCTGGAGAGCAGCCTAGAAGAGAGGGATCTGGGGGTCATGGTAGACAGCAAGTTGAATATGAGCCAGCAATGTGCCCTGGCAGCCAGGAGGGCCAACCGTGTCCTGGGGTGCATCAAGCACGGCATCGCTAGTAGGTCAAGGGAGGTGATTGTCCCGCTCTACTCTGCACTGGTGCGGCCTCACCTCGAGTACTGTGTGCAGTTCTGGGCACCACAGTATAAAAAGGACATGAAACTGTTGGAGAGTGTCCAGAGGAGTGCTGCGAAGATGGTGAAAGGCCTGGAGGGGAAGACATACAAAGAATGGCTGAGGTCACTGGGCCTGTTCAGCCTGGAGAAGAGGAGGCTGAGGGGAGACCTCATCACAGTCTACAAGGGGGTGTCGAGAGGCAGGAGACCTTTTCTCCATTAACACCAGTGACAGGACCCGCGGGAACGGGGTTAAGCTGAGGCAGGGGAAATTTAGGCTTGACATCAGGAGGGGGTTCTTCACAGAGAGGGTGGTTGCACACTGGAACAGGCTCCCCAGGGAAGTGGTCACTGCACCGAGCCTGTCTGAATTTAAGAAGAGATTGGACTGTGCACTTAGTCACATGGTCTGAACTTTTGGGTAGACCTGTGCGGTGTCAAGAGTTGGACTTGATGATCCTTAAGGGTCCCTTCCAACTCAGGATATTCTATGATTCTATGAAACATTTAATTTCTTCATGTAATCTGTTAGTTTGGGATAGATCCAAAATAAATGAAGGGGAGTTCTTTTGGAGAGCAATTTCTTCAGCAAAAATCAGACAGTATGATTTATGGGGTTGCAGAAGAATCTTCCAAGAGAAGATCTGAAAGCCTGATAACTGGGGCCATTGAAAATTAGACCTGATGACACTCTACAAAATGTAATATCCAACATCAAGGAAAATGAAGACTAACCTTGTCTTTCCTTGATCTAATTTCTGCAAGCTAGCCAAGCATATGTGATTGAATGAGAACTGAAATAAATATACTTCCATTTATAGTAGAAAGGGTTGTGAAAACAAGACAGCAGCCAGACTATTCATGAGGTATTTATAAGAGAAGCATAGGCACATAACTTCCTGAGGAAAAGTATTACTGACATTTTTTAATGTAATTTCATTCCCATATTTGATTCTTAAAATCTAATTATATGTTCAGCATGAAACAAATGCAATGATTACCAAAATAGCGATAATAATAAGCCTCAGTATAAAAAACAAAACAAAAAAAAAAACAATCTCTAGGGAAAACAAACAAACAAACAGCAGAATAGAGCAAGAAGCTTAAATAAAAACGACACAGAAGGTTCATTTCTCCCAAATACACTTTCAACCAAACTTGCCAGTATCTTCATAAACCATGCAACGTATACGAATGGATACTACCAGTAGCTCCATAGTAATTCATGCCAACATTTCATTCAGACATTCAATCAATATTGTTAACCATCAGATTTTGTTGTTATAAAATTCTAAGATGGAAGGATAACAGTCCAGTGCAGAGAACTCATTTCTTGCTCATTTCCTCTGCCTACTTGTTTGCAGCTCTTTGTGCCTTACTTTGCTTTCTTTACCTAAAAACCCTCCAAAATTTGCATGGTCAAAGGACCGTCACACTAGACTGAAATAATGCTAATGCACTATTATGATTATATTCTAAAGTTCTCAGCCAGTTTGTTTGTGGTTTAATTATCCCTATTCAAAAGCTATTTAATCGTACCAAAAAAATCTGAACTCCTTAGCTACTCTCTTTTGACAGAAGATAATAATATTCAACACTTAATGGATATATTTCAGGATATAATACGTTCCTCAGAAGATTTGGCAGCCTCAACCCTATTGTAAATCAAATACAATGACTTTTCTTGGAATTTCTGAGAACTGAGAGTTGTGTTCATCAAGTAATAATTTGGTTTGGTGCTGCCATTTGGGAAGTTCTCTCCCTTGCTGTATGACTGTATGACTATTTTCTACACTCAGATACCCTTTCATTTTACTCCAGAAGCACAATTTTTTAAGTAACTACTAAGCAACAATTTTTGGTGTAGAGGTAACAGCTGAGGTCATCATTCTGTACTTGAAAAGTTATGGAGATTCATACCTAGCTATCTGCAAGTAAGCTATACACTTATTTCAGTTAAAGCGTGTCTTCAAAGTGGAAATAAATGATAATAAAGAAAAAAATAAAGTGTGTGGATACAACTGTTAACCTATTTATTATTACTCTAGCACTTTCATGTTTTCAAATTCCAAACTGAATGACACATAGGTCTGATGAAACGACCTAAACACAGAGGAATAAAAGCATTCTGCAGATGAAAGTCACCCATGTGAATTTCTGTTCTAATGGCTGAGCCTAAACTGCTCACAGAAACCCCCACAGTCCTGGCAAACAGCCAAATTCAACGGATTTCTGCAGAGCCTATACACAAAAGGTAGTCAAAGCTTACCCAGTTAAATGGACCTTGTTTAGACATGTATCACAGCTACTTGAATCCAGAAAGCAGCTGATGCAATTAAAATGGAATGGGAGATACAGCACCCAGCTCCAATGCACAGTCCAAGGACCGTGAAGTCCTTAGATCACTCCTACCTAACCCCCACCATAGGATGGGAGAAATGACGGGAGAGAAGGCAGGAGGTTGACCTTAGGCAGGTATGAGTATAGCCTAGGGATCAGAGTAGCACAGCTGAAAAAGCCTGTAGAGCAGGGTGGAATTTAAGATACGCCCTCCATTTGTAGGCTGGCTAGGTCAACGTCTTTGAGTTTGCTGGTTTTGTGAATCCCATTGTGAAATGGCTGATTCTTCCTCAACTTGATTTAGGATGACCCCAGCACTTAATTTAGGGATGAAGGGAACCCACAAGTAAAAAGTAGGAATTGAAATGTTCTCTGCTGCATGACCCAAACTGCATTTTAAATCTGATCCTAATGTGAAAAGAATATGCAAAAAGAAAAATTCAGTGCAGCATTTGAGATCATCAGTAAGGTCACTCTAATTCTAAATTAGTGTTCGATAAATCTACATATGAAAACAGAGTCAACCTTTTAAGCTAATCCACTTGAGACAAACCCCAACTTTGTTTCAAATGCAACTATTATTAGGGCTACAAAGCTGGTGAAGGGCCTGGAACACCAGTCCTGTAAGGAGCGGCTGAAGGAACTGGGATTGTTTAATCTGGAGAAGAGGAGGCTCAGGGGAGACCTTATTGCTCTGTATAACTACCTGAAAATAATGTGTGGGGAGCTGGGGGTCAGCCTCTTCTCACAGCTAACTAATGATATAACTAGAAGAAATGGCCTCAAGTTGTGCCAGTGGAGGTTCAGATTGAAAATTAGGAGACATTTCTTCTCAGTAAGAGTAGTCAGGTGCAGGAACGGGTTGCCCACTGAGGTGGTGAAGTCATCAGCCCTGGGAGTGTTCAAGGAATGGCTGAATGCGGTGCTTAGGAACATAGTCTAACGGGTGATTATAGTGGTAGGGTATGGCTGGATCAAATGATTTTGAAGGTCTTTTCCAACCTTAATGATTCTATTATACTCTTGATCTTGCAATAATGTGAGCCTCAGGCTCATTTACTGTGTCAATTAATTCTACAGAATGTTCTATTATAATCCATAAATACAATATGTTTCATTATTTTCCTCCATTTTATGGTTGATAAATTATTTTTAGTCTAGATGAAATATCTCAGCCCTTGCCCCCCACAGATGCATGATCAACTCTGCCAGCTGAGCTGGGAGGATGGCATGGGATGGAAATGAGTACAGAGAAGGAAAGAATGCATTTAAGCCAGCACTGCTAGTGAAAGAAATGCTCACAAAACCACAACCTTTGGTATTTTAAATTTTCTTCTACATTTGGCTGTTTGCTCCTTTGCAGAAGCAAGTATTGCCTAGAGCAATGTTAATTACACTCAGTCAAACAAAGTACTTTTGTGGATCTTGCCTTTAAACCTACATCTTCTTAGCCAAAACCTTCTTTCCAGCTGTTACTTTACTGGTTTAAAAATCATCCAGCTTTTTACAATAACCGCATTCTCAGGCTATGGACGTGCCAGGCGACTATAGTGATGTGTGATATCAAGAGAAATCCTCTTTAGCTTCTTAGGTGCAACTCTACAAAAGTGATTTATTATTTCATGGACAAAAGCCAACCACTTCCTTTGTGTTTTGTAGTCAATGCTGGAAACACATTAATAAGCTCTGCAATCACATAATTTAACTCTTTTCTCTAAACCACATATCAGTTTCTTTTTCTGGTCTGCAATAATTCAAAGGCCCAGAGATGTAAAGCCAGAAAGGACTATTAGATCATCTTGACTAACTCCTTTATGCTTTCAGACTTCAATACTTCTTAGTTACCCTGTAACTGAGCCAACCAAAACTTAAATGACATTTCCTTAAACTTATCTTTCAAAAGGGCATCAATCTATCCTCAGTTTGAAGATACCTGGAGATACACCATGTTGGTCATTTGTTCTTTCATTGTTAAAAAGTTTAGTCAATCCTTTCCTATCTGAAAGGATCAGACTTTCCTTCTCTTTATTTTCCCTCCATTTGTCTGCAGTCCATATTTTCTTCTTGTGAAGGTTCTTTGCGTATGCTGAGGAACCTGTCAAGTTTTTGTCATTACATGGACTGGTCAATCGCACTGAGTTTTACAGTTCCCTAAATCACAACAATTCTGTAGCTTTTATCAGAATCATTTCCATTTTTGAAATATTTGTTTTGGTGACTAAACATCAAGATGATCTGTGATGTTCCAGTAAAAGTTTTAGTCAACGGCATAAAAGAAGAAACATTACATCCGAGTAAGACTGCCCAAACATTCTGTGATCTGTATTCTCATTCCTTTGTTTACAAACCCAGATGTGCTGCCCTTTTTTGCTACACTTTTGCTTTGAGTGCAAACTGTTTCCCTACTTGAATATCCAGTCTTCTGAGGGTACCATCCAAGAGCTATTTTAAGGTTCTGCTGGTTTAAGCCAAAACTGACATTGAAAGCCACAATCCTTCCTAGTTTTTAGATTGGTATTCTCACTTCCTTCTGTCTATCAGAACAGTTTTTGTGAAAACATGGAAGATCAAACCAGGAAATCAGTCTAGCCAAACAGTAAAATCTTCATGTTGGCTTTCATCGTGATTAGGATCCCAGTCTGGTAGATCATATACCTCCAAAATTGCTTTCACTGGTCAAGCAGGAGATGAAGCCCATAGGTGGGGACAATCAGCAGCATGCAAAAGGTGCTTTTGTGATCACATGTAAGCAGGCTTCATTGCCCTGTGTGTTATACAGTTCTCTAGATTTGCCCTACATTTCTTTGTTTACTTCTATGTGTGTAACTTGGCCTTTAGTTGTATTATCATCACTATCTACCACTTTGCAATATCAAGAGTATGACAAATTTGAATAGCGTCTTACTTTTATACTGCTAGCACATCTCTTAAACTCCACTAAAAAGTTAGCTCAGAGATGGTACTCTTCTTATAGCAGTTTCTGAAATAAGGCAGCCAGATTTGGATCTGTTTGTCAAGTACTTTATCCTTATCATACAATGGCTTTTTTTTTTTTTAAACCAGACACTCCACGTTGACAAATTAGAGGCTTTATGAAAGTCTGAGTCTACAAATTATATCAAGTATCACTATCAAACTTTTAATAGACCACTTGTAATTATATATCTTTTAATACATTTACATACATAATACATTTTAATAAATTTTTGAATTAACCTTGCAATCAACAGTTCTAAAAAATAAAAAAATGAAAAATCAGCATTGCTCTCTTCTGTAATGTCTTCCATTACTGAAATAAGACGTGCTTCATTTCTTATAGTCCACACAGAATCATAGCATGATTTGGGTTGTAAGGGACCTTTAAGATCATATGATTTCAACCCCGCTGCCATAGGAAGGGACACCTCCCACCAGACCAGGTTGCTCACAGCCCCATCCAACCTGGCCTCAAACAATTCCACTGGTGGGACATCCACAGCTTTTCTGGGCATCTCAAAAAATTATGAAGTAGCCTACATTAATAAGCTGCTTTATTATCCTTTAGAAGAAAATTATGTCATTTGGGGCAATTCAATCTGTCAGTTAACCTATTTTACATTCACCACACCTCAAATATTGAGGATATGATTACTTCAGATTACTATTACACATGTCAAAAAAGATTCACTGACTATGTTGACAATATTCATACATACTTATGTTATAAACTCACAGATAGCAAAAGAAAATTGTGTCTTCAGTTCAGAAAGCAAAGGGATTCAGCCACCACTCAGAACAATAAATGGAAACAAACAGAAATGGTGGTTCACCACTTAAAAAAAAAAAAAAACCTTCACTTTTTTTTTTTAAAAAACTGACTTAAATATATTACATTACAAATTAAGACCTTTTATTTTTTTTCCTCTTTTTATTTTTTTCCCCTCTGTAGGTGCCCCCAGAAACTATGTGTAACCACAGGGTAAAAAAAAAATATAGAAAAATTCATTAAAAACACTAACTCCAGGAACATTTTTGCAATTGCTGTTGAACTTAATAGTAAGATATTTCCTGACTTCAGTGGCTCCTTCATTGGGCTATAGATTAAGTCTATTCATGATGCTCAAGGAGAACTGTACCAATTTCTTTATGGTTCCCTTTCCCTGTTTGGTGCTCACAGACTGTTTTCAACAGATATCCGATATGTAACTAGGCATTCTATATGATATGCACATAATATGTGAATAAACATAGATTTTATAATTATATTAAGGCTTATTTTTGTTTTGATCTTCAAATGAGTGTTCTCTCTCAACTGATGCTAGTGTTAAACAGCTTCAATATATTTACACGTAAGCATAATATTTGACAGCATGAGATTTAGCATCCTTTATCGTCCCTGCTCTATCTTATTCATGTTGTACATCCTTTAGAAACACTAAATTACAGTCTAATAATTCACCTGTATTCATTGTTAATAATTGAATTATTAACAATTTAATTATTCACAATTATTCATTCCTGTTTAATCAAAGGAATAGACTCTGAATCTACTGTCTGATCCCAGCTGGTTTCTGTGAATTCCAAGCCTTGTCCACGTGCATTACACTGAAGAACAGGAACCATTATTGCCATCACTAGTGGTCAAAGCAAACAAGTACCTACAATATGTTTAGGACATGTTAACATCTACTTAGGATTTGATGTCAGTTTGGATATGACAGTACATCCCATTTAGTTAATATATTTTAAGTATTAAGATATATTCCTGTTAAAGAAAGATAACAAGGGGTGATTTTAACAACCTTTCCCCAAAAAAGCAGTTTATTAGACTGACTCCTCTTTGGTCTTACGTCAAAATAGCAAAGCACTAGCCTATTCAAACCTTCCAGGTCTTCACACAGGAAACAGAAAAAGGATCAGAGTCCCAAGATGCAAAGCAGCAAAGCCCAGAAGAGTTTCCCAGCAAAAATCTCAAATAACTTTAAAATTAAATGACGAGGAAAAAAAAAAATGATTGTTATCTTTTGTTTTCTTCCCATAAAACACTAACAATATGCTTTCAGCCTGATCTATTTTGGAACACAAAAGGAGACGCATGGAGATCTACATAGCCAACCACACAGACAGAAGGTTTAAATAGCACTCACAGACAGAAAAGACTTCATGTACCATAATGTAATGTGAAGGCCTCTGCCAATGTGTAATTGACACATCTTGAACTGCACCTCAAGTGCAATGAATGTGGGAGTCCCTTTAAACTACATGTAAGTTCTGGGCCACGTGGACGTTTACAACTGATGACATGATTTTCAGTCAGATGGAATAAATAGTAACAGCAAATAAATACATTTAGGAAAAGTTCTGTCTCAAAATTGGCTCAAAGCAGTCATCTGAGAACAATTCAACAAGTTTTTAATACTGATCTCCTGAGCAATCAGTAACAACAACCCATCAGATCACACACAGTTAGTTGAGTGCATACCAACTGTCCAGAGCCAAGTTCAATTAAGACTAACTACCTTTTGCAAAAGCTTTCCACTTCGCAGCAGAAGTACGAGAACAATATTATTACAAGTATATGGAAAATGTATGACCTTATGCATGAGAGGTCTAATCACAGAATCACAGAATTTCTAGGTTGGAAGAGACCTCAAGATCATCGAGTCCAACCTCTGACCTAACGCTAGCAGTCCCCACTAAACCATATCCCTAAGCTCTACATCTAAACGTCTTTTGAAGACTTCCAGGGATGGTGACTCCACCACTTCCCTGGGCAGCCTGTTCCAATGCCTCACAACCCTTTCAGTGAAGAAGTTCTTCCTAACATCTAACCTAAAACTCCCCTGGCTCAACTTAAGCCCATTCCCCCTCGTCCTGTCACCAGGCACGTGGGAGAACAGACCAACCCCCACCTCGCTACAGCCTCCCTTGAGGTACCTATAGAGAGCGATAAGGTCGCCCCTGAGCCTCCTCTTCTCCAGGCTGAACAAGCCCAGCTCCCTCAGCCGCTCCTCGTAGGACTTGTTCTCCAGGCCCCTCACCAGCTTCGTCGCCCTTCTCTGCACCCACTCAAGCACCTCCATGTCTTTCTAAGGGACTGTCTTGCCGTTAAGTAAATTACTTAGTTTATGGTTGTGAGACCTGTCTACAGTGACAAACATTTTCTGTGAACATTTTTCATTGCCTGAAGAAAAAAAAATCAGATTCTATTTCATCCCTGTTGACATTTACCTGCTACCACCAGTGGAGCTAGCCAAATTAATTGTGTGTACTTGCATTTATGTACTGGTCACAGATCATTAGAATACACGACAATTCTAGCAGAAATATTTCACAGTTCCAGAATACTCATATCACCCATATCTTTCAACTGTGGTATTTGAGGGTTTTCACTCATCACCAGCGAAATCCCAACAGTACACAGGGGGGAACAAATAGGTACAACTTGGCAAATGTGTATTGTTATCTTCTTTAAAGAATTACAGTTCAACTCCGTTGAGCAAACTGGTTATTCGAATACTAATGTGATAAGTTCCTTCAAACGCTCAACATAAATGAATGCATAGCAAAAACTAATGTACTCCTGCAACCTTCCTTCCTCATGTCTGGAACAATGCATGCCATTTAGCTGTAATTAAATGCTCCCTGGGTAACTTGTATCCAGCACAACCACTAATGTGCAATAAATCTCGTAATACATGACTGATTACTCACCTCATCAACTTGAGGATCTTGAGCCTGAGCAGCATTGGGCACCGGGGAATCACAGTCTGGGCTATAATGCTCACAATAGTCATATGCAGCTCTGGGGTCAGCTATAATCAACAGCTGCTGGATCTCACCCTGCAGGAAAGCATATACAGATTAAATTAAAAAATAAAAATAAATAAAAAACAAAGGTTGTCTACATCAGAAGACTTTTCATTTAGAAAACAAAACTAGGTGCATTATACATTTATTAAATATTATATTAACATTTGTGTTTATATGCAACTTATCTACTTAATTTTTTCAACTGTTCTGAATGACATCCTAATTATAGTTCACAGCACTAAGTGTAAAATTCTGGCTGAACATGCTGTCCGGCTTGGAAAGGAGAGGGTGGAAGGTGTAACTCCTGCTCCATCATTTTCATGCTGTTTGTTTACTTCTTCACTGGGAACCAGTCTAAATTCCTAAGATTTAATTCAGGGCACTTCCTACTACCAGCATGCAGCTCAGCATGCAAGTGATCAACAGTATAATTCTGAGAGTTTCCATCACATCTGAACTCTAAAAAAATGAGGGGAAATAAAATTAAAAAAGGCTGTACCAGACACACTGTTCTTGGAATAAAAAATAAAGAGGTAAGCACTGTGTAAATACACAATATATAGTTTGTTGAAAAAAAAATTATAGCTAACAAATGTTATTTTCATCTCTATGCCCATATATCATGTGTAAAAAAAAACATCATACTAAAGAGACCCACTATTCTGGATAATAAAAATGGCTTTGCTGAGATCCCCTACAGTGGCCTTGTATGTTTTTTTATGTTTATCATTTTCCACAGAAAGCTGTCTGGTATTCAGTGTATTTCTTAACATAGTGGTACCATTTAAACAGTGTTAGGTAAATTCCTGCCAAGATTTCCACTATAAATTTCCTCATTCAGGAGCTTCAAATGCTGTCATAAAAATAAGGTTGTTGAAAATTGGCACATGTTCTAGGTCAAAACGCATTAACTTCAATCTCCCACTGTATTTCCCCATAAGGAAGGGGGTGTGTGTTAAGCTTTTATATACTTCTAATGTAATTTAATTTTCTTTTTAACAAGAAGAGGGTAAAGGAATAACTTTGTTAGTACACTTCTGCATGTTCTTTCTTTATGGAGAAAACATCATAACTGGTGGAAATGTAGAACTAGAAAAATTCAAAATTACCTCAGTATTTCCAAAATCACTTTAAACCTCTCAGAATAGCACCCTTTAACAAATTATCAAAACTGGAGAGTATCTTAAAATAGGAAAGCATAGTTTGGAATGCTCCTTCCTTTCAAAAAGAGAAATGACAGAAACAAGCATAGAAAACCCTAATTGGAAAAAAATAAAAAATAAAAATCAAAACTCTCTCCTATTTTCCTAGTTCTATATTTTACTATCTTAACATAAAATATGAAATACTTAATTTCTTAGCATATAATGGCTATACGTTACAAATCTGTTTGCTATAACACTCTCAACTCATTTTACTTTACATAGTTAAGTGTTTCTCAGATTAATATCTGTTCCCATGTCAGTGGTGCTGGGCTGTCTCTTTCATTTTATCTCTGCTCATTAATGCTTCCTTAGTTGGACACCTTCCTACAAGACCTGCTGTACGTACAGAGAAATTTCCCTGTTGATTCTTTATACAAATCCCTCAGGAGTACAGCTGAGTGCTTTGAGATATCCCATAGTCAGTCAGTCTGGGCTATGTAATCCCTTTCTCTACCACTGAGTGATTCAAAATGCTCTGCCCTTCCTCTTTCACCCAGCCAAATTAAAACTACATTAAGTAGAGGAATAAGATATAAAGAACTAGCAACCAAAAGACAGAAGAGGTAACTCTTTTTGACCAACCATTACCAAAGGATACGTGGAGCCCCCATCTGTTGAGCTCAGGTCCTTGTCTTGCTGTATGCCCCTGAACATACACAGCTTTCTAAGTTGCCCATACAGACCAGTGTACAGTACACAGTGTGCCAGCTAACGTAAGTAATGCAGAAACTGCTCCTGACACTGATGTCTGTTTAGTACAATATGCTAAGAGAACCCAGTCAGGGGAAGATAGCCAGTATTTTGTTGGAGCTTGCTTTGTGCTGATCTTGAATGCCATGGAATTTTGGCACTGGCTTTTGTTGGATTGTGTGCTTGCAAGAAGCACTCAGCATGCTGTTACCACTTGGCTTAGATGTTCCTAATTGCTTAAAGCTGTTCCTGATCCATTGACTGTACTTCCCAGCCCCGCCTGTCTGCCTGTCATGGGTCCACATAGAGGGAGGCCCTCAGAAGTCTTGCATATTATACATGAAATGCTACTGGCTATTCATGTGTGATAAGTTAACTAAGGAACTGATTGATTTTATATTTGGCATCTCAAATGCTAATTTTCCTCTTTTTCTTTCAAGATCTCCTATAAAAGCACTGTTTTTCAGTTTTTGTTGTTGTTGTTTTTTTTTTTTTTTTTTTTTTTTGCTTGTTTTCAATTTTGTCTTTGCTAATTAAATAGCTTTTTTGAGTATTTGTATGTGATGCATTGACAATGCAGATTCACTAGTCAGTGAAGAACTTTCCTTTCAGATCAAATCAGTCATCTCAGCACACAGAAATTATTGTGGATTTCACTATTGTGACTTAGTCATCAGGTAGTCACAGGTATTTGTCTGACAAATCTACACTTTTTTTTTTTGAGAAATTTTCACAGAATGACATCAGTCACAAACACGTTCTTTGATTTTAACCTCTTGAAGTCTTGACTTTGTGAGGCTGAAATGGAATTGTAGAAAGCTCTTTGTGAAGAAATTACAAAGACTTAAATTGGTTATACTTTAAGACCTGGAGTCATGAATTAGGCACTTAATCATCTACCTGCACAAGCCCCAAAAACTTTAAGTGAAAATATGAATAAATGAAGTCATGGGTTAATAAAAATTTGAATAATTAACCTCTAAATTAACAGTGAGGTACCTAAATACATATGCATATGGGCATAATATTACTCTTTTATAAAACTTGTGTGATGTAAGGAATTCTCACACAAATTATGAAAGACAGAGGGAAAACAGATGAGGAAGGAGATAGGAAAACGGGGTAAGATTCACAAATACATTTGAGCATCCTTAAAGCAACTAGCAGTACTCTGAAAAACGTATACAGAAAAGAAAAAAAAAAGGCATAAAAAGGCAACTGTCTGTATAGAATAGTTCCATTTCCTTCCCTACAAAATTGTCATGACTACCTTTGTTGGTGTAGCCTGCTCAAGCAATTTTATAAGCTTCCTCATCATGGATTTTTCCCAGAAAAGGAAAGCTGAGGTTCTAACAAGACAAATAAGCCTGAAAGCATATATACTAGAAAAAAAAAAAAGTTAACCAATTCTAGTGAATTCAGTTGAGTAATTTTTTTTCTCTTTAGAAGAAGTTTCATTTATTTTACCATAAAATTAAGGGTAAGATGCAAAATAAAGTAATGCAGTAAACAAAGTTTCATAATCCTTCTTGTTCTCCACCAAATTTTACCAAATCCAAGCAAAATACATTGAAATAAAAGGAAGTTAATTTTCAAAACCAATAAAAGTTACTGATTCCTTTGTGGGGATATTATGTGAGCTTAAGATACATAACCTGCACTTACTGTAGACAATGGGAACGGCTGGACACAAAAGCAGGGAAAGAATTAGAAATCCCTGATGTACGAGAAAAAGAGAGGGCAGAGTAGTAAGAAGAGAAGTGTCAGGAGATGGGCTTGTTCCTAACGTCACAACTAATTCTGGATTACAATCTGTTATCTACAAATATGAAAAGATCTACAGATGATATATAGTGCATTTTACAAATCAACTGTTTGCTGACACTATTGAGTCAGTCTTCCAGGAGGACTAGATGTCAGTGAAAGTAAAAGGCTGGGATAGAGAACTTCTGGTGAGGCATCAGACAAATACACAGCAACTTTTTCATCTTGCTGTTTCTAACAATGTGCATTGTTTAATTTGTCTGGAAAAGTGCTGACAGCCTATTTAGAAGAAAAATGTGTTTCCTTACAACAATTTTTATCCTGGATAACAATTATTATAATGGTTTTTAAGCATTGTTTATTGGATATTTAATGTTATTGCATATTGGAAATAAGAAAGTTGAGATCTAGATCTCTGCCTAAATTGCCCACAGGTAAAAGGAAACATTCAGCAATGTAGTTAAGTCTACCTAACATTAAATGTAGAAGTACCTCTTTTAACTAAAATGGGTCAAATTGGAGATTTAACATTCAGTTTGGATCGTAAATACTTTATGGAAATAGACACAAAGTTGGTGTCAAATACAATACAAAACTCACAAAGTCAATGTGTAATTGAGTAATCTATCCCAATATGGTACAGAAATGGTTAAAAACTATGCATATTTTAACATTTTGGGGATGTACACATAATTAAAATCACAGTCTTTTGAACCAGTCTCAGTCTCATGGTTATATGGAATAAGCTCCCTGAGAATCATAAAATAATGTACCCATCAGTTACACCTAGTATGCCAACACAATACAGAGAGATTACTTTTGTGGCATTACTCCAAAAGGTACTGCATCATGTAAGCTGCTCTTTGCAGAGTGCTCCAAGACTGTTAAAAGGATTTGATTAGATCTGAGGAAACTTTCACTACTTTAGAGTGTCTTTGTGGCATGCCAAAGCAAATGTGAAGAACAAGACTTCAGAGCTTCAAGGGTGGGAGAATATGCTCAAATTTTTTGAATGTTCCTATTGGAGCATTGGCACACTCACTCTAATTTTTCTACAACAAGGAACAGCTCAGCTATGAATAAGTATGTGGTTAATTCATCTGTTGAAAATTCTTCTGTGAATGTCAGACATTCCACAGTGACATCACTGAATAAGAGTTTCTGTACAGGTATTTCCAGGTTTGGTAGAAAAAACACACCTCACTAAGTAGTTAATGAACTGGGTGAGCTATCCACACTGAAAACACTCTCCTAATATCAAACACTTCAGAACACAAAAAAAAAAAAAAAAAAAAGATAATTTGTCTAATAAAAAATGAAATGGAGACAATTTGCAGGAAAGCAATAGGCTGCCATGTTCTTTTCACAGTTTTACAGATGAAATTTCTCTTGTAATTATTGCTTTGGTTAGCCTCATGATAGTTATCCCTATATTTGATTCTACCTTTTCAGAACTTTTGTTAGATGCCACAGAAATATCAGAATAAAGAAAATTGACAATTAGATATGGTATCTGACTCTCAATGTTGTAAATCATTGAGGGTCTCAGTCGTAAGGAATGTTATTATATCATTATAAGCAATAAATGTTAATGTCTCCTTATTATCTTAATTATGACTTAATAAATCTTATCTTTATTATATATTTTATTGAAGCATTAAAGAAAATTCTCTTTTCCTCTTAACTATATAATATTACTAATACTTTCTAAATATGGTATATTAGAGAAGTACAACCATAATGTAGTCCATTTATAGTCTCTTTATCAACTAAAGGTCTCTATCATTGATGAGAACCATCTCTAATATCACCTGCCAGCATTATTAAAAATGTGAAAGTATGAAGTTTTTACAAGGCTGTAAGGGCAATCATGCCTTGTGAATGAATTAGAGCTAAAACTGGTGTTTGTTTTGTGTGTGTGTGTGTGTTTATTTTTCTCCTTCCAGTATTAAAATGTTTATAGTCTATTTCCCTAGCTCTGCAAGAACCGTAGACAGTTCAGTTGTACAGACAGATGTTTGGCACATCTCTTTTACAGAAAGCTTAAAAAAACAATAACTGCAAGGTGAAAGTGACCTTTATCCAAGGAATATGAGGTAAATATTTCTTGAGAAACTCTGGACCTTTTCACGGGAGTAAAAACACATTTTGTGAAGTTTTTTTTTTTTTTTTTTTTTTTTTAAATAATTTCTAAAAACAAGCCTGCTTTTCAGTTACACATCTAGGATGCTGCATAACAATGTGACAGGACGAGAGCTTAGAAATCAAGTTGCAGTTTCTTATTATAAAATAATCAGAAGAAAAATGCTTTTCTTCTTCCAACTGAACTAAAAAAAACACACAACAACAATGAAAAAATAATGCAGGAATTAAAATAATGCAGGAATTACTTAAATGCATGATTTACATATCAAAGGCTCAGAAGGAACTCTCAAGATTCATATCCTGGACAAAATAAGAATTTCTTACATGCTTATATGGATAACTAGCTTTTAAATACAACTACCTAAATGGAGATAAAAGAATAACATGACCAGTGCTATGAACATCAATATCCTTAATTTTTCATATGATGGCTAAAACCTAAGGCTTCCAGGGTAGACTCTTCAGTAAATGACCAGAAACTGTAACCTGTATATATGTGCCAACTTTCTTTAATTAGTTATGTGACAGTACAACTATAGACTCAAAAGAACAAAAGTCTAGACAGCTTGGATGTTATTACTATAGAACCTAGAAAAACCTGCTGCAGAATTCATTTAATCTTCCTGCAAAGATTTGAGGGATTGAGGAATTCCAGGGGCCCTTACTATAATATTCCATAACCCAGGCCCAATTCACAATATAGCTAGAGAAAGACATTTAGAGCCTGCCAGAATGAAACACTGTAAAAGCAATATATTGTGAATGCAGAATCTTGTACAAGTCAAAGTTTCCATAGAAATCAATGTCTTCTTGATTCTTTGAAACCTTATGGTTACAGTAGCATATATTCAGTTTGGTTAAGAAATAGGTTAATATGTTCAATTATAAATTTTAACCTTCAAAACATGGCTGTTCACAGAACAAACTCCACTGAACTCTTGGCCGAGAGATCTTATTATATGTATAAGATCTGCATATAAAGCATATGTACGTAACATACACATATATACAGAATACGTGACTGTTGCTTAATGCTGTACAGAAATACTCCCACAAGAGAAATAAGATGAAGTGTGTCTAAAGACCCGAGAAGGACATCCTATTTTCTGGATGAAACACCTGCAAATCTTTTACGTTGTTGCTTATCTTTGAAACCTCATCTATAGCTGTTCTTTAAAACTTAAATGTGTATTACACACAATATCAAATATTTTGTATATTTGATATACAAATCTGATCTGTAAAATTCCCTGAAGCTGATGCAACAATCAGCTTTCATGTCTTGAAAATTAACTTGAACTTCCCTGACTCTGCTTTTAAAAGTAAGGAAGGAAAACAGAAAACAATTTTTTTTTTCCCCCATCCTGCATAAGATTGGTAATGCTATATTAAAAAAACAAACAAACAAACAAACAAACCCCAACAAATTACCATTTGAATGAAAACAGAGTTTGCTTTTTTGTTGTTGTTTATTTGTTTTGTTTTGCTTTTGTTTTTCTTTTTCTCCTAACACTGAAAGTTGGCCAGTTCTCTCATGTTGATAGCTAGAAGGATGCTTCTAAATATTTTTGCCTGGAAACTATTGCACTGTTTGTTCCATTTACATTGAACTTTTTTTTTTTGTCTGACTGACACTAAACATTTAGTTGGCCAATAGCAATTATCAAAGGTGACACATAACCAAGGAATCACTTTGACTATGTCTACATAAGGTAGTAGTACAGCTCAACAGGATAGTGTAAGACAGACGATACTGTTAACGCCTCATTCATACCACATGTCTTCGGGGATTTTTATTTTTGGCTACCTTTCCCATTCTACTTTAGTTGTGCAGCAGTTTTGGTCAGCTAGTTAAAACTCTACCGATTCTACTACTGCTGCCATCTACACAGAACACGCACACTGACAAGTGGCCTTTCTGCTCTTTTGCACTGGGGAATTACCATCCTTAGAAAAGTATGAAGTATGATTACTCATCTAAATGGACTGATAGGTTAAATCATTTTTTTGTCCAAGAATTATCACCACAACTTCAACTTCAAATGCTCACTCAGGTTATTAAAGGACTCTTATGTTATACATAAGTGTATGATTTTTTTTTTTTCCATGAGACCAGATTCAAAATCTACACTCTTTGTTAATAAGGACTACCACAAGGATTTGTTATTGCAAACTGTGTGTGGTTAAAACTTTTATTGGCTTTAAATCAGAGTTACATACATCAGGTTTTGGCTTGTTATTTGTAGCATAGTGCCAATACAATCATTGTATCAGTCTGACACCCAGGGAGTTTTTGAAAGACAGCCTCTCTAGGGAATTATCTGCATAACAACTGTGTTAGTTAGTAACAAAATACCTGTTGTATTGTTCACACCAACAGTGCTAAATGAAGAGTGACAAATCCTTAAAGCTGGCAAGGAATAAAAAGATCCCTGCTTTTTATTGACTATTTAAGCTAAAAACATATTTCAATGGACATAATTCAAAATCATTAAATTATTTTACTGGGTGCCATACACCAACTTTTTTTTTTTTTTTTTTTTTTTTTTTTGGAGGGGGGGATATATTTGTGTGCTACAGGTAGGTATTCTCTTCTTTACATGAGATAATTATGAACCATACTTCCTTGCACTATGCTTTTGAAAACATATGACATTAATTTCAAACAATGTGTAAAAGATTGAAGTATATTCCATCAGCCATATAAAAACAAGCATTCATAAATTAGTACCACTGATAGCAGGAGACCCACTTCAGCAAGCAAGTGCTTAGCAGGGTAAGTGAAGGCCTCATAATTTGGAAATTAGAAATGCTTTCTAGAAACTGAATTTTAACTGTTATTTTAAGACACATGCAGTTTACTCTTTGTTTCTCAAGCATTTGTATGCACCTGATGCCAATGCTTACTTACATCCAGTACCTTTTTTGTAACATCACATTGATTTCCATATTAACAGAGCATGATGAGCACCAGGGCAACTCATAAGCACTCACAACAGATGCCTCTTAGCTTTAGCACTAGTAGGCTAACTTACCAAGGAATATTAAGTTTGTTTCATATACTAAGTTAGAAAACTGGATAGTCATTTTTCATGGCCTGTTAGGTCATTATTCAGTTCCTTTTCCCCTTTCAGTGGTGATCTACCTGATCTCTGGACAGCTGGTATGCTTGGGATATTGAGCAAATGTCAATGAATGTGAATACAGCACAACTTTACATAGCACAAATAGAGAAACTACTGTACCCTGACACCAGGCAGGCGACTTCGTTTTGATACATAAATGTTTGATAAATACAATATGGGTATTATTTTCTGACCTGTAGATTTCAACAAGTTTGGCTTTGAAGATCAAAGCCTCAGTCTAACATCTTATATAAGAGAATAAAACCACGAAAACCAGTATGACTAAACTAGACAGAATAGAAAGAAGTTGCACCCTGTACTGGAGGTTTTTGCTCATGGTATTCTTAACTCTGAGATGAAAAAAATTAAATAAACCCATTTCCAAAATTTTGTGTGTGTAGGATAAGACATGTTGTTCTTTGTTGTTGTTTTCATGTGTTTGTTCATTGTCTGTTGTGGCTTCAAGATACAGCAGGGTTCACAACACAGAACTACCAAGCAGAGCCATGGAACCACCAGACATCATTGTTATCATGAATGTGATGAATGAAGCATTTAAGACAACTAGGAGACTTGAGCAGGAAACAAAATCCAGGGAAGAGCCCTAAGTGTTGGAAACTTTAGCAGCAGTGGCTAAAGGATGAATAAAGTCCTGTTGATAAAGCAGGAGGGCTATCTGTGTAGAGCAGAAAAAAACTTGATGAGCTCAGAAAGAACTAGGCTGCATTGCAAGAAGTTGGAGGATGCATATAATTAAAACTCTCTATGATATAGGAGTTTGTTCAACTTTTGAGGGACATTCCAATTGCATATTTTCAACACATACTTTTCTAGGTACATATGTTCACTGTTACTTGACTTGAATCTTTATAAATATGGGCCCTACAGTAAAATAATAACATGGGCCCTACAGTAAAACAGAAAGCAGAAATCTATCCCAACAGAACTGTAAGTTGCTGGTTTAAGAGACTTTGGACTAAATCTTAACCTCCAATTACAAGAACAACCTTACAAGAACGTCACTAGTTTCTCTGGGTAACAAAGCAGAAAAGGGGCACAATTATGTATGTAAGGAAATTAATCATTGAAGGAATATGGAAATCTACGGTGATGGAAATGGTGGAAATGTTGCTGTTCTCAGTGCTGAATGTCAAGATTCAGCCTGTAAACTGGCATTAGACAGCTGTGCTATTTATGTTGTGAGTCCAAAACCATCTTTCTTCTCAGTGGGTCTTAGATGGAACTGAAGGACTGATTTGTCAAGTCTGCAAAGATTACAATTAAAAATTTAACAGTGGATCACTGGCTTCTTTTTTTTTAATCCTTGCACATATTTTGATTTTTTTTCCCCAAATATACATGTTATGGCACATGGTCTCTGACCCAAGAAAGAAATACAAATGAAAATTTCAAGTAATTATCACAAGTGGAGACCAAAAATGCTTGCTCCACACCAGATCAGGCAGCTGTAGAATTCATCTTCAAAGGGAAAATAATGTTCCTATGATGTGCAAACTTTACTGTTGACTCCAGATAAATTAGGCTGTCAATACCAAATGTGTTTCATACTGTTTGACCCATTAAGACATCCCAGAAATTCTCCTACTCAGAAATGTTCATGTTTTGTCACATCCAGGAAAATTCAAGGAAACAATGCCACAGTGTTACACTCACAGTTCTTATTTCTCCCTTGATACATATACAGCTTCTCAAGCATATACACTCCTTAAAGCCAGGATTGCATCTGTGTGTTTATAGAACACAGATGTCCTGTATGTGAAGTTAACTACTGATCTATATTTTCTTATTGTTCAGTTCTAATTTACCCTTGATAGTTTTGACTGTTGCATAATAATATTATAACAGAAACTTGATACTGTAGGTTTAGAGAAGTTTCATTATTAGCCTGCAAAAATAATCATTGACATAAGAATTCTACCTAAAAAGGCCTCATGATTGGCAGTCACATACTTCCTTAGAGGCATTTTACCCTTCCTATATGTACTTCTTGGCCAGTAAATGATGGAAACATATATGTCCTGGTTGCCAAAGTATGTTCCAGTTACTGGAAAGATTAATAAGTGGGATAAACAATATAAGAGATTCACATCACACAGAAAGCTTTCCAGGTCCTTCCACCCCTCTCCCAAATGCTGTTAGAATGCACGAATATCTGTAACTACTTCAGAGAGACAGAACTAAAATAGTATCATCTCATAGTATCATACTACTCAATACTACTCAACTTTGCCAGATTAAGTCTCCTAAATACCTCAGGTATCTCAATACCAGGCAGAAAGACAATAAAATAAACTCATTCCAGATACAACTTGATCTAAAGAACAGAAAAATGCATCATATTTTCCAACAAGACAGACACTTTGTTTAATTCTCTTTCATTTCAGCCTATCCTAACAGGTTCTAAAAAAACAGTTTCTATGTTATATCAACTTTGCCATTCAAAGTTTATTCTAACCTGCATTAACTAATCTGCAAAAATAAATTACTCAATTCCATTTGTTCCATATTGATTTTTACCTCAAAAACTTCTTCGTCCAGAATCCTGGTTCCAAAGACAGTAATACCATTGGTGTCCACAATGGTTTTGTCACTTCTTTCCAGAGGTTTTGTAGTTTTTTTGTTACAGTCAATGATCATTGTAACACTTTTCTTCTCCACACTAATGGCTACTCGATGCCACCTAGTAAAACATAATTCTTCTTTAATTTCTGTTTTTAAGAGTAGGCCAAAATGTTTATTGCAGGCTGTGCAAAGTCACAGACAACATTTTAAATGTCTCAATTTTTTCCTTCATACATGCACAAATGTATAGTGTTTTGTCCTTTGTACTAAGGAATCTGATCCAGCACCCATTGTACAAATACTATATTAGATGAAATTCATGCTGACCTTCCCTGAAGCTTTGCCCAGGGAATGTTAGTAAACTCATATTAGAGCTGTGTGCACTGTTTACATTTTATTAGATTAGACTGAATGATCTGTCAGCAGATTTTTTTTAAATGAAATTTTGTTTTTCCAAATTACTTAAGAAATTATTCATGCAAGTAAATGTGTTTCACACAGAGCAGATAATTCTTTGCTATATTTTACTATTTGTTCTTGGTGATTGATCACAAAAAAATTATGACATCCTTTTGCCTGTTTGAATGCTTCCCATAGCTATAGAGATTTTTCAAAGATGTACAACAGTTCCAACATAGATGCATTTTCAGATACAGATACTTAGAAATGCTTGCTGATATTCCTGCAACCATGGTTCCATCTACATAAATACTCACCAAAAAAGTGAATGAAGCATTTCAGAGCACTGACAAATTTATTGTAATGGCATTTTAGATTTTACTAATTTATTTATTTGTAAACAATTTGATAAACTGCACTCTGTCCTTTATGGTACTTCATTATAATGACAGAACATATTAATTAGTGAATCTCTCTGCTACAACAATTTAAATATCTAAGAGCAAGAACAAGACACTTTCTAATCTAACACAAGCTAAAACTGAAAGCATCTTCGATAGCTCAGGGCAAAAAGTGTAAAAGTATGCCATAGTGGTGACTGGCAAGGAAAAGGCTAGAATCAAACCATTTTAACTGGCTTTTGTTGTCACTAAGTTTTGTCTGAATCAGAGAGACAACTTAGACAAAGAGCGGCTGTATATCAAATGGAACACCTCAAAGCTAATAGAATCTGACTGCTAAAGAGTATCACTGAGCCAGAACTCTAATTCCATGTTTTCTCTGGAACACGGTTAAACATTATCATTATAAAAGCAAACTGTCCATGCATCCTCAGGCAGATTACACTGTTTACACTTTTTTTTAATATATTTCATTTTGAGATGAAGATTGTTGCCCTAGAATCATAAAAGAGCCAAATCAGTAGAAAATTGTCAGTCCATCTTTTGAAGGCTTGCAGAGGCTGAGAATGTGAAAACATAGCTCATTCCATAGATATGATTGACTCCAGTTGATTTAGAAGTTGTATAGTCTCACTGAAGGAAATTGTACCAAGAGAAATTGATTTTGATTTTTTAATTTTATCATACTCCCAATATTTTGGGTGAAATTATGAGAGCCACATTCAGGTTTCATGGTATAATTCCATCCTGTGGCAACACATGGGCTAGAAGACAATTACTTTTTTTTTTTTTTATCCTTTATTGAGTTACAAATGTATTTAATTGTTGCTGAATTTACTTGCTCTCTCTTCTCTACCAATTTATTAAACTGAAAGCTTTAATAAAATTTCATTCCATGCATCTCTAAAGATTGTAGCAGCTCTTCTTGGACTGCAGCACAATAAATAAAAAACCTTTGAAAGGACATGTGTCTCTTGAAAAGCAACAATAATGGATGTGAAAAGCACTAGATTGACATTCACAGAGAACAATTGCTTGTCTACAAAGGCAAGTTAGGGGACAAAAAATTAGCAACTGTATTTAAAATGCAATATGTGTTGGAGAGTTATTCCCTTCAATAAGAATGAAGTATGAATCCTCGCAGCACTTCAAATTAATTATTAATCTTATTCTTTCCCAATATCCTTACATATAGGTATCGTGAATGATCTTATTTATCCACTGTTTTGGTTAAGGAAAGGATAAATGTACTGTCTTGTCAATTTATCTCCAGTCATTTATTTATCACCTTTAAATGTAGAAGAGTGTCTTTCAAGTTAGACTATTATTTCAGTCTTTTTGAAAACAGTTTCTTTTTATCTTGCACAGAATGAGTCTTCATGTATTTAGTTTTGGTGGGTTTAACTTCTATGACTATTTCCTCACTCAGATTTACAGAAATAGCAAATAAGAAAGGTGGTTTGACTATATCTGTAGCTCTATACTCATTTTCAAGCTGGAACTGTGTTCTGCTGCAAAGATCCCCTGATTTTGCACCACAGCAGTCCAGCTAGCTGGAAACTGTTAATTATTTATTCAATTATTTACAACATCTGCTTGTAAAGACAATAATCATCTATACAGTGGTCTGTAACTTCATTTTACATCTTAAAATTTTACACTTACTTGCCATCAGCAATGTTGACTGTTCTGAAAAGAGGATAGTCTTCCGGGGCAGGTTTTCCATTTTGGTCTTCGAAAAGGAAGACAGGGGATCTACCAACTTCAACACCTACTTGCTGAATTCCTTGTTCATTGTAGACAGACAGAAGGAAGGACTGGATACCCTTTTTAGGTTTTACTGTCATTAATATTGAAAAATCTTCTGGGAAATCTCCACCTGTAAACAAAATGACAGATACAGTTACAAATTCAGAAGAGGTTAAACTATCCTATGAAGGCTTCAATTTGCCTATAGGTATAGAGGATCCTGCATACAAACTGGTTTTTGGTTTTCTTTTATTTGACAAAATGAACATGTATGAAATTACACTAGGAAAAATTTTGCTTTTTTTTTTTTTTTTTCCTCTTTCTTGCTTTAACTCCCCAAATATATACCTTAAGGGTTCTTAAAAGCATGATTTGTAAAAGTACTGTGAATTTGTGTAGTACTGATTAAATATATAGGATAAACATGCAAGTTTCAATTTCACTATTTTTTTCTATTCAACTTTTTAGCAATTCTAATTTAAAAAATGTGCACTATAAATTCATTCTGCAAAACAAGTATACATTTGAGTTTACAGCAAATATTTTCCCAGGCACTTCATCTCCCTTGACAGTCACTTGGTTGTTTGTTTTTTTTTTTTTTTTTTTCCCCCTCACAATATATATTTGTATCTTTCTGCAGTGATATTGTACATAACACTGAAAAAAATACATGACCAGTCTTACATACTTAGCATTCTTAATTAATAGGAGCTTTAGGCATAAGCAAAGAACATTTCATTTTCATTTATTCCCTGATGCTTGCTCTTTGAAGTAGAGATTATATGTAAATCATTGTTTCAACCTTTATAACTAAAAATAAACAAAATTAGAAGTGGATACAGCTTATTTATAGAGGAAGACCTGAGGTCTGTACTCAGTATTACTCTTGTTGAATCTAGTGGTAAATCTGCATTTCATTTGAAGTGAAAGTTTACTAGGCTTAATAACAACAAATGATGTGTAAGATTGAAATTGTAAGCCAGAACATACACTGGATGCATGTAGCCTCAGCTACAATTTGACTTGCAAGAAATAAAAGGATTAGAATCTAATCATAGTGATGGTAATGAATATAACTGCAACTTTGTGTGCATGAGTGGGTAAAATGTTCTTAAACATTTTAATACAATAATAGAGCAAATTTTAATACAATAATATGAAATATATTTTTGTGATGAATAAAACCATGAAAGACATCATCTTAAAGCTTATTTAGGAATTCCTTCTAATGATGGAAAAAAATACAAGATTATTTCCAAGACAGGTGTTGTGAGAAAAGTCTTTCAAGATTCTGCATAGTTTTCAATAAAGACAAGCTCCCAATGGCATTAACTCTTTAGTTACAATATGAAAAAAAATAATGCATAAAATATTCATTGCATTTTAAATTACATACTACGCTTCTAAAACTGAAAATTCCTAGTCTTACACTTATATTGTCTGCTGCATTGTTATTTTTAAATGATCTTTATAACTTTTTTGTAGAAGGTTGTTGAACACTGTAGTAACGATGACCAGTTTAGGGCTTGTTTTGAGATTTTCTTTTGAAAGGATAAAAGCTCAGTAAACAGGGAGAATTTCATTGACTCTGATGAGCTTTCAGTCAAGTTTTTAATGATGATGAAGCAAAACTGCTGGCTTTACAGATTAAATTAAACTGTATGTTATGCCTTTTAAATGACAGAGTAAAGAGATGACAGCAAAATGAGGAAAAGAAAGAGAAGATAACTGTGAACAAAGGCCAAAAAATTATTTGAAAAGCACTGAATACTTGCCCTGTCTGCACTGTTAATCTGAAAGATCTATTGAAAATGCTTACAGTGGGTGACATACATCTACTCTGAGCCTGTGCTCCTTGATCAGATAATATCTTATGAAAAAAAAAAAACAGCTTTCTCAGATAGGTGACTGATGATGAGTTGTGTACCTTGGTTCAGTACTTGCTGTTATCACTACAATGGCATAATATTTCCAAATTTCTTACACATACATGCAATAAGTAAGTTTCCTCCATACACTGTTGATTGAAAAAGTCAAAAAATGAATGACTTTCTAACAGAAATGTGTATAAATGTTTACATATTGTAACATATATATAGCTCTATATATAGACACTTAGCGTCCAAGAGCTATTAAAAAAGCAAACGTTTCAGGATTTTTTTATACTCTTATTATTATTTTCCTCTACAGTTTGGGTCAAATGACAAGAGTGACAGCAAAATAATGGAATAAATCTTTCTTTAACATCCAGTTAATCTTTCCCAAAATGTGATTATTTCATTTTAGAGAAATTTGAGAGAAGATGGAATCACATTACTTGATATCCTCAACTAGCCTTGTTTAGTCCCCCAAATACCCAGAAACTCTTAGGTAATTCTTAACAGATGGTAGTTCTGGGAACAATTTTGCAATGGCCAACCACAACTCATTTCTAGCACTATACCATTGGTCCAGAAAGTACTGCTTTTAAATGGACTACTGAAACTGAAGGAAACATGCCAAAGCCACCAAATAAACTTTCTTTCAGATAGAATCATGAAATAACAGGTAATATGACTTACAGACTAGTTCTGGCATTGGTGCAGAATTTGATGAAGAGCTTTATAATTGAAATCAATAAAAATGGCTTTATCCAGTGGATTAAGAGAACATCCTGTCATTCGTATGCAGGCCCACTTTTAGGGATAACAGAGGTGCTTTGTGGTACTTATGACAGACTACATGCTGTGCTTTAGATACTGTAGCACAGGCAGTAAGATAATTCACCAAAGTAATAGCTTTCTGACAATCTTACCTGGGTACAGCTGCTTTGTTGGGGCACTGAGCTGTGCAGTTTTTGAAACTCTGTAGGCAACATCTGATCCTTTTGAATCCCTTCTGTTTGTGCAAAATCCTGTTGTTCTTGATACTCCTTCTGGCATATTGTGAAATTCTAATGCTTTCAGTACATCAACTGGTTCAGCTGACAAAGAAAAAAAAAAAAAAAAGAATTACTCATCTTGCATCTTCTCACATTTCTACAATATGCAGAGTCTAGGAAGAAAATGAATTTCATTGCAAAAGTGTATGTGTAACCATAAGAGTAGTTGCATAGTTGCATCTTGGTTTGATTTATTGCAGGCTACTCCTAAACCAGAATATTGTTTTAGCAGGATTACTCATTTCTAAATATGTAAGAATTCTTCTCATCTAATGTAAATGCTATGGTCAGATTTTTGAATGCTCTTTGAAAATCACAGTTGCACAAATGGAAGGAAACTTGGTGACTGGATCTTACAACAGATTCTTTTACTGAGTGACTTACAAAAAGTGTAATTGATTTAAAAAGTTAGCACAAAAGTTTCAGAAGCATTCAACTACTAGCAATCTGCTATCAGAAACTACTATTGCTAACATTAGAATGTATTCTGATTACATATGACTCCTTTCTCAACAGAAAGTGATAAGGAAGAAACTAACTGCTTTTCTCTTCCAGTTAGAGAAAGAAAAAGTTACCTTATTTGCCTGCAAGAAGTGAATGGACTGGATCATAGACTGGTCCAAGTTTGGGGAATTACTTCCCTTCCACCTTCAGTAGCACCAGAAAAGGGATGTAGTTAGAAGAATCAGAGTTTATTTGACAAGCAGATATGCAGAGGGAAGGTTTTTAATGTCTAAAGAAAGTACGTTAGTGGGATGGCTGATTTCTTCTAGTATTCTAATATCTGATGAGCCACTCATCAGATCTCTACTTAGGAATTTAGTAAAAGAAAGACCTGTGCTACCTAGCTAGCCCTTAAAGAGACATGATAGTTTTTGTTTATCTTCAAACCTCTATTTTACTAACACAGTGAAGTAGAGTGTGTTACTCAGAGTCACCTTGTGCTCTAAGCAGCCTTTCATGCCATCCTACAATTCTTTGTGATGAACAAACCTGATTCGATAAAAGTACAAAATGTAAGTAGTAGTTACTAAACATTTTACTAAACATTCCAACACAAATAAATTGGATAGCCTGTATTATTTTAGCTCATAAGAGTGATTAAACATGGAACTGTGGAAAATTCAAGTTGGAAGGGACCTCATGACATCATCTAGTCCAACTTTCTATTCAAAGCAGGACTAGGATTTTTCTGCAGCTTTCATGTTGGCAAACTCAGAATGACTCTATTTGGAAAGAAAGTCTTACATGACTTTTGCTTTTAAAGCTGAGTAATATATATCAGAAATCTGACCTTTCTTCATATCTATGAAATGCACTGTTGCAATTAACTATAGCTAATTTATTCTCTGCTATTATTAACTTTGTAGGTCAGCAAATACCAACTTAAGGCCCAAAAATGGTTGTGAATATTCAATTATTTTGATGATTATTTGCAGACAACAAATAAAAGAGTATGAAAACATAGGCAAAGTGATAGTCTGATTACGGATACATCAGTATCTATTTCTTGACAACTTGTACAGTTCTGGCCAGTGTTGATGTGTTGGCTTTTTCCTCACTGTAGCATCTCTGAAATCATTGCACTATGTGCTGTATCAATAACAAGTAAGAACAAATTTAAGTTTAATTAGCTCAACCTATTTTTCTCCTGGTATTGCCAAATATGATGAAGTCCACTTTGTAGTTAAACCTAACTGAATAACACTAAAAGTGTATTTTTTAAACACAAAATCTGAGGTTTTATTAATCTGCCTAGAATGACATAACTAGACATAACTTCTTCTGTTTTAAAATATAATCACAAATAATACTTGTGAGCTTTTTTTTTTTTTTAATAATTCAACAGCTTGTTTCCATTTTTCATCAGATCATGCTATCAAATACAAATGAGGTTTATTACAAGCTAATACATTTTGAAAGAATGATATAGTATACACCTGCATTAACTCAGTTACTTAAGATCCATATATCCTACAAATTCAGTATGTTCACACATTTCAAAAGTAAAGTTTCAGGAGTGTGCAAATTCAGAAGCACTAGCCTTACCTCTCTGTTAAGTACTGTCTGAAAAATTGTGAAGAATATAACGTATTCTCTACAGGTATACCACACAATTCTGAAGTTCCTACCATGCTGAAGAAATTGCCACATGGTTTTCTGGTAACTGTGTCTATTTTTGCAGTACCTGTAATAATTTGAACCAGTAAAGTAATGTAGAACCAGTCACGGGAAATATCAGTAAAAATTCCAAGTCGCTGTATAAGTCAACCACTGGTACATTCCTTTTTTCCTTTGCTCTTTCTGTAATTTGTACCAGATTCTTTTTCTTCATTATTTTTTTTAGAATAATGGCTGTTCCTTGCTTGGCTGACTGGAAGGGTATTCACCCTTGAACAAGACTATTCATTACTCCACACTAGTTCTGCTGCTAAGAAGTCTTCCAGTCAAGAAACAGAATAATAATAGAAAAGAGCAATCTTCAAACCACAAATTCCAAATAACAAAAATGAACATTTGTTAAGAGTCTGTAGGTGACATTTATTTCCACAAACCACGAGTCAAGAAATACTAATAGCAAAAGCACGAGTCAGTTCACCATCATTTCTAAATAGAATAGACAAGGCATATAAAGTTAAACAAAAAAGATAATCAGTCTGTCTCAAATAATAACCTACACAACAGGATTTCTGAGTTTGTGCTCCTTCCTCCTAAGTGTTTTTGCATCATTCTTGTGTGTGCTATTATCTATCCTTGGCTTGAGGCTCATCAGATATGGTGCAACCAGCCCCATATTTCAGGTGGGAGGCTGCAGGCCAAGCTGCCACAATTTTGGGCTTCTTCAGATGCATCCTCTTTCCTAGGAGAAATTTTGATGGTGAATTTCAGTTTTTTTCTGCATTTTCTGAAATTATGGCAACCTAGCTGGTACAGCCCTGACCAGGTTGGCATGACATTAGTCTCAAGATTCATGATAAGCCCACTGTGCATGTTCAGATCATCTGCACAGTGCTTCTACAGAATACACCAGACACAGCTACTCTTAATATGCCCCAAAGCTCACACACATGTAGGAATCCAGTCAGAATAAAGAGGTCTTGAAAAACAGTAGAGCTTAGATCCTACTGTTCAGAGGCAACCTATTTGAAGTGTAAAGGAAGATGAGAAAACTTCACACAGCCAACAACTGGCCTGTTTAGAAGACCAGCGTAAAGAGATAAGAAGACAACTCACACAGTCAAGGAGAACATAGGCTAGAAGCTCTCAAGTGAGACTGGGAGTTCTCTCTGCCAGTTTCTGGAGGTTCTGCAGTGCTCAGCGTCACTGTAACCCGGGAGCTTCAGCTCTTCCTGGGAACCGCCTCTTCTCAAGCATTCTTCTCCCACACATGGTAAGAAACAGCCAGAAACAGCACCAATGCTAAGGCCATGCAACTTGCCTACTTGCATGATGCACAAATTAGGGTTATAGTTTGTATTTATAAGGGGCACTGTTAATTTAACCTAGATATTGACAGATATAGGGCCTCTCACAAGAACTTCCTCACAGTGCACAACACAGTTTACCTAGATTACTCCCTAGTCTAATGTCCCTGGATAGTTTTTTCAGAAGAGGAGTAAAGAAAATTGAAAATTAATGATATACGATGTAATACTTTTTCATCCATTTTGTACTAAGATTTGAGATAGCAAAGAAATAACCCACAGATAAACATTATTTAAAAAGCTCTGTTCCCCAGTCTTTGGATTACAGTCAATTCTCCCTGTGAATCCTAGATATCAGTTTTGTAAAACAGACTGTGCATGCCATAGTAAGTTTTCCAAAATGCAAAATCCAGACACTGAAAGTCATTCTCTTCATGCAGGTGTTCATGGCCACGCTGAACTGATGCCTGAAGCCTGTCTCCTTGAGACACACCAACCAACCCCCCAGGATCAGACTGAAATCAAAAAGTGAGCTGCTGTTCTGCTCTGTTTCCATGATGGATAACCAACTGCAAGAGATTATTTTTCACATTAAATATCATAGTACGGAGCTCCACAGCTTACATTTTTGATTCAAAAAACAGAGTTCAAACAGAGTGGCAGTGAAAGCTGCACATCTAACACACTATGCAGTAGTAGCCAGAGAAAAAGAGTTTAAAAGTGCCTGAGCTTTCTGCAATGACAAAGGAGAATACTTTAAAAAAATCAGTCTTAGAAGGCAGAAGCATGTGAGATAGGATCCTGCATGTACGAGCATCTTTCAGTATGCCAACTATGCCAACCTGTTAATCAGATAGCTCCAGTGTAAGTTCCTGCTTTTCAAAAAAAAAAAAAAAAAAAAAACAAACAAAAAAAAAAAGTACAAAAGAAAAGAAGTACAAAAGAAAACTACAAGAAAAATCTAGTTGTGTAATACCTCAAGACCTGAAATAACTTACAATTTGCAATATTTCAATTTGTAGAGCAAAATTCTGGTCTCATTACTGTGGCATAAATACTAAGTACATCTATTCACTCAATGAAGTTTTCAGTTATAATGGTATGGATGAGAACCTTTGATCCTACATATTTCATATTAAATATAAAACACTAGCCATATTTAATCATCCTTTGCTCCCCTCCCCATCTCTCATGCACAAGGTTCCTATTTTACCTCATATGGAAGAAAAACACAGCAAGACAATGCTAGATTGACAAAAACATAAGAACTTCTAAGACAATTTAAATGGTACCAAAATATGTGTAAGAGCATTTTAAGAAGAAGAAAAATCCACCTCTGACAGCATCTCTCTGCTGGAAATAAAGGAAAACAGTAAATAATACCAAGAGCACAGTAATTTTATTCTGATCTGGTCCTGCCAAATGAATAAGGAATATCCAGAAATTAATGAAAGTAAGTAGTTATAAACTGAATCCTAGATCACACTTTTACACTGCAAGGTCAAAACAGATTTTCAAGGTGAATTACATGAGGAAAACCTCATGTGTTTTCCATGCTTTTGAAGAGGAGGAAAATGTACATAAAACCAGACTTCCAGTTCTGGTTAGCACTTCCAAACCTAGACTTCCTATACATACAATGACACATTTATTTTAAAGCCTATGGCAGAGCATTATCTTCAATGCTTTAATAATAAAAATAGTCATCATAGACTCAAAAGAGTGCTTGTAAAAATCTAGACTACATTTTGATCATATATTCACAGTTAAAAATATGATTCTCATTTCATTCCATTCCACAACCTCTAAATGGAAATAAAAACTACAATATATCATCCCTATTAATCTTAGCTGGTATTTATTCAATAACATGGCTCTCCCTTTCTTTTGGTGGAAACTGCTTGTTGAGAAGGTTCCCGGATAATAACAATGCAGATTATGACATTAGGGGAATGAAGGACTGAGAAGCTGTACATCAATGCAGACTGAACTCCTTTGGATACACATTCTGTGTTGATGATGTTTATTCAAGATGTCACATCAAGCCTCCTTCTGTAAGGGATGACCTTAGTTTTCAGTATAAATGCTTAGCGCATCCACAGCTCACTATGATAACAATTCTTGTAGGAGACCACATATGCCTCATATGTGCCACATGTGCCAAAGGATACATGCTGCAAAACAGGGACAAGTTGTGTCAGTCAGGAGAATTTGCCTTGGCCAATCTGGATCGTAATGCTTGGATTTTTAAACTCAAGGGCAGATCGTAATGAGTGGTGTTTAATCATATCTTCTTAGTGTATAAAGTATGTGTTCACTCTGTAATGAGATCATGGTGATAGGCAATAAAATTTCTTGGGTTTGCTCCAGCAGCCACCATTCAAATTCTACATTATTATAAAACCCATCTGACCCTTCAAAGGCAAACTGTACAGAACACACAAAAAAAAAGATGTATCAAAAGTGCATCTAGCACTTTTGGTAGCAGAAGTGTCTCTGGAATTACACCAGCAGCAGCTACTTTGGATAAAAGGGTAACATCTATACAACATACTACCTTTCTAGGTAATAGGAACAATCATGTTGTAGGGTTTATTATTTTAATGCCTTTGTAGTTATAAAAGTGTTTTGATTTACAACAGACCTTTTTTTTTTGTTTTGTTTTGTTATAATTTTCAGCTACTGACCAACTGCAATAACGATCCAAAAACAAAATAAGTTTTCATATAGGGTTACTCAAATCATATACAAATATAATAAATATATTAATACAATATATAAATCTATTGAATGACATGAATGCAAATGATGGGTATGTAAAAGTTAGGCTATTAACACACACTGCAAATAGAGCTGTAGTGGTTCACATAAGTAAAACATTCTCTCCCAAATCATGTGCAAATCAAAGCAGCTCACTTGTTGGTATCAATTTACTCTTTAGCATATGAAACGCTTCAGCTCCTGTTTCTTACCATGCTTATCAGCTTTCGCTCACAGCATCTTACTAGTAATTTTAGTCTGTTGCTGTCAACTAATTTGTGACAAATTCTGTGTTGGAATAATTTCATTGATAGCAGATGACCTGGACACTCTATTACTAGATTTTTTTATTTGCAGAAAAACAAATTCTCAGCATACTTATATAATGCTTCTGCAGAAATTCTTTCTGACCTATATAGGTTAGTTGGTTATCAGAAAGATTTCTAACTTTCTAATGATCCTTTCCTACATAAAGCTCTATTGAGAAGCCATTTATAGGTCAGTTCCATGAACCACTCCGATTTCTCACTTAGTATTTCATGTCTTAAATCTTATGAGATCAAACATTTATAGTGATCCTACCACAGATGCATGCAGTGGTCCTCAGCAGATTTGGAATACATGTAGATTGAAAGATGTAATTCATTGAATTGAGAGCTGTTTTTCTGAGTTAATTTAATTATTTCTTCAGAAATAACCAAGAAAGTCAGAATGGACAGCTAATTAACTCTGTAACCAAGTTCCACATCTGGAGTTGTCCTCAATTCTAAACAGAATGGGCTGCAAAACTACTTGGGGGCTTCAGTCAGGACTGAATATAGCCCTGAACCTTTCTAGATAGGCTATACCAAATAAGACATCTGTTCTTTGCCCATGAACAGTACAGAAAGTCATTTTTTAGCTGCAGTTAAAGGTGTTGGTGACTTTTAGGCTGAACTGTTTGAGAGACTTTTCTTCACGATATGATATGCAGAGGAAAACAATCAGCTCAGGTACTTTCAGAAGGAAGGACTTAGCCATCAGGCCTAAAAGAGAAATGCTCCGGGACTGACAGGAAAGTGAGTGTTGTGGCAATTTCAGGCTACACAATTCATTCCCATAAGAAATTGTTCAGGGGATCAATCATTTAGACTAAAGAAAAAATGTATTTCTGTTTGAGTGCCTAATGAAGCATAGAAGTTGAAATACTATTATTTTTAAATTTTGATTGGGTAACTCCTGGGTTTAAAACTCTTAATTTTATAGCCCAGGCATAATGACCCTTCCCTATTTAAAGGTAATATTCACCTATATTTACAAGATACTCCCAAATGCATGCTGGTGGACATACTGTTTGCTTTATTTCCATTTAAAATAGTCTTTACTTCACGTAGATAAGTCTTAGCAATCTGAGTGTGCAAGAGTTTGCTATGCTTTTAATAGCTTCAATAACGGTGGCTTTTCCTTTTTCATATGTAATAAGCAGTATTGATTTTCCCTCTAAGTTATCATTATTCTTCACCAATCCCCTTCTTCTGATTAATGTGAAAGTGAAAATGTATCTGTGATTGCCCCAGAATTACAATCAGTAACTCATAACAGGTGAGATACAACCCTGGCATAGAAAAGAGCTTAATTTGCCCCAGTCAAAGAACTTTACATGATAAATTAGTAAGACTAACGTTTCTAAATTACTATTACTCTACTTCATATTTTTCCATGGAAATACGTTTCATTCTGCCAGCAATCTGTTCCAATGGAACCACTGCAAAACGAGGAGTGTTGAAACATTCATCTTCCATTCTAAATGGAGTGTGTTTTTAAATTTAGTCCAGTTTTATTTTACTATGAGAAAGCATTTAAAAAGTAGCAGCTATTATACCCTGGTAGGCTAACATACATGTATGCATATTTGGTGGGTACTGATGAAGAGCCTTCTTGTATTTGTGGGCAAGACTTCCAAAATAGGTTAATTTATGGTTAGATTTCTAGGTGTATATTTAGGAATTTAAATAGAAGGTACTGGCTGCTCCTCAGTGTTTTGAAACCATGTTGCCTATTAAAGGCATAATAGCCTACAGTTAGTGATTTTTCTTAAAATTTTGTATCTTCATAACTCTAAGTGTTCATTCTAAGGACTCTCCATGCATTATATATAGTCAAAATTAAAATTACTATGATGATGGTTTCTAACTTACACTCATTAGGAGGCTAATAGCTTAAATAATGTAAGAGCTGAAAGTATTTTTATGAACAAGAAAAAAAGTCATATGAAGGGGTGGCCAGTAATCAGTTTCTGCTGCTGACCTCTCAGAACAGAGCTGACAGGCTAGAAAAAAGGAGAAACATTTTTCTTTTAAAAACATTCTTAAATACAGACTGTGTCAAAGTTCTTCTACATAGTAGTTGTTTGTTCGTTTTAAGCTACCATTTGTCAAGCTGTTTCAACAGTTATCTTTCTGTGAAACCTGATAACTTTCCTCTGTTCATGTTCCTTTTCCCTAATTATTAGGCCAGTTTCTGATTCTGACAACAACAGCAAGCAGGTTCGTTTACCAGGTAGACCTAAGTTTACTAGAACATAGGGAACAAGAACTATTGCCGTGTTCCCAGAAGGTCAACACACAAGTCTTCATTAGCAGTGTTAGAATCTGGATTTGCTGAACTGTTAGGCTTTTGATCTTTAGGACACAGTGCAAGACCCGTCTATTACTAGAAATTTGCACCATTACTAATACAGTGGGAATATTTTCATTCTTGTTCTTACCACTGCACATTTTAGTTATTGTCATTGTGGGCAGTTGTGGTGGGATAATTTTTAAAAACAGAGATAGAGGTAATTATTTTCTGTACTTATTGACTGTGTTCTTTGTTTGTTATTCACTAATATAGGAATAAATGTCAAAAAGCAGGAATTCAAATGCACATTATGTGCAAGATGCTTCAATGAGCTCCCCAGTTCTTAGAAGAAATGGATGCTATTGCCTTCTCACCACAGGCTCTAGTCTGTCTATCCCAAGCAATGATTCCTTGCAGTCCTGTCATCCAGGCACCAGAGGATCAGAAACTCTCCAGCCCTTAGCATTTCCTACCAGCTAGCTCTGGACAGATCTGTACTTCCTCAGTGCTTTTAGGATTGTCAGTTTGAGAGCTGCCTATCTCCTTGCCCACTGCTGAGAGCCCAGAACAGAACAGCAGAACAAGACTGCATTCTGGGAACGAGCACCAAAAGCATCAGATCTGCAGTGCCCAGTGTCAATACTTTTAATTGGCATTAACCAAAGGACTTTACAAAACTACATATTATGTTTTGTGGACTACAAATGTGGGACACAGAGCATCTTCTAAGTATAAACATGAAGCTTCCTGAAGTAATTACATAGTGCTCGTGAAAATCAAGCTTCCACCCTGTCTGCCCCTTAGATAGCCAAATAAAAATTTGTGAGATTAACTGAATGTATATTGCCCATATGTATTCTTCTAGAGACATATTTTCCAATGAAAGGCTGTTTTACATATTAAAAGCTTTCTTGCATGTTATCTTTAAAATGAATCATTTAATTGGGATTTTGGCTGGTGGTATATTTAGAGGAAGGTGCTTTCATACTGAGTGCCTACAAGAACTAGAGATTATCCAGATGCATACAGGAATGCTTTACATGGCCTATAATTGAGTGTTTTGCCAACAGAGGGCTTGTGCAAAACTGCTCAGAACTTCTGCATCCACATCAGTTATTTGGAAAGTTTTCATTCTCTTCCTATACTGCAAGCATATTAAATGCATATTAGCCTTTCAAAGAAAATAAAAGCAGACTATGCATACGTGGGACTTATTTTTGATACTCACCAACTCATTATCTCTCCTTTTAAAGACCAATCTACAATACTCCTACAATAAATAAATAAGCAAACCCCAAATTAAGACTATTGGGAAACTTGCCTACATACCTTCAATGAGGTTAACCTGCAGGCTTACTTTAGCTGAAGTACTCAGCAAAAATTAAGAAGTGTTCTTTCTGGCTTTTGATATTTTACACAACTCTAGAGTGTAACCTAGATTTTGAGGTTGTCATTTCATTTTGCATGACACATTTCTCAATGCTTAAAAGAAAACCTTCTTTGAGACCAGAAAGATTGTATCAGCAAAACTTCTGAATCACTTGTTCAGCAAGATAGGCTACAATTGAACACTGAAGACCTGATCCTGATTCCATAAATTGTTTCATTTATTAGCTACAAAGGACTGAGCCAATTTATCTGGTGTAGTCCTCTATTGATCCATCAATTTGCAAGTTAAAATATCCATCTCAATACTTCTGTGGAGTTATTCCTACTTCACACAACAGCAGAACATATCAGATCTGCAGCCCAAATGTCTAACTATGCTGAGGCCTCTGGTAAACTTTCAAGAAATTTGTTTCTTAAAGATGGTGGAGACAGTATTCCCAACTGTGAAAATCAGCGAAACAAGTATTAAATTGCCAGAGTATCCTGTTTCTATTACCATTTCAAATAAACAAAGTTACTTATTTGGAAATAATCCTAATAGACTTCAGAAATATCTCTTAACAAATATGAATTTTCAAATGTCAAACATATGTCCATTGTCAGTTTGTGTTTACATTACTATAAGCAATGAAATATGTTTGGAAAAGCAAAGCACAGCTAAGGACAAGGTTTACAAATGATGCCATTTAAAGTAGCTCTATTTAATTCCCTAGAGAAACAATTAAATGAATTTTATTAACCATACAACTCAGAAATTACTCTCACTGATGTCAAAGATTTTGACAGCAAAATGTTTTATCTTCCTTTTGATAGTAAAACAAGAAAACCAGTCCCAATTCTATACCCTACTGACACTAGCAAGACTACTGCTTAACTACTTAAATAGATAGGAAAGTTGCAAAACTTCAAATGTTCCCCCCCTCCCCCATCTTCTTCTACCAAGAATGCTTGATAACTTATCCTCACACAGGAGACAGAGTGAATAAAACTTAGGTTATGGTAACACTATAACAAAGTGACCATGGTTTGATTTATAACTGCAATTAATTCATATTCAGGCTGCCAGTGTCTTATTCATAGCAGGATTAGAATCTTCATTTTTTAATCATATTTTATAATTTACCTTTCAACTTGCTTTGTGGTAAACACTTTTCTTCCCTAAGATTAGCTCTGCCAAATAACTTCTACTTCACATACTGTATGCATTACCACTTTGACATACAGTCAAGCCCCAGACCTAGAATTTACAAAGATTTTTACAACCCCTTATGTGTGATAATGTAGTAAAACAAAACAAAAAAGTACTGTCAGATTCTATTACTATTGTAATAACAGGGTCAGCAATTAATCCTTACATTTATAGTCTGTAAACTTGTTATTTACTACTGGGTGGTACAGTCATAAGCCTTTTCAACAGGCATGAGTGTTCACCTAATTCCTTTTAAGTGGCTGCTGTCTTACTGGGTCCATCCAAAGAGCAAATCTGTATCACTGCACAAGACTTCATCCTCAGAAAGAGAGGCTTTATCCTTCACTTGATATTTCACCCAAGCTCTGGGTGAAAAATTGAAATTTGAAAACAAGTTTCCCCATATTAGCAACAAATATACAGAATAACAATAACCAATGCTGGGAGGATTTCTTCTGAAAAGAAACAGAGAGCTCTACAGAGAAAAGCAACTTCTTAATCTTGCTGGCAGATGGAAACCCTACTGTTCACCACTGTACAAAACAAATCCAGGAGAGACATAATTGTTCCAGTATGTTTTAGGTATAACTTCAGTTCAGCAGTAGTGTCAGGGCTCTTTTATTATGCTGCAACCTTGTTGGAATTAAGGGCCCTATTTTGAGGAGGCCAAATAACTTTGGGCAAGACAACTGCAATACTGAGTATAATGACTTCTTTACTACATTTTACAACTGCCACTGGTACTAACAACATTTTCACTTTTTTTTTTTTCAGCAATCACAAAACGCCATAGCACCAGACAAATTTACATCAAAAATTTTTCTTTCTAGTGACATTCCAATAACAGGTGCTAGAGCTAGAGATGCTTTCAAGCCAAAAGCACTGAACCTTTGTGTATATACAATATGTACTTATATTCATACATTCATTAGATATACACAAAATTGAGGTTGAGAAATATGCAAGTTTTCTTTCTGCAGAGCTAGTAAAAAGACAGCTTCCTGCAGTCTGAATAGTTCTTTCTGGGATCCTTGTGAAGTCTCCTTCTAAATTAAATACAAAGATTCATGCTCTAGAGAACTTAAAACAAATACCACTCATTCTTCTGTCAGATGTCTGCTACTAAGGTTGAAATAACTATTTTACCTTCAAAATAAATTTTAAAGTTCTATATTTTATACTATGTAGTAAAACAGATACGTGCATGCAAGTCTCTTTTACACTATACTGGGAAGACAGGACCATTTCACCTGCTGATCCCTGGGACTCAGAAAAATATCAGCTAGGACCACAAGCTGAATCCAGTCAAATCTCCCTTTGATTTAATCATTTTTGTGAATGTTTATCTGAGAAAGATATATATACCCTGTTTTTGAAGGTTAATAGCATTTTATTCGACCAAAATTAACATGCAAAACTGTTTCACTGTAAAAGAAAAAATTAAGTGTTTCACATTCTGTTTCAACCTTAAATTGAACTGATCAGTTATGAGCAAAAGTGCTTTATATCACCGATGGTTCTAAGAAGAGATTCATCCTTTTTTAGTTTAAAATATCTTTTTTTATTTCTTTTTTCTTTTAATACAGGGTTAAGAGTGATCAGATACATTGAACAGTTTTCATTTTATAAACAGATCCACATCTCCTCAGGGAAGTTTACTAAGCAATTACAATTGAGCAATAATGTTCAGTCCACAAAGAAAACTCCTTTTGCCATTACTGGTGGACCCAGGTCTGCATTCCTTCTGCACCTAGAACTCCCACCAGTTTCCAGGCTTGTTTGAGGAAGCACAAGGAACCTTTGTATTTCCTAAGATGGCTGTAAAAAGTATCTCTGGTATACTAGAAACCAACCTGCTTGTCACTTACACAGAAGGTCCCAAGTATATATAGACCGTATATATAGCTTCACAGATTCATTTTCAGTAAGAATTCTTAAAACTTCTTGCACTCAGAGTAAGAGCTGGATTTCTAGTTGCTTAAAAAGCTTATAAATAATAAAAAGTCTGATTTTTCATTTCTAGCCCATGAAAATTAAATCAGTATCACAATAGAGCATTGATGCCAGGGCCTTACAAAAAAATTTATAGCGTTGAAGCCATGCCATTTTGACTAAATGAGTTTATTCATTCCAAACACATTACCAACAGGTTTAGTATTAAAGGTGAGGAAGGGGAAGGGAAATCAAAGGATGTCTTTTAAAATACTGAATGCTGTTTACTTTTGCCGAGTCATAAAGCAAAAATATTTTCTAAAAAGAGCTTCTTAAGAGTTGGTGGGCACTAAGCTGACCAAATATGAACCACCAGCTTTCCCATTCAGTTCTTTCTAATTTCTGTAACTTTTCCTGTCAAAACAACAAATAGCTCAAAGAGACCTTCACACCCCCTTTCTTGGTGCTGTGACGGACACCTCATACTTCTCTTTCTTTTCTGTGTTAAATAAAGCAACTTGAAAGACGGACAAGAATTTTAGGAATCTTTTGAGGTTTCTCTAAATGGAACAGATTCTGTTGTCTTAAAAAGAAGTCACCGCTGTAGGATTCACACTTATATGAATACACAGTGAACTTTTCTCTACATTTCTTTACAAATGGATATTTTTATGAAAAGACCGTTGAAGAATGCTGGATTCAATTTAACAGGATTTATAAGGGCAAAAATTCATATTTTACCCTGGTCAACCCTTGCAGCATTTTCATTTAGTCATATTGTTTGCCCGCTACAGTATACTATTTTATTATTTCTCAGTATTTTCCCTCACCTACTTTCAAAAGTTAGCCATTACATCCTACTTTATCTTTGAACTACTTTAAATAAGATTAGAATACATAAAAGATGATTCAGAAATATCTCCCTTGTACTCCATTAGGGAAATTAGGTCAAATTCTACTCCCTCTATAGTTAGTGGAAATACTCTGACTTCAGTAACAGAGCAAGCCCTAAATACACAGCTCCCCAAGCAAATGAACTTGTAGAGAATACAGTATTCCAAGTACCAAATTCTCTTCAAAGTGCTTCTACAAACGCGAGAAGACTGTAGTATTACTTCTGAAGTATCCCTTATAAAGAATGCTAGAGGAAAAGGTTTTTAATAGGGCTTTTTCATTTTTAATTTAGTTACCAAACAGCTAAAAACTAATTACTGTGCCAAATGTTGCTGAAAATATTTCACAGAGTACCTGATAACTTTTTTTTTTTTTCCCCCGGACTGCCTGGGTTTAGATTTTTATTCAACTTTACACAATATGTTGGACACCAATGAAGAGATAATCTACATAAATCTTGCTTACTAAAGAAAATTCTACTGCAGTTGCGTGAAAAGCTGCATAAAACTCTACCATGTCTTTGAGTACAGATTTTTTTTTTTCTTGAATAGATTTAGTTTTGACTTAGCGACGAGGAGTCGGACCTTTGCAGCTCGGCAAAGTTAACTCGCCCTCAGTGCAACCCCACCGGGGTCCGGGGGCTGCCGCGAGGCTGAGCCGTGACCCCGGCCGGTCCCTGTCAGCAGCTGGGGCCAGCAGGGGGCAGAAGCCCTGACGGCTCTGACACCGCCAAGGTTGTCCCCAGGTATAATGGGCTTGAATGGAAACCCTCATCGCCTTACTGCGCTCCCCCTGCGGCGCCCGTTGATTGAAAGAGCAGAGGTTCAGACGGAGAAATACCTCGTTAAGATAATAAACGCGCAAGAATTCGACCTTTCTTGGCGGCGGTAAGTTAAACCCCTTCGTGAATGTCAGACATGCCGAAAAATAAAAACCTCAACCTCACACCCAGCTATACCAGAGCGGCCCCGAGCAGGTCTGCTCCTCCCGTCTCGTCCCCTTTTTCCTTTACAAAGGAAAAAGAAGCGAGGTGAGATCGAGGCAGACCGAGCAGGGAGCCTCCACGCCCGGCTCTCCCTGTCCTCGCCCCTCAGGGGAGGGGGCTCCTTGTCGCTGCTCTGCAGCCGCTTGGGGAACTTCAGCGGCACAGAGGCTCTGGGGTCAGTAAGACTGAAAACCTCACGCTCTACAGCGCTGACGGGAGATCACCGCATCCACGCATTTCTTTCGCTCCCCATCCTGCCGGCGCATCCCGGCCCGCAGCGCTCGGGGCCGTGCCCCCCGCCCTGCCCTGGCACCCCGGCGGCTGGCGGCCCTTCCTTACCTCCTCTGACCTCTGCAGCCCCGAGGAGGGCGGCGAAGGCGACGAGCACGGTCACCGCCGAGTCCCAGGGCCACCTTTTCGTTTTCCATCGCGTGGACCATCTCTGCACCTCCATGCTGGGCGCCCGCAAGCGTGAGTTAAACCCGGGCGCCTTCGGCTCGCAGCAGCTCCGTGCTACCCCAGTATTCCCGGAGAGGACGTCTCCTATGGAGCCATGCGCGACGCACCACCAGGGATTCCCTCTCTCTCTCTCTCTCTCTCTCTCTCTGTCTCTGCCCCTCTCTCTCTCTGCCTCGCAGGCCGCTCCGCCCCGTCCTCCCCGACAGCCCTGCCTTCAGACCGGCGGGAGGCGAGGGGCTTTAATCAAAACGCGGAGAGCGCCGCATCCCCCTAAAGGCAGCATCCCGGCGGAGGGCTGGGCGAGCGGCTGGCAGGGCCAGCCCCGCCGCACGACTGACAGCCCGCCCGCCGCCCGCAGCCCAATGGCGGTGCTGCCACGGCCACCCGCAGCACCGCCCCGCCACCGCCACACCGCCCGCGGAGAGCGGCCCCGGCGGGGGTCTCGGGGGCTGAGCCGGGGGATGCCGCCGGGCTGTCCCGGCACGGTCCCGAGCACCGCCGCCCCCCCAGCGCCCCCGCCCCGGGCATGCGCAGAGCCGTCGGGGGCGACGCCGCGGGCATGAGGAGAGGGGCAGGCGGCGGGGGAGAGCGGGGCCTGAGGGGAGAGAGCGCCCGGGGCGCCCTGACTGGGACACCTGTGGTCACGTTTATGGGAGAAGCGCATCTCAAAACTGTAAAACTGGCCTGCTTTGAGGTCTTTCTACGCTACAGTAGAAAAGTGTAGTAGTTACTCGTTACAGTAACTAATAAACAGATGGTTTAACCACAAAGCGTTACTGTTATACATCGAATTAAACATCATAAGTGTATTACCATTTCCTACAGTATCTATTGTTTTACTGTGCTGTAATCATACACCTAGCTCTTTCTGTCCTTGATTTTCTAACAGTTAGCATTGTCATTAGGTTTACAAACAAGGAGACCAAGGTGTAAGGCATGGTTACACCCAAGCTCCCTTCAATGTTAATTGGGTGCAGCTCTGTGAAGAGATACACCAGGTTGTAGCACTTAGTGTAGTTAGCCACAGTGCAGTGGTGAAGCATCAAAATACCACATCTACACCACTTGTAGAAAACTTACTTCTTCAGAATTAGTCCAACAGTCATCTGCCTTAAACTCTAACCACATACAACTCCCCAAAAGTCAGGAATTAATTACTGTACTAATAGTACAAATAGTACTATGAACTGTTACCCTACCTGTGTTGTCCTCAGTGGTTTACTAGATGCTTCCTAAAACACAAAAAGTTAATTCCTTTGGTGCCTTCTTCTCAACGTCAGTAGGTAGTCCAAAAGGCGGTTTATTCTTTTCACTTAATATTTGTTACTGAAAAAATCTCACGTGCTGTAAAGTTTCAAGTTTTCTCTTGATGTTTATAAATCAGACATCTTTCTGTCACCAGCCTTCTTGCCACATCCAGTCTCATCACATGTTGCCTGTGACACTTTTTTTTGAACCTTGCTACAATGGCTACAATGTGGTCCTGTGTCAGTCCCAAGCAGAACAACATGGACTAAATGCTGACCATTTAGCGTTCCATCTTAAAACTTTAGATCTGTGCTAGGCATTAGAAGGAAAATGTATTAATCCAGGTCAGGTAGAATGCTTACATTAATATACAGTTCTGTAGAATTCTGTATTAATTCTACGCTAATTCTAGTACCAGAACCACATTTTCTAGCACTAGTTCAGTTATTTCTGAATGTCACCATATCAAACCACATAGATTTGTAATAAATTACTATCACATTCATTGGATGCAAGACAGAAGTTACACACAGTTTAGGTGCTTGAAGATCCTCATCTTGTGGCACATCAAATTCGGTATTTAAGTACTACTGATTTTCATTTAACTGTTTTTTGTTTGTTTGTTTGTTTGTTTGTTTTTTAGGTGTTGTTTGTAATCTTTTTAATTGCCACAAAGGTGTCCCAGAGTGAAGTAATTACAGTCTAGGTGGAGTGAAATTATATCAAAGAGTAGATATGTTTCAAAGTGTAGATAAACACTATGAGAACCATAAGATTATTTGTAAAGATTTTTGGTAGAAAATTTAAGCCCTTAAATGTAATTTCAGGAGAAATATGCTCTTTCTTGAATCTGAAAGAGATTAAAACATGAAAATGTTTTCAAAGAAAAACTGAAGAGAATAATGCTATTTTTCAAATCAACTATGATCCATAGTGGTTTGTTTTTTTATTAGCTTTCTTGTTCCCCATTATTCTTCAAGACAGTTTTAGTGAAAAGAAAGACTAAGCACCATGACATTCATTATCTTCTGTCTGACACATCAGTGTTGGCAGATTAGTCCATGTTTAAATATTAGGAATTGCTCTCTTGTATGTACACAGATGGGTCATTGTTGTATTTTGGGGCAGAGAGGGGGAGGGTTTTGAAACTATGGAGAAGGAAATGCTTGTTGGCCCAGTATAGCTTGCAAGAAACTCAGGGGGCAGCACTTTCACCTTCCTCAGACTATACGCACCATGATGAAATATAACTGTATAAAGTTCTTTTGCTCTCTTGTAATCATAATGTGTTTTTCCTAGCACATTGCTTGACATCAGCAAAAGTAGAGACATGTCTCAGTATATGACGTTATTCCCATGTCACTGGGAATAACTAATGCACTGGAAAGAACAGGATGCTTTTCTTGGTGCTTTCCATGTATCTCAGGGACACTGACGTGGCTTAAAGTACTGTGTTTCTAGCTTCACACAGATGTTGACACCTTCTCAAACCCAAAGTTTCTCTAATAGTGTTCACTGCACACAAAATAATTTTGCAAAATAAGTGCTTGTCAAAAAGGTCACCACTCACTGCATTGTCCCTGACTTCAATTCTTTTGATTTGGGTAGACGAATCAGGCATCCTTGCCTGATTTCTGATGCAGATTTCTGTTTTCTAGGAGTTTTCTGTTGTGCAATAGTACTGGGGGAAAAAAAGTGAATTACACTGCTTCAGTGAAGTGGACTCCTGTAGAAAGATCTCTCTTTTTTAGAAGAGAGGAATGAAAATAGGAGATTAGTAGAATAACCTCTGCTAGGTGAAATGTTAACAGGTTTCTTTTTGTCATTTTTCAAGGGAGAGAAGTATATGCATGCATGCAAACAGAATAAACAACAGCATTTATTTCTATGATTCTATCTTCAAGAAGTGTAATAGACCATTTACTATTACCAGTAATAGCTTACAGCTTCACTGGACTCCCCCACTTCCATTGCCTAAGATTTTGAAGGACAAACTCAAGGCTTTCTCTGTTCCTCACCCGAGTCTTTGGGCTAGGGAATGGCTCAGTGTCCATTGATTCTTTCATTCAGATGCCCAAGAGCTAGGGAGGACCGATGATATTAAAAGAAACTGATAAAAAAGAACATTGTTCACTACACATTAACTCAGGTACCCAAAGTCTATAACAACATTAGCATTACTAATTTATTATTATTATTTTTTTTTCTAATTAGAATGCAAAGAAGCCTTTTCAGTTAACACAGGCAAAGCTAGCCTGGCTAGATACAGCGACATTGCATGCTGTGCATTGTTAACATATTCTGACTGGATTTTATACCCTTACACAGCTCCAAAGGTAGGAGAATGATGTGGCTGCAAGTTGGACGCATATTTGTTGCTATATGTATATCGACGATAGAATTTGTACAGTTTCTGGTAAAAAAAAATCTTAGATTTTTAACTGAGTGTGTACTAATTGGAGTTGCCACCGGAAACACCAACATGAGAGATTAAAGTCTGTTGGCTCATGTAAGAAATAAAGCTAGTGTTTAGGTTAGCGTTAGGAATTAAAGGCTCAAACAACATGAGAACAATTTGAAACAAAGGCTTTCCTAATGTGAGATGGGGACTGTCATTGGTAAGAGCCTAAACATTCACCTCTATTTTGCTGCAGGGCTTTATCCCCTTTTTAATATGGTTAATATTGAGAGTTTAAAAATTTAACCTATAAAAACTGCATTCTGTTCCTCAGCATCATGAAGATAATAAGTCTGGATAAAAGCAAGACTATAACTTACACTGTTTTTCACTTTAGGTGAGATCCCTTGTACATAAATAAATATAATCCTTCTTCCAGAACTTCTGTCAGAAACAAGGGTTACTTTTTGTATTTAAGGAAGTTTTCTATTATAACGGAGGCTCAAGTCCTCACCTAGAAAGCCAGGAAAATTAAACTGATCCGCTGGAAACTGCTTCTCCTCTGGTAGCTGCTGTCTCTTTGCTCCCAGTAGGCATCACTGCTTTTCCATTGTATGCTCATATGTTCCCCTCCCTTTCTACTTCATCTCACTTTCTGCCTCGAGAGCCTCTCTCGAGTTTTCTGGGAGGGAAGACAAAGGCATGTGAAGCTTTTCTTCAGTCTTAGGACTCAACTGCCAGGTTTCATAAAGTTAGGATTAGAATAGGGTTAAGTCAGGGTTTGAAATACGAAGTGTCAAGGTATTAATTTATTGCGAGATTCTGCAGTCCTCCAGAGATAAAATTATGGCAAGCGATGACTGAATCTAAAGTTTTATTTTACTTTTTTTTTTTTTTTTTTTTTTTTTTTCCTGTAATGATTAGGTTCTAGCTATTAATTAAGTTATGAAAGACATAAATCCCTACTGGACCCTCCATGCTTCTTCCCTGCCAACCAACCCCCCTCCCTTCCTCACTTAGAGAGGAGTTTAGGGTTAGGATTAAATAACCTAAAGAGTCATCAACCCTGACTGGTAGTGGATTCTGCTGAAACTCAGACCTAAGAGCACCAGGACAGATAGAATCCAAAACCTATGTTTTGCTGTCAAGAATGATACCCTGGTAATAAATAATGTTAAAATAGGAGAGAGTTTGGAAACAAAAGCACCGAGAACTGTAATGTGGACCTTAGAGTCCGTGAAGAAGCTTAGAGACCTGAATCAGAAAAGCCATTGCTCCTTACGGTTCTATAGTATAGTGATTAACACAGATCTCTACGTAATTTGTATAGAGAGGTTTATATATGGGGTTTGGTCAAGGTTTTGGAAATTCTATTTATTTTTATTTACTTATTTTTTTGATTTCAGATTTTGCAGATTATACAAAGATTGCTGGGTTTGATAGAAACCAATACCTGATAATGTCTCTCCTTGTAGGCATTCATATTAATATTAGCAATAAGAAAAGAGCAAAAATTTGGTGTAGGGTTAGAGCTGAGGAGTTTGAAGTCTTAAGAACTTAAGATCGTTCCTGGACCCTGCTGAACCTTGGAGATGGTACTTGTGTTAATCTGGATAGAAACATGTGCTTTGAGCTGCATCAGTCCAATGGGAACTAGTACACTATATGTTTAAGAGGTAGGTATGACAGAGTTAGAGTGAATTCTTTAGCAAAGAACTCTGACCTTTCTGAAATTGCCCCCAAATTTAAGAGTATGACCGGTGTTAGTGGAAGCCACTAATACTATGGGGTTTACTCCCTTATGTGCTAGTTAATACAACTTACAGTTAGTGTTCAAGTAATTGTGTTGCAGTTTGAGAATTGTAACTATCCTAAATCTTGAGTAATGCTCAACTGTGCCAGGCAGCCAGAGATGAGTATTAGGGAGGTATTTATAGAATCTGATGTACTGTTTTACAATATCCTGTAGAAACTGATGTCCCTTTTAAAAATAAAACTACTAGTAGAAATGAGTTTAATGCTGACACTCACATCCTGCATTACCACAATTTTCACTTACATTTGGAACCTGTGTGAAACAAGGAGATAAGAAAGAAGAAATAATTGTCAGAAGCCACTGCCTTATACCAGTCATCAGAAAACAATGCCTTAGTCTCCTGTAGGCTAAGAATAATCTAGTGTTAGGCAGAGGGTTTAGGTCTTAGCAAAATAAAGCATCAAGAGGTAAATTCATTTCTCATAAATGTATAAGTCTTGGCAGCAAGCTTTCTGCTAGTGTAGTTAGCAGCCAAAGCCTTTCGTCGTTTTCTTCCTCTAGAGAAAATAATATTTCTACACCAGATGTAGAAATAAGCTTAGGGTCTATATTCTGTTTTACAGTTGGAATTCATTGTCTAGGACTGAACAAGGCTTTTGTTACACTTGAGGTTAGTTGTTTTAATATAGTGTGTCTGTATCCCTGAGTAATGTTCTATTCTAAAGGGTCCCTTGCAGATTAGCATAAAAACAGTATAAATGAAAGGTAGAGACATAATTTATCTTATATTAAATCAGTAGGTTCATATATACAAATTACAAATTAGTGTCGGACTCTGTAAAGGCTACAGAGGTGAGAACTGGGCAGATACTTCTAGGAGCCTTCTACTGTCTTTTTCTGTGTCAGTCTCTATGGGGGTACTTGCCCTAGGAGAGTGGTGTTAGTATTTGAAAGAGATTAAGGGTAGGTCTTTGGAAATGGACAAGCAAATACAAAGGGCACACCTTATGGTACACCTACAGTGTTCCCAGAAATAAGAATTAATAAGATTCAGCTTATATGAATAGGATCCAATGGCTTTTTGTCTAATAATTGATCCTGTATTAATAATCACAGAATCACAGCCTGCATACTTCTGGAGCAAACCCTGCATGTACTGCTGTCAACAAAATAAAACAGAATATAGAATATACGTGTATAATGCAAGAGTTAGGAATGGACTACAGGAATTAGAGTTAGGATTAATGTTTGGGAATCTCTATTATACAATTTAGTAAATAAAACGGGCCAGGGACTCTTCTGTGGCCCTGACATGGCTGGTCTTCTGGATAGGGTTGAGATTAGGTTTACTATCTAGAACTCAGTTTATTGCTAGTCTCTGGTAGGTTCTTAGGGTAGGAAAGAGACTAGTGGTGCTACAGATGCCATTTGTCCTCTTTTAGTAGTGATTTACAGTCTTCCAAATTATGATTTGGGAAGTGTTGAGGCCCCCATTCATCGTCAGTTTATACAGAGAAGAGTTAGGAAGGTTGCTGGCAACAAGGGAAGAGGTTTAGAGGACTCGATAATGTAATTCATAGGCAACACAATTGATTGGTTCTAGCCATATCAAGTGGACTGGTACCATCAAGAACCAATATCTTATTTTCAGTTTACTATCTTTTTCATCTGCTAAACTTAGAAATGGTTGCTATTAGAGTTAAATACCAAAAAAAAAAAAAAAAAAAAAAAAAAAGGAATTCAGGAGACTGGGTTATTGCAGGGAAACATGAAGCATCTTGTTGCTGTTGGTGTCCCATGCCTTTTTTTTTTTTTTTTTTTTTTTCTCCAGGACTGTATCTGTATTTAGCTACCTGGGTATACTGAAGTTAGGGATAAGACTGTCTTTAAGATTAGGGTAGAAAAATAATATTTGCGAGACCTACTTATGAAAGCTTGTGGGAATAGGAAGTTTGATGACATTATCCTGAGCTAATTTTCTTTTCGATAACCACATGTATGTATATAAAATTAGGGGTTAGTGATGCAGTTAAGACATATTGTTTGGAAAATCAAATGTTGAGCATGCTGGATAACTGTTGGGTTCTGCACAGCCCATTTTTATAAGAAAGGTATAATGTTTTCATTTTTCTTAGTTCAGATATTGCATAAGTGTTGCCAAAGATGCGACACCTAAAGTTATAAATCAGGACAGTCTATACTGCAGTGAAAGTAAGGGTTAGAATTGGGGTTATGTTTTGTGCTTAAGGCAATAAAAATTCAAATGTCTTGCTGTTTCCAGACTGCATGGCTTGCTACTGTTATGAGGGTGCGTCATCTTTTGTTTTGCTGTAAGAACTTGTTACCTAGCTATGCATTAAAGTTGAGCTTGAGAATTTGCTCTGAGACCCTGGATTATCAGTTGATTTTGACTGATCTTCCTGATTTGTGACTGATCTTCCTGCACCTTTCTTGGTAGAGATAAAATATTGCTGAAATACCATTTTACAGCATATAAACAGTACATTACTATCCTGTTTAGCAAACAGCAAGAAGTGTCAAATATCATGCAGTATTGCTAACCCAGCTTGGCAATTTGGGTAAAGTTTTGGGGGGTTATTTAAGCCAAACTCTCTTCCCTTTTAAGATTCCCCTACTGATACTCTATAGCACAGCACAGTATGATTGACATAGCAGCCCACCATTCCTTTTTTTTTTTTTTTTTTTTTAATCCACATGGATTTCTTCTGGGTATGTATGCAGGTCACAACCTTTTGTAATCACAATTATACTTCATTCAAGAGAAAAAAATTTGTCTTCAATAAGTGTAATGTATAATATGTCTTCTAAAACATGACTTATTAAGGATGCCAGAATTTTCCTTGTTCAAGACAACTGCAAATGCAACTTCCACATTTGATATTGGGATTATCTTCTCAGTTTCTGTCGAGTTTTTATATACACACCAGTAATGGCTCCTGTCTACATTTTGACTACTGTTTCTAAATTTGTGCAACAAACAACATTGAAAATTACCTTTAATTAGAAATCTTTCATGGTTTTGCAATGCAACATTTGCCTCAAATATTTGCCTTTAATTGTTAGAATCTAAAAGGTCATTTTTCTTTTTTTGTTTTTGTTTTTGTTTTTGTTTTTACAATTTATCTAAGACTTGATTTTGATGCAGACCAGTTGAACCAGATACATGGGCTGAGGGAACTAATAGGACTGTTTGGAGAAACTCATTTTATTTGTCAACTGTGTGTCTGACTATCAGACAAAGTCTTACTGATCAGTTTTGCTTTGATCAGATTTGTTCTTGAAGCAGAGGGCCAGCATCTACATACCACATCCCATTTTTAATTATGACTTGTAGCAAATTAAGAACACAGATGTTTACATAAAAAAGGCCTCTTACAGGCCCTATTCTACATTGTTCTATGGCATTGTTTTGTTTTGGGGGAGTACTGGCAGCCTATCTAATACACAAGGAGGCAGTGCAGGCACAGACTAATGGGCTACATGTGTCACACACTTGTAACACGTTTATTAGTTTCAGGCAATGCTATTGCCCTCACAGTTCCTTTGAACTGGGGGGAATTAAAGACAGTGAGAGGACTAAGAAGGTGAGTAGCTAAGAGCAAACTGAATTATGTCTGTCCTGACAGTCCTGTACTTCCACTTCCGATGTGTAGACATCTCTCAACTGACTCACTTGTTGAAGTACTTTGAAGTAGAATAAAAGTTGATCCTCTTCTATAAGAAAGAGCACTGAGAACACTGAGATAACATTTCAGGGAGGCCTTCTGCCTCAGGCCTTCTGCCTTCTGCCCTGCCTCATGCCTGCCCTTTCATTTACCCAAGTTCTAGAAGATCAGGATGATAAACTCAATTTGCATATAAGTAAATAAAAATAAAAAATACATTAGTACATTATTGTTCAATAAATATTTAAGTGCCATTATATTAAACTCATTTGCTTCCAAAATAATGTGTCCTGTGAAAGGACTTGCTGGGATTGCATTGACAACCGGTTTGGAACATAATGATGCTGCCAGACTTTCTCATTACTGACCTTGGCTCATAACAAAGGTTTAAAATGGCCATTTTAATAGCACTAGCTGATGATAACTGAATCACATGCATTAACATGCTGTGTAATTACTCTTTGTTAAAGACGCAATTCTATCTCACAGAAAAAAATAGAAATCCCTTTGACAAAAGTAGTTGAGTTATGTGTATTTGCTTTAAAATTAAGATATGACAAAGCTTTTAATTTGATTTGATCCCTTTTAATTATTTAAGATTTGAAAAATCTGTTTAGGGCTGTCCAGGCCATTTTGAAATGTGAGGCAGCCTTCAGTACATAAGCCCAATCAAAATCTTTGGGACTAGTCCCAGGAGGCCAGTGGGCTGTACATGTTAACAGCAGTTCCCAGGCATCAAGTAGTTCATGTGACAGGGAATAATGAAACAACGATTGCACAAAAACTGCCAAATTGCTTTGAGCTTCCTGTTCATGGGCATGGATTTCTGCAGAGCACATAATTCTTCTCTTAAAGGCAGTGTATTGACATTTTGTTTGTGCATTTCTATGGATGTTGAAAAGGCAAATCTCTTGGAAATATTATTTTAATCCACAATAAATAAGCATTTTTGTTTGTTTGTTTGTTTGTTTTTAATAAATAAGCAGTTTTCAGAATACATGTACGCCCCTTTCTTACATTGCTTAATGTAATTAAATGTGAATACTTGCTTCTGAAGTTAGGATAACCAGAGAATATAGCTGCTCTGTGAGAATCACAAAAGGGTAAGTAAATGTAGGACCAGCAGAACATCTGTACATACATTGTCCTATTTGATGATATCTTGAAATTTTGACTCACATTTTTTCTGCTTAATGTTTGTTATAGTCAATGATCAATAAGTTGATTGCTACTTCATTCAGTCTTAATGGTATTCATTTCTCCTTAACACTTTACAAACACATCAAAGAAGTGCTCATGTACTTCATTAAGCCTGCCGCAGTCTGTAATAATCTCAAGAGCCCATATTTTGATTTTTTTTTTTCCCCCAGAAAGTGATTATTTTTATAGACAATAGCATGAAAATTATTAACTTTATCAGGAAAACATCAAGTTTTTCTTTCAATACATATCTTCAAAGCAGCAGTGGGTGTCCAGGCCCTGCTGTCTGCCAGGCACATTGCCCAAACTATAAAATAATTAGATTCGTTTGTAGCTAGTCTGGACTGAAACAAAAAGTAATGAGGTCTACTAGCATGGTGGTAGCTGAGGAAGATGAAAACAGTACTCTGTAAAAACATATATTCTTAGAAACAAAATGTAAAACTGCGGGTTAAAATCTTTTTTAATTTATTGTTATTAATTTCATGAGATACTATAAAATATGCAATAAAAAGATAGGGATATGAATGTTCACATTTGGATTCTCAGTTAAAGGAATACAAATTCATTACATTGCTTTTTTTTCCACTACTGTATTGTTTTATGTGATTCTGACACTTGAGATTGAAGTACTAGGCCACTGATTCCTAAATTATCATAGTAATTAATACATTCTATATTAGATAATAATCTGCACTAGACACTACAGAGTTCAGAGTGAAATAATTTGAATATTTAATTTGTTCTGGTAATTTTCACATAGCTTATGAGAATGTAAATATTTTGCTTATTTATATACTGAACGTTCAATAGGTATAATGAAAAAAATTATAACTCTCTATATAGTTCCTTAAGATTAGGTTGTTAATGTTTAAAAGCTAAACATAAATCAGAAAAAAAAAAAAAATCTGAACGTTCCAAAGCATAGTACTGTCAGATGACTATAAAAGAAGTTGCAAAATTTCTAAAATACAGTCAGCAAAATAATGAGAGCTGAAATGTACCTATTTATTTGTCAGACATCAAAACCAGAGATCACTGCTCTGTAACAGGTGCAGTATTAACATAGGTTCCAAATATCCGGAGAAATCCAGATTCAGATATGCTTTTGGCATCTACAGGGTATGTCTACAGATTCTGAAGTGTAAGAGTTTATTGTGCCTTATGTTAAGGATTAATCTGCTAAATCCAGATTGATTCCAACTGATGACTCTAGAAATTTTCCAGAATATATTATGTGGTTTAGTCTTCTAATTCTCTACCAGATTACAATCAGATTTAAGAGTGAGATTGAGAAACTGAGAGAAAATTTATGTACTTGACTCCAAATATTGATTATTTGGCTATCTTGCTAAGTAGACAATAATTGCTTTGACTCCTTCAGTTCTCCTAAAGTTAGACTTTAATGATCATCATATTTGCAGACACTGGTCTTTTGAACATTGTTCTGTATTATGCCAAGAGGATTTTATATGTCTGTTTTTATTTTCAGATATATAAAAATCTCAAAATTCATTCCAGATGATGTATAGCAAACTTGTCTGTTACTTTCCCGTAGGTAAGAACATCCAACCTGTCTTCACCATAAATACTATTTCTATCCTTTATTTATTCCCACATCTGCAAGCCAGCTATGGCTCTGATCCTTCTAGTATTTGGGTAGGTGCTGAATATTTAAATATGTAAGTATATCCATCTACTTTATTGGGGTGTATGGGTGTATATATGTCTCTTTATCTCCCCCAGGGCTAGGTCCAACTACTGCAAGGTAGCTAGACATTTTTAAAATCACTGCATGTAAGCATATATATATATATATATATATATGTATATATATTTAATGGAAAGTAGTATCTCTATATATGTGTTGGGTATCTATAAGACACCTAAGACACAGGTTAAACAGAATCCTGTTTAACTATTATTATTTTAGCTTAACTTTTAACTTTAACTATTATTAACTACTATTACTTTGAATTGGAGGAGAGTTGAAGTGAAGAAAAAAAATTAAAAAAAAAATAAAAAAAAATAAAAAAGGAAAAAAAAAAGGATGATTAGTTGCCTTTAGAAAATCTTCCATTTGACCCCAAATTATGGGTACTAAATCTGGTACTAAAAAATCTTGAAACACCTACAGGAAGATATGAGCAAGAAAGGCTTATCTGCAAAGCTGTGTTTGGGAGAGAAGAACTGCTAAATAAAAATGAACATTCAGTCTCCACCACTCAGCAATGTCTACACTGCTAAGACCCAGGGAAAGAAATTGATGAAATATCAATGCTAAAATCTAGTAGAACAATCGCAGGTAGTATCTGAGAAAAACTTCAGTCCTTCAGTTTTAACTTTTTGAATAACTTAAATTCCCACAAACCCACAGCACATTGCACCTAATTGAATATGTTCTAATAGGATCAGAATTACCTACATTTTATGATATTGACACAAATTTCTTCAAGAATACAAATATTGACTTTATTGGACTCATGACAGATTATTAGAGTTCTGAATTTGGCCTGTTTGCCTTTGGATCCTAAAGTGAATGCTTTTTGAATGACAGTGTAACAAGAAAGATGTATTTTGACAGGAATGAGAATAATGAACAGGCAGCTGGAAATACCTAGGCATGTTATGCTTCTTGGCAGGCTTCACAAGCAGAGCTGCTGACTTGGGAGTTGCCTGTGGGTCTGTCACTTTGTTAGTCTCTATTGGGGTTGATTTTTCAGAACTACTTTGTCTGCAAGGCATCATTTCCCCTATGGCTTACCTTTGCCTGTAAGGAATTTACATGTTGTTATCTGTTTTGAATATGTTTTAAATTCCAAAAAAAAAACCCTCTTTATTACAAAAAGTAATGGGGAAGAGATGGTGGCTTGACATCCCATTATTTGTTTAGAAATATCATTTGTGACTGCATATCTCTATGATATGTTTCTGTAACTCACTGGAATTACTGTTTTTTGGGGGAAAAATAATATAGAAAACCCATGAAATTTCTCTACAAAATGAAGATGCTACCTGGTTAGTATTAGTTACCCTCACACTGTTAGTCACACTGTGAACTCTTATCTAATACTACACTGAGGAAAAGGTAATGTTACACAAACAGCGTGTTAAAAATTGTGGTGATTGAGAGCAATACTATGGTGTCACAGCAGATATTCATAAAATGTCAAGCACCTAGACTGATCAGACAATAAAAAATGGAATGAAAGAATGCACAGTTTGATTTCAAACATGTCAAGCTAGTACAGTCTGCTAACTTTGAAACCTGACCACAAGTTTGTGTTGCCCACTTTTTCTGTTTAATTTCCAGCTGTGGGAGCCACAGGAATGGGCTGCAGGCATGGGAATGCTGCTGTCTGTTCAACAGGGAGTCTCCCTGTTCCTGACTTCCCTTCCCCAAAGGCAAAAAGGACTGGCCTGTAAAACAGTCACTTCTTTCTGTGCAGAAGACAGCAGGAAGAAATGCAGGAATTATTTTATTTCTGAAAAATTCCCCTTAAACGTGGATGCTCAGTGCTTTCCTTCCTCTCTGACTTGCCAGTTCTCTCAATTTAAAATATGTATTCATCCTTATATCTTAAAAAAAATAATATATATATATATATATATTTAATCACATTAAAACTGTTTATTCTGAGGTTCATAATTTGGTAGATAACTCAGATCCAAGGTTTTCAGTAGCCTGCTTGGAAAAAATTGTTAAGTGTCAAGAATTAGTAAAAATTAAAGCTGATGCCAACCTGCTATAAGTCTGGGCCAAATCTGTTTGGGGAGCTAAAAAGCAATCAATCAATCAAACAAAAAGTATCCCCCACCCCCCAAACAAAACAATACAACCAAACAAAAAAAATCGAACCACAAAAAACCACCACCAACAACACAGCAAACTGTCTTAATAAAGTAGTAAATAGTAAAGACTATTTTATGAGAAAAGATGGCTTGTCTCAAATAACAAGAGACTTAAATTCTGCCCTGTTATTTGTGTTCCTTCTCTGTTAAAATGTTGTTTACAAAAGAAATATGCTATTATATCCATCCAGCAAATAGTTGAGAGTGAGACTAAAAACTTTCATTTTAAGTGAAAAATTAGGAGATCAGTGACCTTTGTTAAATTAATCACATGTTGAAGAAAAGCTTTGCAGAGGTCCACATGCGAGAACTTCAAAGGATTCTCCACTGTTGTGGTACTGCCAGGACTGGCACAGAACATCCTGCTGTACTGCAAAAGCAAGCAGGCAGAATTCAACAGTCACATAATTTTAAAGTTAACAAAAGCTGTTGGGAAGTGTCTTTAATTCATGGCATGTCAGATTTTCTATTGTTTCGCTTGTTTGATTACAGTTTATTGTGTGTTACGCGTTATTAAAAAGGTGCAAATAGGTCTGTCTGAGAGTTTTGGCCTGTTGAGGGTTTTATGAAGTTCAGGTGAACTTTCACAAAGGGAAGGGAAGTTTCACCTGGACTTATGAAGTTCAGGTGAACTTTCACAAAGGCTTCCCTGGAATGAGTTTCTGAGTGTTAGCAGCCATGCCCAGCTGGCAAAGCTTCTGCTGCTCAGTGCTGGCACCTGGGGAGTTTGCATTATAAGAGGACCTGGGAAACAGTTGTAAGAGGTATGGACTGGCTCTCTGGCTCAGTGTGAATAGAAAAGGAAGGTCTTTGCCTTAGTTTTTATTTATTTATATATATATATATAAAGTAAAAGAGCTAAGCTTGCAGCAGTCCAAGAATTGTAAACTACTGGACTGGACCTGGGAGCAGGATTTGGATGTACAGGCATCAACCAAGGGTATGGAGGAGTTTGTTTAAAAATTCTTAATTTGAACTTGTCCTTTTCAACAGAACTAATTTTCTTCAAAATCTGCTGTATTTCAATTGGTGTCCTACTAAAATGTAGGGATTAAAAATGTTTTTATTGTTTTTGGTGTGCAGCTGTGAATCAAGAGTGTAGACAGCTCTCCTTCAAAGTTCTGTTTTGTATGCTATCACACAAGGTTATAAACATAGTTGCCTTAGAGGTTGTCTTTCTTTCTGTGGTGAAAAAAAAAAAAAAAAAGCTGGAATGCTTTTTTGCATGCTTGTTAGCATGTGGCTGTTAGTATCTCCATGATGAATTATGCAGCCACGTGCAAAAACTTCACTTTTGTGTCTTTACTTCACCTGCATTTGCCTCTTCAGCCTGCCTCCCACAATGTGCCTATAACATTCCAACCCTTCTAGCAGTTCCAGTCAGCTGACTCTTACTTTTTTTTCCCTCCTGTAAGCAACTTGCCAAAAAATGTACCATCTCTGCTCCCCTGTACCAGCTATGGACTTCATCTTAGAGTTATGTGAACCTGGAGCCCAGTGGGGTAATATTCTGTCCTTAACCAGAATTGAATTGCTGTCAGACAGTCTACTAGAGCAAGAAACAAGAGCTAAAACCAGGAGCCTGATCTTTTATAAAAAGGGGAAATTATGCTGAGTTAATGGGCCCTGAGATGCCAGAACTCAAAGCCTAACATTCCTATATAAAATAAAGCACTGTATTTATTTGGCTGTTTTTAAAAGCAACCCATTTCTTAGTTATGTTATTTCTCTTCTCCCAAAGTCTTCTGAAATTACTTACCAGACTAAAGTGATCTGCCTTGCAATCACAGGAATTTTAAAGTTTAACTTAAATGATGTTTTTCTTAACTTAAAATATTTAAAAGGAAAGTTGTTTTCTCTAGAGGAATATATAACTACATGATTTATTAAATTAGCAATTTTCATTGCTAATTACTGGGCTGTAACCTGAATAACTTGACTAATTTTATCTGTGATTAAATCATGTAGATTTTACATCCTTTCCATTGCTGGTAAAGAGCAGCTAATGACAAGTATTTCAGAGAGAACCCTAATTCAGGCTATATAGAGCTCAATATCACCTTCATGCTAGTTCTACATGATTAATTAAATAGACTTAGGCCCATATTAGTTAGAAATAAGTGATATCAGTAGCACACGATTTATTGCTTACCAACTGAGGTTATGTTATTCAGTTTCTCATTATGAATATAAGAAAATCTATTTGAGAAGTACGTTTTGTTTTTTCATATATTTTTATCAGGGTGAATTACAGTAACCATGTTATGACACTGTTGCTTGCCAGTATTTTACTGGAGTCCTTTGCCTGTTTTTTTTTTTTTAACAGATGTGAAAACTGATCCTTGTTTCCTGTTACAGTAGTGTATTTATCAACAGCCTTACTTGAGATGTAAGTGCACTCTTGTATGTTTATATTCCATATGTTCAGTTGTATCTTAAAACTTACTGTCTCTGTAATTCCTATAAATCACTACCATTTGATATTGGTCAGGATAGTAAGAGGCAAACTCGTCATAACTTTCCAGCACTTTAATCTTCCTTTTTCACAAAAGGAAAAAAACACGTATATGGTTTATCAGCACTTTTCCCCCCCAAATGATAAAGGATAAGATTTAGTGAAAAAATTGAACTAACTTCCTGGACTCCTTGGAGTTGTAGTGTTTTGTTTATTACTTGGAAAAATGGCTTGAGGGAAGGAAACAAACAGAAATACGAAATATGTGGGCAAAGATGCTATTTATATTCCAAAGAGTTCTCAGTATAAAACATCCGTTTCACCTTACTAGTATTGGTTTTCCTCTCTCTTAACGGTCTTCAGTCCCTAACACTGAATATTGTGTTAAATGAACAAACTTATTATTTCACTAAAAGTGATGGGGGGAAAAACAAATTCAGATTTATTAAAGATGCAAGCTAAAAATTAACTAGGGAACTTAAGAGGAAAATTCTTTCATTCAAATTGAACTGTGTATAACACATTCTTCTAAGAGCAAAGTTAAACTACACCTAATTATGGATACTAATTCTGAATAAATTTATCTAATCATCTTTTTGATGTGATGCTTGCAATTTAGTGTTGAAGTTTAATTTGGATGACTTTTCCCAAGTGAGCCTGTAAAGATTAGACTTGAATGTAGTCCCTAATCAGCAGTTCACTTGGCCACTATAGGAAACTGACTTTCTCTGTGAAATCCCTAGATTTGTAATACTTTCTGTGAAGAAAATGTTTGATTTCATGACTAAACACTACTTAAGTCTCAAAATATTAATATTAATATTTAAATACGATATTAACCTCAGTATTTTTCTAGCATTTCAAGGTACTTAATCATTTCACAATAACAAAATTACTATTTGATATTGGCTCATAGAATGGGTTTGAACAAGCAAATGAGGAATCATTAAAGCTAAGCAATGTTGTGATAATATAGTATGAGAAGAGGTAAATAAATGCTTGCTGTAGCATAGTATATTCTTACCCTGTTCAAATATGAAAATACAGGAAGTAACTAAGCAAATGGCATTTTCCTGGTACTCTAGAATTTATACTTTTGCTGTCATCTTTGTGGAAGTGGCTGTACGGTTTACTACAGTTCCACAAGTTCACATTGTGAATATTTTCCAAGCTGAGATGGGGGAATAGTTCAAATGCAAACCACTGCAAGTGTTCACTATAGTATGATGAGTAAAAGGTGACTTACTAATCACAAACTGAAGCTTTGCGACAAGTTAATTGTTGCCTTGTTTGGTGATGGTAGAAGCAAGACTCGACAGTGGAACCAACCAGGCATTCATTCAAAGCAATGGAATGAGTGTACTCAACTTGTATTTTAGTAAAATGCCAAATAACTTTATGGATAAAATGGAGGTTGAGGATTGTTGGGAAACATGTCTAGGAAACTGGGCAAGTTACTTTCTCCATTGTCCTAATTTAGGCTAGAGAGAAGAGCATGTCTTCCCCTGAGAGTGTGAAATACAAGTCATAATTGTCTCTTTACACAAATAAGCGTACTTGTCAGTTAGGCATCCATCTAATGATATACTTAAACCCCAAGTTACAGTTGTCAATATCTCTAGGTAAAGCTTCTCAACCCTGGTTTGTTTAAAACTGTTTTAAAGGCAGATGCAACTTTCTGCTTCTCAATTTCTTCTGATGTTTCTTAGCAGTGTTTTAAGTAATTTTTCTATCTAAACCTGTAGATGTGGATTGTAAGGCTGAGTTAGCTGCATGCTTCAAGCTTTGTGCTTTTTCATCTTTTTTTCCTACATTTTTGTAGAATGTATTGGCTGAAACTTGAATGTATAATGAATTGTTTCTATATCCTTTCCTCACACTGGCTTGTGCTTTCAGACTCAACTAGTTATACTCATGCCACATGTAGTGATATGTTTTTCAGAAATTGGCTTCAAGTAATAATGGCCTGAAATGGGAAATTTGGATTGTATAAACTACTTTATGCCATGAAAGAAGATTAAAAAGGCAAGAGGAGGAAAACATGGTGGTAGCTGAAGCCTGGAATTAAGAATAGGCCAGCATGACCCACTTACCATTTTTAAAAAAGGAAGGAAAAACCTGTGCTGAATATACTGCTTTGTAACAGGGTAGAGCAGCAATTCTATGAGAGCTAGTATGGCCTGGAGAGCTAGTATGAGCTAGATTTGGATGATTAGAAACTTGCTTTTATGGCCCTATTGTTTAAGTATATATTTTTTAAGGGAAGGCTTTAGCTTATTTTAGATTTGTATGGTACTACAGTGACACCATATTATAAAAGGTATGGACAAAACAATATGCATCTGGAAGTCATGGTAAGCGTGCTAACAAGCCTACACACAGTTAATTCATTTAAGAATGTGTTGCTGGGATAAACATAGGGTCTATACTTCTGAAACAAAAGCTCTGTTATGGAGCAAAAGAAACAGCTCCCTGAGCTCAAACCAGCTGAGTCTGTTATATTCAGTCCAGACTGCTTTACAACCAATAATTCTTGTAGTTTATATACAGTACCCTGCTATTTCCAGAGGGATGGTTTTATTTGACTACCCATTCACCTAGGATACAAGTTTAACTTAACCTTGATGGTGCCAAATATGGCAAGTTGATCTTATACCACTTTGATATCTTACTTTGCAAACCCAAAACAAGAGTTACCAAGCTCTACAATTGTGGCTTACCATTAAATGCAGTGTTTTCAAACTTACTATGGCATATCAAAGGAATGTGATCATCTAGATACACAAGACCAAAATTACAGTGCCAGAATCATATCATTATGTACTGCTCCTTGCATTTTCTTTACACTGTCATGAAACATGAAATGGATGCTACAAAACATACATTAATGAAGAAAAACAACATTAGGAAAGTATTCCTGAATTTGAGAGGTTAAACCTGTAAAATCTCCAGGGATCCTAAGTTTCATAGACATCTTTACCTCTTTTACTCAAAACGCTAACTTGGGGGGTGGAGGAGAACAAAGCGAAGTTCTACACCAAATTAAAATAATGCCTCACATTAAAGTAAAGCTACTCTGCACAGGAATTGTAACTAAGATGGGTTGTTACTGGTTCACTGCATTTCTCATTGGAGCTGAGAACATGGGAGCAAATAACCTAAGCCATTCTGCATCTTGTCTAGTTGTAAGTTTTTTTCCCTTTACCATGGAAGAATATGTATGTTAACATATTCAAAGATGTGAACACATATACTGAGTGGTATTAAAAATAAAAGCTTGCTTTCAGGCTACTGATCACCTGTTTTAATGCAAGATCTTTAAAATAGAAAGTTCTGGAAAAGCGGTGGCTTCCCCAAGATCTTGGGTGGTATTATATGCTTTGCTTTCCTACTGGAGGTTGACCACCTAATGCACCTCATGTTATCAACATGTCTTAACAGCTCATGGTGGGTTTTTTGTGAGTTCCTGTCTAGCAGGAACCTTGAGGGGACAAAAAGAAGGGGGAAGGGACAACACATTAGATAAAAATTGTACAGCTAAGAGTGCCACTTCTTTGTGCCTTTTTGTTTCTGGTTTTCCAAGTGTAAGGAATCTTTTCCTACATAAAAAGCTATCAATGCAATGGCTTTATTTTGTGCATCAAAGAAAACATTTCTCATACCAATGTTCTACAACAGCTGGAGATGTAATATAAAGATACAAAGGAAACTTGGGAATTGAGAAGAACGGTCTGTATATAAAAAGCATTACCCAAGTACTACATAAGCATTTAATATTTCCTAGAGGAGACTAACTTTTATTTTAATACAGTAAAACAGACATCAGTGACAGACAGGGTCACTGGGAGTCTGGTGTATGTATACATTTTTCTGTCATCTTTTTATTCCTTTCTAATGATAGGATATCTTTATTAGGAATATTCAAAGCAGAAGTATCATGAAGCAGTATCTCCAGACTTTAAGAAATCTCATGTATGTTGGATTTCTGGTAAACCTGATATTTATTCTATTATGAAAGGCAAAATTTTTTTGCATTTGGAATCTGTTCCATGTAACTTCCAAACTCTTATTAGAAGTTACTCTTGGAATTCAGGTTTATCTTGCATCTCTTTCTTTTTCTGCAGAGAAGTATTAGTGGTTTAGTAGTTCTGATTAACTATATCTTCAATTTTAGTTGTATCTTTGTTCAACCTCTTAGTTTTATGGCTATTTCAGACTTCTTATGAAAAAAGATTAAAGGGAAAAGAAAACAGATTTTTGCAGCCTACTCTGTTGTATGAAAATCTTGCAATATGGAGGAGAATATTGGTTAAGGTGAGTAGCAGATTCAGATGATTATGTATTTTGGCACACATGCAGATTTGGTCCCAAACATGTTCTGCCTGTGAAACTGGGTTTTCATTTAAACAAAAGCTGTTTGAGATATACTGATGCTGTATATAGAAACACTGTGTTTGGCTTTAGACTTACTCTGCCATAAGTTACAGCAGGGAATAGGAAATACTGGAATAGTGAAAGCCTCACTTCACTGACATTTGCAACAAAGAATCATTCTATTTCTAGAATAGAGGCATAATGTTGTCCCAGACCTCTTTTCTGACATTGAATCATTAGACAATTAATACTCAATTTTTGGGCCTTTGCTTAGTCCTGAGGATGTCAGAAGTTCTATGCAGGCTGGAATCCTGAATGGGATTTCCTACCTTGTAGGAGAATAATACCCTGCAATTTGAAAGTCTCAATATCTATCACTGTTTTTAAAAATGAATTAAACACAAATCTCTAAGAATGAGAGAAATAGGTTACTGTTGAGCTTCTACCTCTACTTGTTCCATTTTTGCAAGGAAATCTGTCATGCAGCTGGAGAACTCTGCTCTAGGATGTGCTTCCCAGTATATTGTCCTGAGCAAAGGAACTTGTAACAAGTACAATAAATACATACTGAGCTCTGTAACTTTCTTCATATTTAAGACTAGTTTTCTAATGAGTAGAATAAAGGGTTAATAAAAAGGGTTAAAATGCAAGTACAAAAGCCAATGTTGACTAATTTATAGTTTTTTGTTGTAATTGAAGGTAGGCAAGATAACTTCTTGACAGAAAAGCAAGTTTTCTCTTTGGTCTGACTATATTTTGGGAAAAGCAGAACAAAAATGTTTATAATTGTCATGTTCACAGATAACATTAGAAATGTTTAGCTGATATAACAATTCTGTTTCATTTTCTGAAGAGAGGGGGAGGAACTTAGCATATTTCAGAAATCCAGGTAGAAGCTCAAAGCACAACTTAATAGATAAATCTGACAGAAAATATTTAAGGGTTTTAGAACGGGAGCTTTTTATTAGTATTGAATTTCCTATCTCTTATTCCACCTTTGAGTCCCGAAGTCATACTTTTTGACTTGGTTTGCTATTAACCAAGAGTTGTATTTTTCTCAAAACTATTGAGAATATTTGAAGTCTGCCTTGGGTTCCTGACAAAGAAGGAAACTACGATCTATTAATATTTTTCAGAAATCAATATATTTTAGATTATGAATAAACTAAACTTGGGCATCTGTTGATACCAACAAATCTGATGCCTGGAGAAGATGAGACACAACACTAAAACTAAAATACTGAGATGCTGCATGCTTTACTTTTAACAGGATTTTTTCTGATAAGAGTACCTCACATTTTAAAAAAAAAAAAAGTTGTGCTATGTTGTGTCTTAGTCCTACAATATTTTGACATATGATGCATGAGACTTTTTTTTTAAGAGTGCTCTTACTTTTCCCTCAAATCTTCTTTGCATCTGTTGCATTTTGAACATGTCTTTCAAAAGAAAAGCTTAGGGTCTTTGGGGAAAAATCTTCTCCTTGAATACTTGTGCCTTCCAGATAGTTTAATAATATAAAAAACCACCAAGCAATAAATGATTTTATGCTTTTTTTATTAAATGTACCTCCAAAATGCATTAAAGATTCACAGCCTACTGTGGGGACTGGTTTCAAAGGTGAATTGTCTGAAATTCCTCATCTTGGATATTTTTCCTATACTCAGCAGATCTTTGTAAGCTCACAAAGTATACTGGAATCCACAGTGTAGCCCGATGTCTTATTTTCTGACCCTTTCAGGTGTGAAAGAGCAATGCAAGAGATACAGACATTAGGAACACATATCAGGTATTTATTAAGATTTGCTCTAAACATGTGCTATACTTCACAAGTATGTAGATGACAATGCTCTAACCCCATTGGGTTTACACTCTCTTTATTAAAACAGAGAAATGAATTCAAGTGTGTGGGGGTGGGGAGGAGGCAGACAAATCTAAGCAAACTTCCAGAAGATATTGGAGGTGAAGACATTGCTGTGCTGTTAAATCTCATTAATTCCATTCAGTGAGGAATGTAAACATACATAGGTATGTTTAAAGAGTTCAGAGGTCTCTTTAGGAAATCTTGTAATATAAGGATGCTTGCTTTGCTAGGTTAGGAAAAAAGTATATAGATCTGTTCTATTTTCAAAGACTTACAAGTGCCACTGGAGTGACACTTATTAACAATGCAGTAAGTCTGAATATGAAAATGTTGGTTGATGCCCTAATGAAAAGGTTCACCCATGTCATTCACCCAAGGTATCCCAGCTGACAGTCTGAGATGGCTGTTAAACTGAATGCAAAGACTGACAAAATTAACAGCTGATAAATACCTAATTATTCTATCAGTCCCATTGTATGGTACAGACTTTTCCTGAATTACAGCCTGACTATAGAAGGCTGGGTCTCACTTATTGCTGGATTGTTAAACTAGTCTAGATAGTTAATAGTCTAGATAGTAAACTAGTCTAGATAGTTCAATAAAGACTAGTTTTAACTTCTAGCCTCAATCACACTATTCATCAATATTTTGCCAGAATGAACAATGTGAACTATGTATTTGATATACTACACTGATATAACAAAATTTTTTATCCTCAGGTATCAAAGTATGATAGCCTTAATACTACTTCATCTCTTGCTGTTGTTGACTTATCTTAATCATAAATCATAAGATGGTCTATCTTTAAAACATTAAACCAATCTTCAGTAATCATTCTACATTGTCATGTATTTGAAAAATCTGCAAGTGATTTTTGAAAACTTCTTAAACATGCATTGTGTACTATATAAAGGAGAAAAATCTTATTTAGAAAATAAGGGAGGAAAAATAAGAATTCTTGCAAATGGAGGGAAAGGATATACAATTGATAATCTTACAATAGCTATTTCACTTAAATATTAATAATGTAGTAAAGTACTTCATAATGTCTATAATTCAATAGCTTTCTTAAATGCAGAGTGCTTCTGTAGTGTGTTTTTTTTTCAATGTTGATTTGTGAGTTCAAAATACTCTTTTTGTCATTGTCTTCAGGATTTCTGTGAATAGCTACAGATCTTAGTCTTTGCCAGTTACTATTGAATTATTATTCTTAATATGGACTAAGGCTTCATCTGAACAGGGCAATTTTTCTTGGCTGAAATCGGAGGCCGTAGCAGATGTGTAGATTCTGCAGACACTAACCTGTTATTCATAAGTTTCTTTCTTCCAGTTGTTCAAGGATAATGTACCATATTGTCTGGCTGGAACTGAGCTGGACAAAAGACAAATGTCAAATTCTCTCAATATTCAAATCATTCTATCTATTAGTAATTTAATAGCTTGCTATAGTATATTAAATGGTGACTCAATCATTTTAGCCCACTGGTTATGGTATGGATTTAGTCTGGTCATGTCAACGGTTTACTACATCAATTGCAGTTTTACTTAGAGAACAAAATACCTCAAATGAAGTTTTTTTTTTAAAAAACCTTTTTGTTCTGTTTATACACTAAAGCTAGGTTCATCTCAATTATAAATATTAAATGACTGCAGGCAGTCATCTAGCTCTCAAGAAACTAAATTAATGGTATAAAAAACAATATTGTCTTATGTTGTGCCTACATCAGCACTATTCATTCAGGATGAGTGAAGCATGAGAGAAGACTTCGTGTTCAATTAATATATTGCTTTATTCATTAGTAGTACTTGCTTAAAAAATGCAACTTTATCCTTCAGATAGCATTTTTAACTGATACCTACCTTTAATACTTGGTTGCCTTGCATGTACATATATTCTATACATCTGTGCTTCTTGTGGGTTTTGTTACTACTGTATTTGCGTCACCTAATTTAAAACAGACTTTCTACTGTTTTCAACTATAATGGGTTTGTGGCTTAGTATGTGAAATAGAATTGACTGCACAAAATGTGAAATTCTGATGCTAGACATTCCAGCTAGGTTTTTACAGACAGGAATGTGCATTTGTCTGGGCAAGCATCATAGTCCTAGGGGTGCTTAACTCTTCTAGTGACAGCCTCAATGTAATGAAGTCATACGATATTTTTTTAAAAAGCATTTATTTTAAAAGAAGAAACTGCACTGGTGTATCTCCAGTGTTTTCAGAATAAATATCAATTATGAACTGTGGAAAAACTTGTAAAAGAAATATTGAAGATAGGGCTTTATACTTAAGATATTTTATTCTGAATACTAAGTCAACTGTACAATTTAAGGGATATAGTTACTAGCAGGGATAAATGCTACTAAAATAAATATCAAATGCATAGATCCTTTCATCTACTTCTGATATTTAACTGTATTTGCAGAGGAATAAAAACAAACACTCTAGAAGACTTATGGATTTAAAGTTTTAAAGCATGAGATGGCTTATACTATCTTCCAGTACCACCTCCAGTTTTTGGAAAAAACAAATATTTTATGTTGCTCTAGTAGTTATGAGCACAAGTCACTAGAACAATCACAAGAAGTTCATAGGAAGTGATCAAGCTGTTAAGCTGGAATCATTCCTGTAGGGAAAGGATTTTGTCTCTGGATGAGGTTAGGAAAAGTGAAGAATGAGGGAGGAGAAGCTCCCAGCATAGCAGAGAGGGAGATGAGAAATTCTTCTCTAAGAGAAGCTTCTTAGGGTGGGCTGATGGGAAGCGTGACTACATCAGGTTTCAGGAAACAACTTCCCTTGAGCCTTCAGCTAAGATCCACTTTGTTCTGCCTGTAGCAATTTCAATTGCAAATGCAAATTCAAAAGCAATGTTATGTTAATGCTTTCTCTACTGGAGCTACCTATAAAATCTGTCATCATTCTTAGTGACAGAAGCAATTGAGCAAAACTCATCTTATATACTCACAGTGTGATCACGTAATCTTTCTTCCATGGGAAATCAACTGAAAAAATATTGTTTCAGAGATTTTTATGTTGCCAAACCAAACTTATATTTTTGAGCAGCCCAGCTATCTGAATTGGTAGGACACCTGTTAGCAATACTCCAAGTCCCAGGCCACTAGCAGGACTTTTCTTAGAGGCTATCTACAACTGTTCTGATGGCTCCAACTGTTTCCTGGAGCAGGAAGCAGTGTGTGAGATAGAAGAGAACAGGCCATAAACTGTAACTCCAATTGAGAAATTAGGGTGTCCATTTTATGTGTTGGACTCTGATTGAAACAAGTAATAATCTGTCTTGCTACTATTTGCTACTATTTTTTTCTAGTATATATATAAAATGAAAAGAAAGACTAACACATGGTTGGGATCTATTTTCAACAGTGGCATAAAACTTGCTTCCAAAGTAATGTGCCAACTTCATTTTAATTATTATCTGAATCAGGAGAGATTTTTTACTATGAACTGAAAAGAAAATGCTTAGAGAAAACAGCTTATGCTTATATTTTATTATGCAATAGGGCATGAGGCTCCTGAAAGGCAGGAAACTGATTGTTTGAATTGGCAATTCTCATTTTTTTCCATTCTGAAACTCTATCTGCTCACAGGACCCTTCTTCTCTCTATTCAGGAACTAGAGAAGATTTCCTGTCTATTTAGGGATAATATAGTAGCCAGAGGCAGAACAACTCAAATTAAAGACTCACAATTCAAATAACATATGATCACTGAAACAGCTGGATCATGCAAATTCCTTTTCTAGCACCTTTAGAAAGCTTCTGTAGCATTCACAGTTATGCAAACGTAAGTATGGCTGCATATGAGATCCATCTAAACCAGTATCTTGTCCCAGATAGTGGTCAGGAGCAGAAGCTTACAGGAGTGTAAGAGCACTTCAGTGCCCTGTCCCAGCTTCTGGGGATCTACTAATAAGAAATTCTGAAGTGGAAACATCTCTGCCATTCAGTCTGAGAGATACTGACAAACCTATTCCATACCAGTTTGCTTAATTGGGTTTTGAATCCATTTATACCTTCTGGCATTCAAAAATTGCAGCTATGAGTGCTAACACTTTGAGATGTGATGTGAAAGTGTTTATTTTTAATTTTAGAATTAAAACTGGTAACTTATGAGGTCATTCTTTTTTTTTTTTTTTCAAAAAAGTTCTTTGCTGCTTCTATCACTTCTAACTTTTAATTTTATAGAGCAACTCATATCAGAGCTGAACAGTACTTATCGTTTATAATCAGTCTGAGAGCCATTCCATAATTCTGCTTAAAATGGTAGCCTTCTGCCTACTTAGCATGATACTGAAACATTCTTTTATAATAAGTGATCACTAGCAGTCATCAGGTGTATGTGCTAGGGATCCAGTCAGTGTATGATTTTCTTTATCTCATTCCTATTCATTTTTAATTTGCATTTGTCTTTTTCTTGGTATCTGGGTATTGAATGAGTTACTGGTTTCAGAAAATTATCCAGAGTAATTCAGATTTCTAAGCTTTTCTTAATAGTTTGGAACCCAATATGTTATGTGCATATTTACAGTAGTGGCATTCAGTCTAAGAAACACATCTCTTTACAAAGACTTGTTCTGCCACTCTTACTTATTGACACCACACCATAACTGTGTGTGTGTAGCATTGATGTGTAATCAGAGCAGAACTCAAGTCACAGTTCATGTGAGAGCTGCAGAATTCAGACTGCAAATTGGAAATACATGTTTCTAGATGAACAGTTTGAAGCCTCCCATACTGACTGCAGATTTACTGTGATGGCTTTCTAGTTTCAAGTAGCCATGGAGAACATATATCAGTGTAATAGACAGTTGAGCTTCATACACCTTTCAAGGTTTTCTAAAATATTTCAGCATATATATCAGAACTCTCATGTCTGTGTATATGACAGAACACAAATTACTTTGGAAGCTCTGTGTCAAAACTTTTTTCAAACTATGAACCTATATATATTCACAAATATTTCAAGAGCTTGTTAGTGTTATCTTAAAAGTAATGAGATTATATACTTTTTTCCTTATTAGATGCCACATGTTCTTGTACATGAATCAGTTTGTATGTAAAATATGTAAATTAATACTTAGTTCATGAACCAATGCCTTGATGAAGTTCAATCCAAGTCTAATCACTTTGTATACATGTACTACAATTAGTGCTTTGGTCTCTTGGTGTCAATAACAAAGAAATACATACTGTTTTAATCCTTAATGCTTAGAATTTGCCAGTAGCCTACTTCATGACCTAAATGCTAATTTCTAATTTATAAGCTCCTCAATGTTTCTCCTTTTATTCAGGCCGAAGTTCTTATGCTTATAAGTTTCTAGCCACATTTTCCAGTGTTAGTTCTCTACATGAAGAGAAGGCTTTTCTGTAGCATTTTCTCTAAGCTTACAAAATTGCCCCTGTATTAATAGAATCCAGAGCATTCCTTGGTGGTGCCTCAGCACATTACCATGTGAGTTGCCTGCCCTTGAAAAGGCATAATTTGATCTTTACAGTTTTCCTGAATTCTCTGGTAGTTATGGAGAATGTGACCACAGTTCAGCTCTTCAAGCAGAAAACTGAGTTTAGAACCACAGTGGTGCTGACTTGTAGGTTTCTGCATTTCAACAAGTGAAGGAAAACTTTCATGCAACTGAGTCTTTCTGATTGTAGTGAAGAATCAGAAAACTGAAAATAGAAAAACTGGTCCCAGATGGAGTTGGTCGTTTTAAACAAAAGGCTTTTATGGTGGTAAAGCTGCCTGTAAGCTTCAGCAGATATCTGTAGTGTGAAAGGCTACAAAATGCTGTGTTAGAACAAAAAGGAATGTCAGGCAAATTCTAGGGAGCAACATTAGCACTGTTGAGACAAGAATTATCTAAGATGAAAATATCTTCAGTATTGTTGAACTTCAGAGTTGTTCAGCTCTCTGCTTTTTTGCATTGATAGATATACATCTTCAATATCAAGGAAGAGAGTAATAGTAACTGAAGGTATTCCTTGAATATCTTAATCTTGAACACATCTCAGAAGACTGGGTGTGCAGCCACCCACAATCTGGATTTGAAAAATGTTATCACATTATGTATTCTGGATATATTTGAGAAGCTGATATTTCACAGTATGTTAAGCTCTGAAATTGTGCTGAAGAAGACAAGTCTAATCTTCAACTGAAAGTACACCTTATATTTTGAAAAAGACACCTAAACACTCACCTTATTAGGTAATTAGTTACAGAAACAATAAATATCAAGGTACTTAAACAAGCTTCCTTATATCAGATTGACTTTTAATTTCCCTTAGACCTTCAGATATTTTTGCTATTTCTACAAAGTAGACTAAAGGTTTTGGACACTTAATATTCACTTTGGCACATACAGAGGAAAAGAAAAAAGGCACTTAGTTTATTTTTGGTCCAGCTGAGAAATGAGGCATAATTGGATCTGCTAGTTATTTACCTCAGTCACATAACAGAAGTTGCTTATCAAGATGGTCTTTATCTTTTTTTCATGAGATAAAATGTTATCTTAGACTGTTTATAAGCAATAGGAAGTTGTATTATATATATAGCTCAGAGTACAAAAATAGTTTTAGTTAACCTATTATTTAAAAATAAATCAGTATTTATATTGAAACTAGAAGTAAATTTTTTAAACCCTTGGTAATTGAATTCAATCTCCAAATTTAATATAATAAACTTTCATGAAGGGGTAAGTGTTTTATTTTCCCCCTTTTTAAATGAAGAATTTAAGTTTATACTGTTAAATATACTGAGAAAAAGTTTGTGTAATCCTTTTCAGGAAGTAGGTTCTGTAGGTTCTTTTTGTGACTTTTCAGCAGAGGAACAGAAAAAAAATTAGTACAAATTCCAAACTTCATGCATTCATGTGAGCACAGACACATGTGCACTGAGTAATATTTACAAGTTAATTCTGATATTGCAAATATAGTTTAAACTTGTAATTTACTTCTCAAAGGCACCTCAAAATGCAGACATCTCCACCCACAGAGGAGATGAGCAAGGGTGTACAGTAGAGGAGAGGGAGACCACAGGTTCAGGTCATAAAAGAGGAATGTGTGGATGGGGACAGGGCCTGCTATGCAGGAATTCCTTATGCTGTTAAATTATATGGATGGAGATGGAACAGAGCTCTAGGGCAGTCTGCCAAGGCTAGTGCCTTAGCAGAGGAGCCAACTGTCTCTTCACTGTTACCACCCTAATGCTTTGCAGGGAGGCTGTGACTATACTATAACATTTTCCTCCTAATATATTAACAAAGTCTCTGGTAAAAGCAGTGCCTGTAAAGAGTCAAGTGTCCAACTGCACAAGGTCAGGGTCCTTCACAGCCTAGTTCCTCTAGTGCACGGAGCACTTCCTTTTTCTGCTCCTCCTCCATGTTGGATGTTGAGAAACAGCAATGTGACTATTACCTTCCTCCCCCTGCCCTTTCTCCTCTGCTTGTCCATTGTTTTTATTAATTAAATGTGGTTTCACAGAATTGCCAGAAGCTTGGCTGCTGGGCTCAGCTGTGCCCTGTGTTGAGGCTGCAGTGGAACTGGCTGGAAGGAGCCAGCACCAGCTGTGCCTGGCTCAGGGCAGCCCCAGCCTCTCCTCACAGAGGCTGCCCCTGTGGCACCTCCTCAAGGCCACCCGGAACAAATGGGAACTTGGAACTTTCCCTAGGGATGTTCTTAATTCCCTCTAACAAAAGCCCCATGAAAGCCTAAAAAAAAAAAAAAACTAGATCTCAACAGAGAAGAGTGAGGTAGGCAATGAAAATTTGTTTTACTTGTTGAAATGATTAGGATGCGTAGAGCCATGTCTGGGAGAGTAGTGGCTGTGAGTCATCTTCAGCAAGAATACATAAATATAAGATGAAACATGGCAGTTTGACTTTGTCCTCTTGTCCTCTTGCCTATTTGATTCAGTTCCTAAATGAAACTGGAGAGCTGCCTTAACTTGTTTTAGCAGAAGCAGTAGCAAGGCTGCTGAGGGTGAGGAGCAGGTAGCCTGCTGCTGGCAGGCAGTGGTGGAGCTGGGTCAGAGGAAGGCCTCCTGACCTTCCTGAGGGCTGAGTCCTTTAGAGCAGTGAGAGCAGCCATGCAAGCTCATTGTAGCAGCCATGAGATGGAAGCAGTGGCCAGCTGTAGTCATCTTAGGCCTGGGCTTGGACCCTGTGGCCTGGATTAGCATCACTTGCCCTTTTGTACCTTTGTGTTTTTTTTTTTTTTTTTTTAGATAGAACTCTTTAACTTGTGAATTTGAGGAAACGTGGTACAAATTGACCTCAAATTTACCATACCAAATATACTATGTAGTGGGGTAAACTTTTAGGTTTTTACACTACAAAACATACCTTCAAAATGTACTCCAGGTTTTCAAATTTTTATTTATGTTCCTAATGTAACAAGAAACACTTCTGTAAGATGTGGTGGAAGTTGATTTTATGCTCTTTTTTTTCCTTGCCATTTTGTGGCACTTTTCCACAAATTAACATGACAAGAAGCTGGAGCAGAGACAAATGTTTTTTTATTATTGGGCTGTTCTGTCACTTATTTGTTTTTATTACTTGTTGCCTTTGGGTTTATTTCTTATGATAATAGTGGTAGAAGATCATAGGGAGATGAGATTACTTATGCCATTAAGTGGACATAGATTTGTTATAGATTCTGAAATTAATTCTTGGCATTTCGCTTGGTCAAGGACTATATTGGTTTAATTTTAGTTTTACGGACACAAATTGCTATTTGCCTTCTGTATGTCAATCAATGCTAGATGCTTAAGTGGAAAAGCTGCCTCATATTTATAATTATATCTTAACTAAAGCATGTAGATTGGAAAAGGGACTTAAAATTTTAAATTAGAAATGAGAAGTCAACAAATCATTTAATTTATGCACACATTTGTCTTATTCAGAGGGAATCATGCAATTCATGATTAAGTGAAGACAAAATGAGAGCTTTGTACATTCCTTCCAGAAACTAGTCTACAGGATGTACAGGACTCAAAACCCCACCTGTGAATCTGGGATATGGTCATGAAGTAGGAATTAATATAAAACCAGTTTTTCACTGTTGGGGTGCCCACAATGACGTTTGTTCTTGCATTTTGTAGAATTTGTGCTCTACTGGTGGTACTTCATAGTAAACACCTTTTTGTATGCAGAGTACATCTATCAATGCACTCTAAATTAAAAAGATTTGAGATGTCTTCTAGATGTTACATGATGGAGTTTGTCTTAACATCTTATTCAAGAAAAAAAAATGATTTGGGTAAACAATCAGTAATGGAACATACCTTACATAAATGTGAATACAATTTTCAGAAATAACCTGGTATTTTACTTAATCATGTTTAAAAATGTGACTCAAGGTATCTACACATCGAAGTAAATAAGTCTGAATTTTATACTAATTGTATGTAGAAATTCCTTAAGCACTTCTCAATAGCTTTTCTCTGGGGAAATCTGAGAAATATTTGAGAGAACATGATAAACTCAGAATGCAAAAATATTGACTTGTGATCACACAATACCTATTTGAGAATATTGCTGTATTCTCTTTATTTTGTATTATTATTCTGTCCATCACAGTGAGTGGAGGGATTTCTTTCTTTCAGCCTCTGGCATACAGTAGTTATTCAGCTAACTATTGGCATATGTTCTTGAAATAGTTGCCCAGAAAATGACCTGTAGACTAAACAAGATCTGTGGAATCTGTTGCTTTACTTAGGCAAGCTAAACAGCTGGTACATAAAAAAAAAAAAAAAAAAAAGCAACAGGTAACACTATAGTAAAAGGTTACCTTACCTGAATTTCTTACTTGGCTGTGAGGAAAAAAACATTGAGTGAGTTGTGTATTGCCTTACAATTCTCAGTCCCTGATTTTGGAAGTAATTCAAAATCACGCTCATCTCCTAATGGTGTTCAATTCTGGTTTTTAACATCAAATCCAAGATATTCCAGAATCAAACATTTTGATTAGTAGTTCAGGTAACTTGATTTGTTATTTCAATATTGTAGCAATGCTGGATTATAGAATTTAAAAACAAACAAAACCTGCCAATGAAGAAGTACTCTATGCCACCAAGGAAGTTAGAAACAAGTAAAATAGATTCTCCAGAAAACTTAGGCAAAGCACACAAAATTGAAGTGTAGAGACCATTAGATATTTACTATTGGAATCTGAAATAGTTCCTACTTATGTTTTTAAAAACATCTATAAAAAGTGAATGAATTCTGAGGTTCAAGAAAGGGCCTGTGACTGACTCAGGAGGAAGCTTCATGTAATGTTGGGAAAAACAGTGGGGTCGCAGGCAGAAGTCTTAGATTAGACATTCTTAGATATTTGGTCTCATTGTTTCTTGAACAAGCATTTTTTCTGTATTCTGCTTATTCCCACAAACACTTCTTCCTTTTTCAACAGATGTTTTTTTTTTTTTTTTTGGCTGATTGGCCTTCTGGCTCTAGTATCTCCAAAGCTATCATGACTTGTTTGATCAAAACCTGTAGTTTCCCAACAAAATATTTTAGCAGAAAACATTTACCTGATTATGATATTGTGGTTGCATTGAGAGTATTAAAATACTTATTGCTTCTTTTATTTACCCACTTTTACCAAGTGGCTGGAGATTGTCTTTCCATGTCCAAGTAGTTTCAGTTCTAGGGATAACATAGCCCCCACTTGAAGCCAGTCCTCACCTCTAAGCAGATAACTACCTCAGGCAAAGTATTCATGTCTAGTCTGTGTTTCTGCAAAACCTTGCTGCTGTTGCAGGTAAAGGATATAAAGGTGGGTAATGCAGTAACTGCTGTGATGAGTAACTTCTCACAGCAGTAGCTCCCTATATCTCATCCATTGGCAATATCATCATCTCCCTCTCTCATTCAGAGGGAAACAATTCAATTTTTACTACATTTCTGATGTCTTTTGCTACTTCTCACAAAGGAACACTATCAGCTGTTGATTGGAGGCCTAGGGAAGGAACAATGAGGGACAGAAAGGGGAAAAAAATGGCTTAGGAAGGAATGGGTGGCTCTTCCTCTTGGCATGTTCAAAGATTTTGCAAAATTAGATAATACTCGATCAGTTCAGATAAAAATCTAAATACACACACTTTGTCTTATTTTGCACACTAGTGTATTTCTTGTCAGCATGACTTCTTCCACTGGGGCTTTATGGTGGAAGAAGAGAGGAAAAAGACTTGAAACACGTATGGGAAATCTTTAGGTTTGTGGGGTTTTTCTTCATTTTTAATACTGTTTGAATGAAACATCTGGGTCTCACAAAGATTTAATGTTCACTTTTTTTTTCAGGGAACACCATGTGGACTGCTTGATAGTTTTCTCAGATGTTACAGGAGCTCAAAGTTGGGATAAGTTAAAAATAAAGTCTTTCCACTTGGTTCAACCTTTGGGGCTAGGAGGTCCAGGATTCTCTTTATAGAAAGGGACGTCTTCCAAAAATGGAGTGCTAGTAGATCTGTTATGTCCCTCCTTCCCCCATTACTATGCTTTAGTTTCATACTTAATACATAATTTTCCAGAGTACCCTGAGGTATTTATAAAGAAAAGATTGCAAGAGTAAACTTAGTGTGTATGAAAAAAACAGCTAGAATGTTTTTTCAAAGAATCTTTGAACATCCAACCATAGCTAGCTTTCTTGTCTTAGATTGTGAGTGAGTATTGATATATCAATGCAAAACATGAGAGCTACAATTTAACATGTGATGACAATGGTATCTGGAGAACACTGGTTCCTGGAGAACTACATGAAAGGTAGAAAAGAATGAGAAGACTGAAGGAAAGAGTTGGGGAAGAACAAATGATTTCTCCTGCATTTATTGAAGAGGATTGTTTTTAGGGGAAAGCTTAAAACCATTTCCAAGCTTATTTTCACTTCAGAAAGATTCATCTTTTAATGGAGAGAGAAATAAATGTCCAGTATAAAGGTTCCTTAGCAGAACACTAGACTTATGGAGTCATTAATTGTTGTTGGAACTGTGGCTCTGAGCACCACTGAGGCCTGACCTGAGTGTCTTTGGGGCTGTACCAGCCAAGAGGCAAGAGCTGTGTGAGCTGAGCCCTGGGCTACAGGATGACTGCACTCCTAGCCATCTGCAGCCCCTTGCAGCCTGGACGGGTGGTCAAGCACTCATACTACCTGTGGCACTGGTGGAGCTGTGGTTCTTCCTTACGAGCGAAGGCAGAGCACTAAAGTATCTTAGAACTGTATCATTTGTCCTTGAGATTTCTTGAATACATTTTGCTGGTTTTGACCCATGTTGTCATGGTAGTGATGCAATGCAGGGAGCTTTTTTTTTTTTAACTAAAATTAAGTGTAATTTAAGAGTGCCTCTTAAATTGATGTAATTTCCTCTGTTTCCTCTAAATTTCCTCTAAATCTAATAAGGAAAAAAGGCCCTTATCTCATGTACTGAGTCCTTAAAAAATTGACAAAGCTTTTGAAGAATAGAAAAGTTGAAATACTAGATTTCATAGAAGTTTTGTATATTTTGAAGGCAAAAGTGTTTATGAAGTTCTATCATGAAGCAAGGTGTCTTAAAACTTCATGTTTTTCTTCCACAGAACACTGCTTTTTTCCTATTAGAAATGTAGATACTTTGGCTGCTTTTCTATGGAATACAAATTACTTAGGCTTTTCACTGGGTATTTTAATACTTGTATAGAAATAACTACTGAATGCAGACTTCTGAACAATCTCATTAATAATTTTATTCTTAGAAAATTAATACTAATAAAGGCAGAGAAGTTTATAAAATACTTAAGTGAGATTTTATATTTTATTGGCTTTCTGACAGGATCATTGCAGAAGACAGGCCTTTTGATATGCGAATAATCGGAACCTATTTGTTGAGAAGCCTGTTTCTTTTTTTGGTGTTTTTGTTTCCTTTAATGAGAAAATCTGGTACTCTTAGGGATATATTTTTCTTTGTCTTATGACAGACTGAGTCATTTGTGTACTTTTTTTTTAATGAGAAGGTCACAATTTCTCTGAAGAATATACTTTCTAACTTTCTGTGAGGTACTATTTCTGAAGAAATCTGTTTAGATTTCTTTTCCTCGAACTACTCTCTAATCCCATGCCACAGGAAAAATAGTTTTAAAGACTGATGTGAAGAACTGAGGTGCTGCTAGGTAACTTTTCAATGTAGTATGCAAGGTTTATAGCCTTTATGTGACAGAATGCATTTTAATAACTTCTGCCATGTACTCAAGCATTTTGTAGTGGTTTTGTTTGTTTTCCATGCCTTACGGCAACCCGATTACCCAGGCTTATGAATTGGTCTTCCTCTGTTAGTTGTATTTGTGATTTCACCACAATACATCCAGACTACTTTATTTTTACCTTCATTTTTCATATGGTGAATTAGATAATCACATAATGGATTGTGCTGGCATTATTTCAATATGCTCAAGCATTTCGATATTATGAAATTATCCACTTGGACATGTTTTGAAAACAGTGGTAACATCTATGATGATCTTAGAGGTCTTTTCCAACCTGAATGATTCAATGATCAATACAACTGTTTGAAAATTTCATTTTTTTCCACATTAAATAAAATCAGGATTTCCCCCTCTTTCTCCAATGAATTTCCTAGATGCATTCCATAAACAGTTTAAGTTCCATTTATTTGTAGATCATTGGTTTATAATCTTTAATTTCTTGTAGATTCAGTATTTAAGTTTGAATGTTATGACACCATTCCACAGTTCTTCAGAAATGGTGATTCTTCCCAACTCCACCATCAGCATTCCAATTGTTGATTGTTCTGACAGCTGAATGTTTCTGCTAATTTCCAATACATGCTTTCCTCAGAAATCAACCTTTAATTACCCAAATTGTCATCTTCACGGAAAAAAAATAAAAAAAAAAAATACTTTGGGAGCTTGAATTTGGCTGCTCATTAGAAATTGTTACTTTGCCCAATTAAAAGATAAATTTTTGTATTTGCAACTATTTAGAAGATGAAATGGAAGTATGCTATGGAGTGCTTTCTAAATGGCTTTGGGGAACAAAAATAAACGTAACACAGAAGGTATTTCTGTCAAGAACCAATAGCATATAATTAGTAGCCAAAGTGTAGAAGAGGTTTCCTCTGATGTATATCTAGCTATAAACTACTGGCTTCTGTCTGGAAATTCCATTTTATTATGTAATATATTTTGGAGCAAATCAGCAACTATTGAGCCAAGACACAAGTGCTACAAGAAATGGAATTTTCATTACTGCTAAACTGCTGCTGTATCTTTCAACTGCTTTAAATAAATCACTGAAAGAAAAAATGTATGAATAAAATCTGGTACCTTTAAAAAAAAAAAAAAAAAAAGACAGCATATATGAACCTGATTGTTGGTAACTTTTCTTTTTGGAACATGCTTGAGGATTTAAGAACTATAGGAGTGAAGGTTTTGTCCTTTCATGTATGTCCCATCTGGAAGAATCCCTACAGAATAAAATCAGAGTTAAATCCTCAGAAGTTTTTTGTCACTTTCTTTTTTCTTCTTGCTTTACTAGTGAGTGTATTAGTCCATGAAGCTGGCAGACAGTCAAGTTAGTCCATAAATTACAAAATACTTTTCATCTTTTTACCAGCTTCCACTTTGGTCTCTAGAAAGATAATTCAGAGGAAACATCTCTGTAGTTGGGTAGGAGTATGCTTGTACACGGGCATGTGGCAGGCATAATGTGTTCTAAACATTCCTCTGAATTTGAGAAAGTGAACTTGCAAAACACAGGAGAGCTTAACATACAGTTACTGCAGAATGAGCTTGGTCATGCTTACCCCTTGAAACACCCAGTCAGTGAATAATTCATCAAGCATCTGCAGTTCTTACTTTAATCATTATAATGGGCCTAATAAAACAACCTCATTAGCAGTGTTGCTAAATGTAGTGATTTTTTTCATACCTCTTGATATTTGGTGTTTTTTTTTGTACCTCCCCGAATGTGTTTAGAAATGTATATGTAGACTGTTTCACAAGCTCACTCAAAGTGAGAAAACAGTGAAATTCATGAGAAGCCCTATAGTAGTTGAAGATGTAGCCCCACATTGTCAGGAGTGCTTAAACACTGGTCATAATACAGATGAATCTATTGGAGAAGGCTGTCTGTCAGCAGAGAAGTTTACAGAAGAGAAACTGTCCTGTGAATTTCTGTCTACATAATATTGGTATGTGAATAAAGATATATCTTTAACAAGAAAGTTGCTTATATGCTATCACATTCCAGAATAAAACTGTGCAATTCTAGTGGTCTGCTGTTTCATAATAAGCTACTGTGCTGTTTGGACTGGATTAGGACTCAATGACATTTTCCTGCTTATATTTTGATTGTAGCTGTTAAACTGGGATGCAGGAAAGATGGAGATGGGCTTTTCTGAGGTGCACAGTGATAGAATGACAAGCAATGTGCAGAAGTACAAACTTATGTATGTGTATATGTTAGGTTCCAATTTTTATTATGACCTCTGTGACAAGTAAAGCTTGTGGGGACTAGAACATTGTTCTACTTTGCCTCCCTCCTGAGGGAGTAAAACTACAAGTTCTTAATACCATGCAGTCTTCAATTTTGTTAGTGTAATTGTCTTTACAGACAGGAATTTCCTTGCTGCAGATTAAAAATGAGCTATTTAGTTGTATCGTGGATATGAAAAGTGAGTTGCCTTTTTGGCATATTCTAGAAGGTTGAAATGCTTTATTGTGGCTTTTTTCAGTCTTCTTCAGAGAGTAAATCCAGTTCTTTCAATCTTTCTGCACCTTGAAAAGCTTGTTGTTTTGTTCCCTTCTGGTTTCTCTCCACACATCCCATGTGAAGTGGGATGCTTGGAGTGGGAGATGGCCTTTTGGTTAAGTCTTGCCTGTGCTCAGTAGAACGGAGAGATTTCATTTTGTGGTATATTCAGTATCCTTGTACTCAAAATAGGGCATTTGTTTTCTTAAAACTCTCAAACTCTTACTTTGTCTGTGATCTTTAGTGTAAATGCAGTTCTGAAAGTTTCTCAGTTCAAGTTGTTGATTTGCATCTACGTGTAACATTTTACTCCAATATATTTTGTAATTCTTATAATTGTTCTCAGTTTTTAAGGTGTAGAAGTCTGGCACTTTCAGCTGTGCAAGATATAAATCCATGGTATTTGTGTTCAGAGCTATATTCAAATTCCCAAAGGAGCTTGGGTATTAGCTTGTTTTGAATTCCATCAGGAAGAGATTTGTTTTCTGGGTAGTTGATTAAATTTTCATTCAAATAAAAACTGTATGACAGAACTGGAATAATGTAATAATGCGTTGTCTCAAAACACCTCTTAATGGTAAAGGTCCTGTCTACAAGTAGAAGCCAAAAACAATTTCACTGGACTCAAAAGTCACCCTTGAGTGTGATTAGTTAAACCAATACAAATACGTATGTGAATCATCTGTAGGATTTTGTTTTGACTTTTTACTATGAGTTAGCAAAAAAGTCTTATCTGCTCGTTTGCACTTGTATTTAGAGCTGTATTCGGGATGTAATAAAATCAATTTTTGTTTTCGATGAGAGCTAAATGGAGTTCTTAAACATCTTTTTATTCTAGCTACTACTTCTGGTTTTGCATACTAAAATGACTAGAGGGATTTTTTAGCAGTAAAGCTAAGTATTAAACATTGGACTTATTTAGGCCCCAGAACTCTGATATTCAAATAAAAGATTAAAAATTGTCTCGTAAATGTTGCATTTTTCTTTAAAAGCTGTTCATCTGCAAATGGTCATTTTTCTTCTAAATAGCATTTTTGTTTTGCATAGAGGATTTAGAGTTCACTTCTTCTGATAACCCAATAGACAAAACCAAAACAGTTATGCTTGCAAAGAATTCGCTTTAATGAAATGCCAATGGTCATTGTAATTTATAGTTTGAATTTAGGATTGCTAGTTTCCCAAAACAATGGATTGTGTCCCGGAAGGATATTGTTATCAGGTTCTTGTTGGTAAATGTGTTGCCATATGTAAATGCTCCCGTTTTCTTTTGGGGATTGAAGTAGTCTTACAATGTTGTGAAATAACAGCTCAAAACAGTACAGTAATGTGACAGAACTAACTCATGCTGTAACTTTTATGTGCTTAAACTGTTTTCTAAAGTATTTCAGGTGGAGTAATCAGACATTATTTCCTTTCTGATAGTGAATAATGTCAATAGCTTTGTCATCCTATTTTTAGTAGCAAGTTCAAAGGAAGTCTTCCAACCAACTGCATAATAAGTACATATTTTCACTTTTTTTCCTGACCTGCCATCCAGTTGTTGGAGGAAGAAAGACCTAACAGGAGAAAAAATACAAATCTACAACAGGAATCTAAATATGAAAAATTGATCCCTCTGGGTCCTGAAATTTAATTTTCCAGACTCAGGCTCCACTGGAACCAACTGGTACCACTGCCAAGGAGTTCAGTTCCCTGGATAGATTTTGTTTGCTTACCCAACTCACTTTGACTTTTTGGTCTATTGTTTTTGATTCCCTGCCTACTGACAACATATCAGCCTGTTTCATTTCTAAAGACAAACCCAAATAAGCACCCTAGCTGCATGGGTAAGAGACAATCAACTTAGTGATGTCCTGCATTTTGTGCTTTTCTTTTGGCAACAGCCACATAAAATGCTATGTGAGCTGGCTTATGTGTGACCTCAGACCCCAAGACTGAAAATAACTGTCTTCCTCTGGTCAGAAGTGTAGTGGTACGGCAAACCTTTATATCCTCTCTCTCCTCTCAAACACTTGCTGAGCGTCTTGGGTTGGGGGCATAGTGGGTGTGAATAGTTGTTAAGGTAGACATTGAGATAAAGTAGATATCAAGAAAATGAGACAAAGGCTTTGGGTTCTAATATGTAAAACTCCTTCTGATGCAGCTCTTGACTTCTTAAAATGTTGTTTCCCCATGGAAAAAAATCAACAAACAAAAAGATGAATACTAAGATTTCTGAAAGAGCCACGTGTGACTCCACAGCTGTAGTCTGCTGACCTCTTTCCTGATGGGAACAGATTCCCACTGGCAGATCATGTTTTTTCAGCTTCACCTCAAGAGGGAGAAAAGTTGTGTAGAAATCAGATGTTAAGAAGAAAGGCTATTCTGAAATCCTACCTGAGCAACACAACTTGTATTTGTAACAGAGTTGAACAACGATGTCTGCTAGCATTAGCTGTATTTGAATTGATTTTTTTCAAGTGCTTAGAAAGCAAACTCTGTTTTTTCCTAGTGAGCTAAATAGTAATAATGCTTGGAAAATAATGTTGCTCGAACACTAATCTCTGCCTGTAGGGAAAAGAAAGCATCAACAGTTAGCAGGAGATGCAAAATCATTTTGACCTCATAATGACCTTCCACTGGAAGGAACAACATTTTTTTTTTTTAAAAAGTGCTACATAATTGTTTAAGTCATAGTAGATGCATTTACAGCAAAAAAAAAAAATAGGTTTTCAAGTAACACTAGTTTTTCAATGTTTATCACAACTTAAATTTAACATGTCAAGTGATCTTAATATGCCACTTGTGAATGCTGATGAGGATTTGTTATAGATGGTTAAGCAACACTGAATTCAGGATAGCTGGAAACTGCGGTCTTAAAAGACAGAGGTTGAAATAGTTTTTACTTATACGGAATTAGAGGAAAGAAATTGAACAGGTTTTTCAATGTTTGGCAGCTACTCCTGTATAGTCAACTACACCTGCATGGCAAGCCCTAGAAATTTTTCAAAGGCCCTCAGTACTGCAGGCTGTATCTGTATCGCTGAAGAAGGAGCACTTTCCAGTTATCAGGTGTGGCTGCACTTTGATCCTGCCAGGACAAGACAGGAATTTCAAATTCTCTGCCTAGAGGAAAGCCATGGGGAAAGACTATGTGGCCACAGCTGATGGAGTGTTGGGATGTACTGAAGATGGAAGGAGATAGTCTACTTGTGGTGTCACTTTTCTTTGCTGCCAGTGTGACTTCCCATGAATGGCATGTGAATAGTTCCTCCATGAGGAATAGACCTCAGTATCAGAAGTAGGAAGGAACTCCTTTTGAAAGAACAACTCTTACAGAGATTCAAACTGAGATAACTGCAGATTCCTTAACCTGGTGTGCACTGGAAGTGGCTTCTTTCCAGCAAATTCCTGGTCAGAAAACACAGCCTGGTGTCCACCAGCAAGATGAAGCAATTTCTCAGCATTTTACTCCTCTAACATGCCACTTACCAACAAGTGGCTTATGTTCATCCACGGATAATTGGATAGTCAGTGTAGCTTGAATGCTTTTTTTGAGCAACAAAATTCAATGAGTAAAAGACCTAAATTAAATGTAGCTGTAAAATGGCAACAGAGCAACAGAAATACAAATAGTACAAACAAATTATTGAATTCAGTTATGCACTGGTGAAACTTGGGGCACTCTTAAAGAGCAGTGCTGTTGTCCAGATTTCAATTATTTATTTGGCTTGACTGACTGGCACAGAAGTTGTTAGCAGTTGGTATTGTGCTGGTCTCATTAATAAGTTTCCTGTATGGTGATGAAATATACTTATCAGATGAAAGATATGTACCTGGTAAGTGACATGAACTCAGCCTGTAACTTCTTGTACTATTTTCTATTTGGTCCAAAGAAATATTTTCCTTCTGAACAGACAATAGATTTCTTAGCATAGTAGTTCATGGGAGGATGGAATCCAGCTGCTTGAGATTTGAACAGTCAAAAGCAATATTGCTTAAACTACAGCTTATGGAGTATTTATGGGTGAGTTGGATCATTCGTGTAACCTATTGTAACCCATGATGCACTAGCAGCAATGTATTTTGCTGGAAAGACCCCAGTGGCCCCCTGTCATGTACTGGCTGCAGGTCTGTCTGTGGGAGGTTGGCAGTCTGGCCAGGAGGCAGTCACAGGGCTCTTGGGAGTGACATCTCTGGGGACCTGGCTGTGCTTATTTGCTCTGGCTCTTGCAGTTTATTTGTCTGTCACTGTTGAGCCAAAGTGTTTCAGATGTTGGCTGAAAGCAGACTGAGCAGATTTGCTGCATGTAGGTTGGTTGTATTGCTCACTGACCAGCGTGTCTCGCACTAGTGTCACACGTGTCATAGCTTATACTAATAAAATAAATACAGCCTGCCTGCACTACCAGAGGTGTTAGGTACCACTGTTTAAGTCCAAAATCTATAGCTTTGATTTATTTATATGCCAGAGTTTTATATTTTCTCCAATTAACCTGTTTTCTTCAAGAATAGAGTATAATAATGCGATAGTGTGATGTGTAATGTTTGCTCAGGTGGCCAAGAAGGCCAACAGCATCCTGGCTTGTATCAGAAACAATGTGACCATCAGGGCTAGGGAGGTGATCGTCCCCATGTACTCAGCTCTGGTGAGGCTGCACCTCGAGTACTGTGTTCAGTTTTGAGCCCCTCGCTACAAGAAGGACATGGAGGTGCTTGAGCGGGTGCAGAGAAGGGTGACAAAGCTGGTGAGGGGCCTGGAGAACAAGTCCTACGAGGAGCGGCTGAGGGAGCTGGGCTTGTTCAGCCTGGAGAAGAGGAGGCTCAGGGGTGACCTTATCGCTCTTTTTAGGTACCTCAAGGGAGGCTGTAGCGAGGTGGGGGTTGGTCTGTTCTCCCACGTGCCTGGTGACAGGACGAGGGGGAATGGGCTTAAGTTGAGCCAGGGGAGTTTTAGGTTAGATGTTAGGAAGAACTTCTTCACTGAAAGGGTTGTGAGGCATTGGAACAGGCTGCCCAGGGAAGTGGTGGAGTCACCATCCCTGGAAGTCTTCAAAAGACGTTTAGATGTAGAGCTTAGGGATATGGTTTAGTGGGGACTGTTAGTGTTAGGTCAGAGGTTGGACTTGATGATCTTGAGGTCTCTTCCAACCTAGGAATTCTGTGATTCTGTAATAGTAATCTGTGATTCAGTGGACACACATAGCTTTGATTCTGTGTTACAGCAATCTTATTAACCCCTTGAATATTTTGGAGTGTATTCACATAGAAATTTGACAATGGCTGAAGTCATCAAAATTCCTGCTACCCTTGCTACCCTTTATTCTGGGATTAAGAGCAGTTTAGGTGTTAAATCATCAAATATCTTTTTGCCTTTCAACCTTTTGTTCTTTATTAGCAGAGAATGTTATTTTTTATCCTGGAGTATAACTATGTTCACAAGGTTCAGGTCATTCAGATTTTTCCAAGAAGAAGAAAGCTGGCCAAGAGTACATCTGGAAACAATGTTGAAAGCAGACAATTTCTGTATGCTGAACTATCTGTGAAATCTGGAAGTTGAACAGAAAGGCCTCACACCTCTGCTGTTCCAGTAGGGTAGCAAATGTTTGAGTTGCTTCTGTAATAATACCTATCACTTGGACTACTGTCAACAGTAGATTGGATATTTGTTCTTTTTTATTATGAAACTTTTAATAATGAGCTGCCCTTACAATTACAGTGATTGATATTTCATATTTACTCATTTACTTTTGGGGTCTTAATTTCCTTCTTACTTCCTTTGCTTTTGGTTCTGAATCAGGACACCATCCAGTTCAGTATTACATTTCTAACAGGAAGAAAAAGAATTCAGCAGATAAGAGATTCAAAGAAAAATATTTTCATACCCCTCATGTTGTGTTTATAGATGTTATAAGCAGTTTTTTAACCCATTCTATAAAAGGTGTGCATAATTAACATAAACAATTTTATGTTATGTTTTCATGGTATAAGTAACTATTCCGCAGTTTTATAGAACATATGTTGATACATTTTTTTCATTCTTGTACTACAGCCAATAACAGTCTAGTGTGGGATATATACAGCTCCACAGTCTTTCTTAGATTGTCATATTTCTTAGATTCACAGTTCAATCCAGTGAAAAGCATGCGTTAGATTGTATTTTACTAACATTTAAACTAAGTCAGATTTCAAAATACAAGCTATTGGCCCCCATCCTGACTGGAGGCCTCTTCTGACATGACTACTGCAGGTGCCTTTCCCTCCTGACTACTTTTTCTGGCAGACAGACTGTTTTGCATCAGCCATTCCCATTTTGCTTTTTTTGACTGTTTAAATCCTTAACCTACATTCCCTATTGGACTATAACACTTCATTATTTCTGCTTCATCCCAACACTGCACACTTGGCTGTTATGCTTTGCCCAGATCAGACTTTTGAGAGGAGAGGTGCAAAATTAATAATTCAACAGTCTAGTCCAAAAATTAAACTTGGCCACTGTATGTAGCCCTATTTTTTTCCAGCTTTTCTGTTTAGACTTGTTTTACTTCTCTGCATTTTAATTCTCTGAATTAATGTTTCATGAAGAAAGTGGTAGAAGGGCTTTTAAATCTCTCTACCTGAGAGGTTATCTGGTTTCATCTAGTGTCTGAGTCTGAGCTGATCACTAACTTTCTCATGAAAATTCACTCCAGGGGTCAGGTTCTGTTTTTGCAGAATACATCCCACACTAGTCTGTTTTTCTCATTTAAAAAAAAAAATCATGTATTTTAGTAGCCTTTGTAATATTTGTCAGACTGCAATATGACAATGTTTGAAGGAGGTGTTTAGAAGAGAAACAAAATCAGTTAAGAGGTAAAGGATGGGGTTAAACTCTAGAGATAACATTCAGAGGAAAAATAAACTGCCAAAAAGATATTTTGCAGACAATTATTTCCAGGATATGTGGGTTATTTGACTTTACAAAATTGACCCAATTAGAAGTAAAGAACACTAGAACACTAATACCAGGAAGATCTGAGAGAAGCAGACTAGGCTAATAATTATGCCCCAAAACTTATTTCATTTAGTATTCTTGCTCATCATGGTCTTTTGTCTTCTTGTGGCCATCATAGTTGATCGTTTTTTTCCTGTTTGATATAAATACTATTATTGGTTGTCCTTCCTTTTGCTACTGGGAGGACAGCAATACATCAGGAATAGGCACATCACAAGTAAAGCTTCTTGACAATTGATGGCAAGATGTTTGATTCCTTTTTAGCTTTTTCTCCCTCTCGTATCCTGAACTTCATTTTAGCTGAGCTTTTCACCTAAAATATATATATATATATATATATATATATATATATATATATATATATATCTTTTAATTGACTTTACCTTCTGAAGTGTTTCGGTTGTTTTTGTTATTTTGGGTTGGTTGAGGGTATTCTTCCTGCAGTAAACTCTCTGCTTGGACACCCTAGGTTTTTCCATTCCAATTAGTGAGCTTGGACTAGTCATGCTGGAGAGACCATCTAGCCTAAGAGGATAATGTGCTTTTAGAGAGTTCAAGAAATGTTAGGATATATCTAAATAACAGCACTGAACCTTTTTTCTTAGAGTGAAATTTTCTTGGGTTTCCCAACTATTGTGATCTCGCAGTTTGAGCAGAACAAGCATGGATATGTATTTTTCCCTACTTAAAGAAAATCATGATAGATGATTATATGGCTCAGTTAGCTACTGTGAGTAGTTCAGACAGGAGTTCAAAAGCCCACAAAATTGAGTACTTCTATATTAAGGAATTATACTTAATGTTAGACTTATAACGTTAGGCTTCCTTTATGACGTCTGATTCATTGTCATAATAACATAGCTGTTTAATTTTCTTTAATTCTACTTCAACCCTGTGAGCTTCATAAAATGAAGGACAATGTCTGAATGGATCTCGTTACCTTTTCAAAAGGTAATCAGCCAACAAGATACAAAATAATGAGGTCAATAAAGAAGCCTTTTTTATTAACAACCAAGCTGTAATCCTTTCCATTAAAGTAAGAGTAAAATATCCTTTAACTTCCACATGGGGTAGGCTTTCATCTCAAGTGAAATTAGTATGTGAAAGCTGGATTTTATTTGGCTTGGTTGATAATTATAATCCCAATATAAAAATGCATGTAAAGGAGCACGAATGTCAGTTATTTGTATTATATCCTGGCTTGTGTGCTGTCTCCTTCACCTGCAAATACACAAAAAACAACTTAGTCCAATTTTGAGGACAAATTTATGGTGTTTATTTATATGCTGGGTACAGCAGCACACTGCTGCTGTACAGACTTTATTTGCTGTTAGCAGTATTTCATAGAATTAGGGTTAGAATCCAATCCAAGATAATCTGGTCCAACTGTCCACCTACCACCAATATTACCTGCTAAATCACGTCCCTAAGTACCACACCCAACTCTTCCTTAAACATCCCCAGGGATGGTGACTCCAGCACCTGCCTGGGCAGCCTGTTCCAATGCCTAACCACTCTCAGAAGAAATTTATCCTAATTTCTAAACAGAACTTCCCCTGGTGTAATTGAGGCCATTCCCTCTTGTCCTGTCACGAGTTATCTATTACACCAGTTATCTCTGAGAAGAGGTTAATATGCAGCTCTTCACAATTTCCTTTCAGGTAGTTGTAGAGAGTAATAAGGTCTCCCTGGGCTTCCTCTGGACTAAACTCCATTTCCCTCACCTGCTTCTCATGGGACTTGTGTTTCAGGCCCTTCAATGGCTTTGTAGCCTTTCTGTGGTGTGGTGGTTTTACCGTGCTGGGCAGCTAAACCCCACAACCCCTCTCTCACTCCCCCTCCTTTAGATGAGGAGGGGGAGAAGTAAAGCAAACAACAACTCACGTGTTGAGATAAGGATAATTTAATTAAAGGTAAATAATTATAATAATTAAATAAAGACTACCATGAACTAAACAATTTAACTAAGGGGAAATAAAAAGAGAAAGGGGAAAAGGAAAAATAAAAAGAAGTGAGGAAAACAAACAAAATAAATGAAGGCTATATGGAAGTGCAGAGGAAAGAAATTACTCTCTACTTCCCACAAATGAGCGATGATTGACCATGTCCTTGAAGCAAGGCCTCAACGCATGCAGCCGGTGTTCAAGAGGAGGACCGACGTTTTCTCCACGAGAGCCCACCCCTCCCCTCTTCTTCCTGTTTCCACCTCTTATTGCTAAGTGTGACATCACATGGTATGGAATATCCCTTTGGTTTAGGTCAGCTGCCCTAGTGATGTTTCTCTCCTCACTTTTTGCCCGCCCCCTAGGAGGGTTAGAGAAAGGTGCAATGCTGTGCCACTGCTGCTCAGCAGTAGACACAACACTGGTGTGATAACACTGCTGTTCCAGCTACAAGTACAGAGTACAGCACTGAATGGGCTGCTGCCAGGAAAGTTAACGTTCCAGCCAGACCCAGTACATGTGGGCATGTTCCAGGGCCTTGATGCCCTTCTTATAGTGAAGGGCCCAAAACAGTACTCAAGGTGTGGCCTTGCCAGAGCTGAGTACAGGGGGGTGATCACCTCCCTGGTCCTGCCAGCTATACTCATCCTGATGCAAGCCAGGATGCTCTTGTCCTTCTGGGCCACCTGGGCACACTGCTGGCTCATGTTCAGCTGAGCATCAACCAAAACCCACAGATCCTTTTCCTCTGTACAGTTTTTGAGCTGCTCTGTACCAAGCCTGTAGCATTGTGTGGTGGTGTTGTGGCCAAAGTGCAGGACCCAGCACTTAGTAGCCATGTTGAATATCATCCCATTGGCTTCTGCCCATCAATCTGATCTGTCCAGGTCCCTCTGCAGGATCTTCCTACTCTCCAACAGGCCAAGGATTCCCTGCCAACTTGGTGTCATCTGCGAATTTGCTGAGGGTGCATTCAGTTCCCTTATCCAAATCACCAATAAAGATGATAATAAGGATGGGCCCCAACACTGACCCCTGGGGAGCACCACTCATAACTCATACACCATTCCACATGAATTTACATATCATCTTAGACATTAAGGCAAAGATGTGAGCCAAAATCTTGAGATATTTAATACTAGTGGCATCCAGAAAGATCATTTGTTATTCACTGTGGATGGAAACTGCTTGCTCCTTGACCTTTAAAATAATTCATTGTGGTAAGCTAGCTGAATCTCACTGAGTGTGAATGCAAACATTTCTTTGTATTTAATAAGAGAATTCCATTAATATTACCAGAGCATCTCCAAAAGTTATTTTTTCCTAAAGGGATGCATTGCTTTTAAGTCACTTTCTCAACTTGAACAGGGAAAAATGGAATTTTCAAGTGGTGCTATTGGTAGTCAAAACTCAAAGAATTTTTATATTAAAGATACTGTTTTACATGTCTGAGAAAAATTGAACAGCAGTATTTGGTTATAGAAGTTTTGTTTTTTTGTGGGGAAACAAAGAAAAACTGAAATTGGACTTTGCATATTGTGACTTGCTGGCTTAGAACATGAATTATATCTAAAGCATTTTTCGTTTTCTCCTCAAAGCTGTTTATTTTGTGTGTTAAAAGGACAATAGAAAGATAGTGAAAAAATATTTTTCTCCTTCAGCAGAATTTTCCATTTTTGAGTTTTTTTGATTATGTTGATACTGGCGGCAGCAATGCCATTTTTTGAAATCTTCAGTATGTAGATACAATATGTGTATATATATGTCATGATTCACGCATGAACGGAGTCCAATCCACTGATAGTTATTTATGTCTCATCTTATGGGAAAATGAGTAAATAAATGTAGACATGGGAAATGCTTGTAATAATGCACTCCTTGTGAATGTTCAATGTGGCTTTAAAATAATGAAATAAGCCTCTCAAGGCAAATGGGAATGTAAAAAAAGATTCTGTCTCTTATAAATACAGGTGTCTAAGACAATATACAAATTTTGAACTGTTTAGAAACTTCTGAAGTAAAATCCCCTCAGGAGTTTGATTTAGGTATAGGTTCAGGAGGTATATATGGATTCTCAAAAATACACATCATTGCCAGCTAGTTCAGGGAAGTGATTGTCCTCCTCTACTCTGAGCTTTGCGGCCTAACCTTGAGTACTGCATGCAGTTTGGGGCACCACAATGAAGGATCAGGTTGGGTGTTAGGGAAAGGCTGAGAGGGTGGTCGGGCACTGGAACAGGTTCCCCAGGGCAGTGGTCACAGCAGCGAGCCTGATGAAGTTCAAGAATTGTTTGGACGATTCTGTCAGATGTATTTAAAAGATGATTTTTCTAATACCTCTTTTTCCAGATGAAATCTGTGAATGTTTTACCTGTATTAGCCCAGTTCTCAGCAGCTTGGAGTTAGCTCTCGACAAATGCAGAGAGCAGATAAAGATCTTAATTCATGTAATTCCTGCCTTGAGGACAGTTTACTCAAAGGTGCAGGGAAGCACCTAGACCTATTAGGGATGTATAATACAGATCTGGGCCTTTCAAGCACAGGTACATTGCAAAGACCTCCTGTCCAATTTCTTCCTACAGTTTAGTGTAACGATAGTGGTACTCACCTAGGAAGAGAGTGCTTTCCCCGTCTTTCTAGGTGTGTTCATCTCTTTGCCTGCCTTGGAGAGAATGTGCAATCACTATAACCTGTTCTGTGCTGATGCAGTCCTTCCATGCCTTGCTTCCCTCCAGATGGCTTTCTAAATTTTAACTTTTCTTTTTGATGAAAAATGCACACTTGGTCATTGCAATGGGCACCAATGTCCACACATCTCACATGAGAATATATGCTTGAATTATGTAAATTTGAAGAAGAATCTGGTTGGCATTTCCTAGGTAAATAACCTAATAAATAGGTAGTAAAATGGAGGGACTCTTTTTTTTGACTGTGCAGGTGACACTTGAAAGGAATGTGAGGGTAGCTTTTACTGCAGCTAAGCAGTTTCCAAAAATTTTGTAACATAACCGTTGAATTAAATTATAAAGCAGTTACCTGCATCTCATGAACATTTTCAGCTATTTTAGGTCATTCTAACCCCAAAACCTCTAGTTAAGTAGCTTTAGGAAACTTTCCCATATATAGGAAAAGTGTCTGTTTAGATATATTATTTTTTTTCCTTCCCCCTTAGGCAGGGCTTTAAGAGGGTGGGGAAAGCTGTTGGCCTTCACTTCAAATAAGGTGAACATCTGCTGTAGCTCTTAAAATGGATGTATATATTTCTGTTATATATTTCTGTGGCTGTTTTTGTGCAGTAAATATATGATTATGTTGTGTTTGTATTGTAATCATCTGTCTTCCTCTCTCCTTGCAAGAGAACGCCTTTCTCTCTTTTTAACATTTGTTCTTTCATAAACCCGCAAATGACAACCTAAAGAATAACTAAATATTCACTCTGGCATAGCCAATGCTTTTTTTCATGAATGCCATGCCTTTTGCATTAGAACATCACATGGTAAAAAGGCTTTGTGCTGAAGGACTGATGCATGTCTAATTGGCACAGGCAGCATTTTATATGATGTTTAAACTAGAAATGGCTGGAAACTTCATGTCACAATTTATTCTCAATCAACAGTGCAGTTTTTACAAACTAGACTTTTTAATGGATATTCACTTATGAAGTTTTTTTTTCCCAGATGAGAAAGCTTATAATGAATTCTCTTTAAAATGTACTTGACCCAAACCAGGCCTTATTATTTCTTATCTTAAAGTGTTATTTTAAAGCACTCAAATTATATATATATTTTTTTCTCTCTCTTCACTGCTTTATGAGTATTTATCATCTTATACAGGACTCCCCGGAGGTCTGTAGTTCCCATAATATTTACAAATTTAAAAATTTACAAAATCTGGAAATGCAGTACTAAAGCAGAAATCATAATGGAATATTAATGTATTAACTTAAATTAGTTTAAGAACACCAAGACATAGAAATACTAGTGTTTTCATATTATTTTTGCAGTGTTCCTAAAACTTTTGTAAATTGTTTTTTTTTTTTTTTTTTTTTTTTTTTTTTTTTTTTTTTTTTTTCCCAGAATTACCATTCTGAAACTATTTTGTCTATATCAGGATGGAACAACTTAGGTGCTGAAATTCTGGAATTTCTCAGGTGATCAAGATTCTCAGTCTCACTTCAGGTTTTGAACATTGTTGCTAATATGCCAAATCTCAAAAGTTCAATTTAAAAAGAAAATGTGGATATCAATAAGCATTATGATAAAATATTTATTGGGTACACTTGTGAGCTAACTGATGATAAAAGAATTTATTAGATTAAATTTAGTACTTAAGAAAATAAAATTGAACACTCAACAAGCTAAAAATGAATATAAATGCATACACAAATAGCACATCAGACTGAAATAGTTATCCATTAGGCAAAATACAGATTAGCTGCAGGAAAATTAAAAAAATGTATCATCAAGGCTAAGAAACCAATGTATGGTACACTTTCAGTTCAGACCTTTTATGTGTTTGGTCACTTTGACAACGTCGATTTTTGTATTTACTAAATACATGTATATTGTCCTACAATATTTTTAGTCATGTAATCAAATTCTGTACTTTAGAGGATCTGTGAAAGGGTGCTGAATCGTTTTCCTTTGGGTAAAAATATTTTTGTGGTGGTAACTTTTCTCTCTGTAAGGAATTTTTCTTGTTCTTTCCAGTTTTCATACTGAAAGTTGATTATACAGTCAGATACAGAGAGGTTTTCCATGGTGTCCAACAGAAAACAAGCATCTGAATGCTTTTCAAGAGATGATGCAACATTTTGCTGCCCTTTTGTGCCATTGAGAACATTTCTTCTGACTTACGCAAATAAACATTCAATACTCTCTCATAGAACTGCTCTTACTTTTCTGAACTTTCCAAGCTAAGAAAATAGCTGCTAGTGGATGCCAGTGCTGCTTCTGAATTCTGTACAGTTTATGTTGCTAGTGAACCTGTATAAAGTGTCCTATGGACGTTTGATCAGATAAAGAGAAGCAAACTGTTACAACCATACAACAATCCAAAATATGTGGGAAAGTGAGAAATATCTTTTTTTTTTTCCAAAGTCTTGACCGAAATTGACCAAAGTAATGGAAAGATTCCCTTATTGCTTGATTTTGAAGATTTTGGCAATAGGAGTTCAAGTAGGAATATATCATGAATACTTCTCATTTTCTCTGTGAACCATATTTCTAAAAAGTTATAAAATGATGTGCCTCATGAATGCTGATCTTCAAATAAAACTATTCCTCTAGCTCCTCCAACTCCTGCTGAAGGTGGTGTGTACATATGTTGTAGCAGATGGTGCACGGTTCAAGAAATTACAACTTCTATTTGATTTTCTAGAAGCAGGAGACTAGAAAACCATTTGTTTGTGGTTTAGTGGATTCAACTTAATATAAATATAGAACTACACCTTTCAAATCTATAATTTTCACCAACTAACCTTAGTTAAATGCAAAGGACTACTTCTTTTCTCAAGTTTAATATTTAGTAACCAATAATTTAATACACAAGATGCTTTACTAAGCAGAAATACAACTCTATGCTTTTATTTGGCAAGAGATTTAATGCTAGCAAATGAGCTTGAGGAGGTTCACCTGGGCCTTTTGCTTTCCAAATAACACCAAGTAGATACAGTTTTGTAAAACACAAGTCTTCAACCAAATGAAAAAGAGGAATTTGACATAGGTATACCTAAACCTTTATTGTGGTTGTCATTAAGACCAGGATATGCAGTCTTTATACAGTCTAGAATTATAACTTTGTATAGCATTGGCACATATTACTAGATGAGGCTAGCTGAAAGATTACCTCATACCAATCTTCTACTAAGTCATAAGTTAAAATATCTTCAGAAAATGAAAAATGTAGTATTTGGAAAGAATAATCAGAAAACTATCTAAACAGGAACTTGGCAAAGAATGGTAATAGGGGTGTTGCTATTCTTCTGTTACTTGGGAAAACCAACTAATGGTGTGAGAAAGGTATAACATCTATCAATAATGGTTCGGTGGAGGAGAACATTAACCTTGTTGGTATAGAATTGCACAGTAAAACAAATATTTGATTGTGAACAGTTGATGTGCAAATAAAGGAGTGAAAGTGGAATTTAATAGTGACAGTCCTACTGAAATCTGTTCCTTTGTACTTGTCCTTCTGATGGAATTACAGTTCATTTTGTGTTGTCATTGTTACTGATACAACACAGGAATGTGAGATTGAAAGGGTGTCTTTAAATGGTGTCTTGCAATTCAGGAGTTAAAAGATCATCTACTTAATCATAAAAGCAAGTGATAAATACTCAAAAGAACATATTTCTTGTAATAGACATTAAAATTGTTGTATAAAGCACAACATGTGTATAGGAAAGCAACCATCTACGAAAATGTTGTAAGCATGATGAACAGTGATGAAGCACAGAATTACGTTTAAGAACATAATAAGCAGCACTAATTGGTGCTGCTAATAAAATGCCAGTTCTTTAATTTCCACAGTCAAATAATAATAGTTAGGCTAATATTAGAATAAATGAAGCAAGAACGGATGTCAAAATCCTTGACAGAGCTGAAATCACAGCAAGCAATCATGCTGTGTTGAAAGTTAAAGAGCATAAAGAAGAAGACATAGATTTCAGTAGGATAGGATTATTTTACAAAGCAGGAGGTAGTGCCTAGACTGGAGAGTGTGCCTAGATGGAAATGTCTGTGATGACATAAGTTTGCAAGTGGGGTTGTATGAAGGAAGATATTGAAGGCTTAGCTAATTACTTTACAGAAATCTTTAAAAGAGAAGGGTAGCGAGGAGATAGTATGTCATGCTGATGCAGATACAAGCACATCATTTAATGCATGCAATTTTTAACAAAAGTAAATGGAAATTCTGCGTACAAAAACCTTAAGTCAGACTCCACAGGTGAACATTAGAAGCTGCTGAAGAAGGACATATTGCAGTTGGCACAGTTTAAAAAAAAAAAAAAAAAAAAGTGATCACATGTTGGCAGTAAAATTTATTATAGATTTATATTTTTTAAAAAAAAGTCATCCAATATTATGTTATAGCATGAGATCTCTCAACATGCAAAGGTTTGTTAAAGAGAGCTGGAGATGAATTATTCTTTGTTCTTTAACTACAAAATGATAAGAGCACTGTTTAATTTAGAAGAAGAATATTTAGGTTATATGTCAAGAAAACTAAGTATGGAATCTCAGTTAGGAAAACTACTATGAATACCTTGAGGGGAAATCAACACTACAACCATGCTACCCTTTCAGGCTATGCTGTCTTTCACATTTGGAGAAAAGGCCAGACAAAACTTCATTCCATGCGTAACTTAATGCTTCACTGCACTAAGGCCTGAGTTCTGCAAAGGTCTCTTAAAGTGGCATATTTCTCTGATATGAAAAGAACTGAACAGATTGTATCCTGAAATGCTTCAAGACTTCAGCTGTCTTTATGGTAGGCTTATATTTCTGTGGTTTCTGTGCAATATTACTTCAGCAGCTAAAGATGCTGTATGTAATATTTTAGAGATGCTGCTTCAATTGGAAGCAGTAATAGATGGTCTACAGCTTGTTTCTGAAATTATCAACACAAAAAAAAAAAAAGGCAATGAAAATCTAAAGGCTCTACCCCATGTTTCACATAGCTGCAACTTGAAAGGTACCTAAGAAGTTTGCTTATAAAATCAAGAGCAACCAAGAGTATCCAATTCCGTATGGATCTAGGCTATGTCAGCTTTCTTTTAATCTCAGGATACAGTTTTGCTACACTATTCTTAAATATTCAGTTCCTTACCAGATTATGGCAAACTACTGGCTTTGTAGTGACAAAGTGTTAAGCCAGATACAAAAAGGGTGAAAAGCTCATCTATGAAGAAGTGTCCTAGAACATAGGAATCTACCCAGCCCATTTAAGTATCTAAACAAACTAATTCTCACTTTGTCTGCAATAAGTATCTTTAAAATTTTACTTTTAGGACAATGCAGAAAGGCAATGGGATGACTGACAAGGTATCAGAGGGGCATTTTAAGGTCAGTGGAGAGTCTAAGGTACTGATGAGTACAGAAAGATTGCCCTGAGATACAAACATGCACATGATTTCATGAAACTTATGAGAATTATGTTTAGAGTGTGGAAAAAGTCATGGAGGTATGAATGAATACGTCACACAAAGGAGAAGAAAAAAAACGAATTATCTGGGATTTCTTAGTTTGAAAAACTTTTGGAATAGCTTTCATTCTGGGTTATTAGGATAGCATTTTCAGTGAAAAAATGAGGTGATATAGTTGAACCTTGTTCCTTTCTTGTGTTGTGATCATTTTTTCTTACTAATTTACACCGCTATGTCTCAACCTGGGGGGCATCCTTAAAGGAAAGGATATAATAATATTTGTAACTGCATAGGACCATGCAACCAGATTAGTTGAGAAGGTTGATAAAGGAGTAGAGTTCATTGAGGAGCAGGGCGCAGAAAAGTAATTTAGGAAATGCTGGATTAATCTCTCAGTCCACATGCTGCTCCCTCAAGTCAAGTTTCTCTCATTTCTTTGTGTCTTCTCTTCATGTAACTAATACGCAGTCATCTCCTCTTCTTGTGCCATTTATCCTGGTCAGCAGCCAAAAGAGTTCTGAGCACCACCTCAGTTAAATCCCAACTAATATTTTCACAGTTGGATAAACTGGGCTGCATGAAAGCCTTCATCATTCCTTTCATAAACACTTGATATTTTCAGTCATAATCAGGTACTGCATATTCCTTCACTCTGTCCTGAATGCCTGTGGCTTATAAGTCATGCAGACATTTACCAGTACATAGCAAAGAGGACTATTGATTAAATCTGTGTCTGGAAAGATGAAGGAAATGTAGACAAAGTGTCAAAGGCCAAGAGGAATTTACCTAATCTTTTGTTTGTTTAATCTTAAAAAATAAAATGAAATAAAAGGTGCAAATAAGTCTTCATTTTCTGCTAAAAATCTTGTTCTGCCTCCATGAAAAGAGAACCTTCTCACTGCTCTAAGTCAGTAACAGTACAGTTACAGTTGTGCAGTAACAAAATGAAATCCATATATCCTCATGGCAGGAAGGAGAGAAGAGCTACTACATTAAAAAAGTATGCGTTAACCACACTACCATATGAAATAGCTTCTCTTGGCACTGCTTAATGAGGAAGACAGAAGCATTTCTCACTCAAAGGCCAAAATTTATTTGAAGATCTGATCAAATTATTCTGCTGTGCTTCCTTTATCATAGTGATCCCATGCCTCTCTTGACTGACTGAATGGGTCGTTAATGTGCTGCAATACCACAGGACTCCTGTTACATTTTTCTCTCTGTCTCAAGCATGACTGACAACTGAGTAAGACAAATTCCACCAAATTGGAAGCTTGGCCCTTCTAAAATGTCCAGGATCTTGAATGGGAAATTGTTGCTGAAGGAACAAAGCCAAGGGAAGTCTCAGCAAAAAGGGAGTAAGAAGCAGCAAAAATTCTGAACAACTCTCTCCTATTTGCATTCTACTTTATTATCTTCAGTTACTTATCATTGCAATTCATATTGTTTAAACAAAATCGCTCTCAGAAATCAGAAAATTATGGAATCGGAGATGCCTACACAATGCATTTCTGTGCCTGGTTGATGAGCTTTCTGACACTGGAAGTTAAATACTTTTATGGTTCTATGTCACTCATGGAATTTTTAAAAATCTTTTTCCTTTATTTCACATATGAACACTGTGGTTCTACATTTGGATCCATAATTTGTCTGGAATTAGAAATAATAGTCACAAAACAGGGCACCATAATTTTATGTAGCCTTTCATTGCCAAGAGAAAATATTACTGTACTTGATAAAGTATAGCTAGAATATTTATCCTAGGTTTGTTCATTGATCTTCATGTCTATTCAGTCACTTCTCTAAGTGAAAATAATACAAGAGCCCTGATGAAATAAAAAAAAAAAAATTAAAAAATAAAAAAATGCATGTTTTCTCTAGAAAGATCATTTCTAGGCCCAAGAAAATGAAATCTTCCATTCCTTCTTGCATCAGGCTTATCAAATACAGATTTTGTTTGCTTACCTATGTGAAATCTTTCTTTTTAAGCAAACCTGTCATCGCCAACACAATAGGTTCCCTCAGGAAAAAATTGAGTGTGAAGATACGAACTTCATAAGAAACAGAAGCATTCATACCATAAACGTTAGCAAAGGTAATTTTTGTTGGAAGAGACAATAGGTATATTCTCCATTGGTGCTATGTTCTACTTTTGATTCCATGCCACGTTCATCTAGAGTTAGTTACTAATTTTTCATTTCAGTTCTATTTTTACCCTGCATCCTGATCTAGCAAAACATAGCTGCATGATTGGGAGAAAATGTGCTGTTTTTCTTCTTTTTCACAGAATATATATATTTTTTTTCAAACCATTAGTGTATAATACTATGCGCTCAAGCATCCTGTTAAACTACTTTTCTAAGGCTTATTTCCATTTTACCCTATATCCTTCTCTGATTTGAACCACATGTATTTTAAATTAAGATTTTGCATTTTTTTTCTCCTTTTTCATTAGAATGTATCTTATATATAGGCAGGTACATTAACAAATCTCTCTCTGATGACCCAAACTACAACAGGAACTCAGTGGAACTCAGTAAAGAATAAGAGTAAGAAACAAGGAAGTATAGCATATACCATGAAAAACAAAACAAAACAAAAAAAGTCTAATAGCAAAGGTCTCTAAACTGACAGAAGCATGAGAAGTGCAAACGCATGAAAGATGAAGGCAGAGCCTGTGACTGTAGGCTGGTGAGACCTTACTTATATGTATGCATTAATTTAAGACTGTTGCCTATTAGTGCATTATTCAAAACAAAGCCACAGTCAGGTACTACCAAGTTCTTGAAATACCTACATTTTTAGCCCTTTTAGAATACCAACCCTTATATTTGAAATAACACAATTCATAGAAAGTCATCTATAATAATGTTTAATAACATAGAAATATGTTTTGTTCAAAATAACTGGAGATTTTATGCAGTTAAGATCATAGAAAAAAAACAGTAATTTCTGGGATCCACATGATAGCATAGGCATGTTTTTGCGGTTGGGGCATAACTGAAGATTTCAATTTAAAAAAGCTAAACATGGTGTTTAAGGTTTTTAGAAATGACTAATTACAAAACTCTAGGTATTATATTTCTTTCTAAATCTTTTTATATATTGGTAAGCTCTTTCATTCAGGACTGGCAATACCATAACAAAAAAGGAAAAAAATACAACAAGTTGTATACTCTGCACAAAAGGGAGGAACTGAACCACTGCCTTTTGTTGTTTGTATATATATCTATGCGCGACATTCAGAGGTAATTTCTTGTTGCATTAAACAGTTGCTGATGAAAGAGGTATAATTGTATCTATACATCTAGATACATGGAGATGTATAGATAGGGGAAGAAGTCCTCTCTTCACAGACTGTTTCATGATAATGTTTTGTGATGGAAGTTGTGTTGCTCCTGTATTATTTCTGTCCCATTCTCTGAATCTTTTAGGTATTTTTAATTGAGACCCAAAGGGCTGGAGCACATTTAGAAATCTAGCCCTGGAAAGAGGATGGAAATCAAGTGCATTAACACAGAGAGGCACTGGAGATGCTGAGTGAGGCTGCTGGGTCCCTTTCTGCTTCCCAGTAACTCCTGGAGAACCTGCTCAGGCTGCAGATAAATGGAGATGCATGCTTCTCTGAGCAGTTCCTACTGCATAGGAGAGAAAAATTAAGGCCAGTGCTCCACAGATGTGCTTCTCTTTGTTTTCTTCTGTTCCAGTCCTTTCTTTTCCTACTTTTTTTTTTTTTTTTTTTTTTTTTTTTTTTTTTAACCACAGGAAAATGGCACTATACTTGTTTCTTTTGTACTGTAGGGAAATGGGTTCTAGACATATAGTTCTTTTCTCCTTGCCACAGACATCAGCACAAGCCATGTATGTAGTGATTAGGGCTAGATGGAATCTTTCTTTACCTGATGTACTTGCATCAGCTGAATCTGATTCTACATGTAGATGTTTGTTGAAGTGTGCAGCTAAGGATCAGACAAAGCAAGTAATATAGGAACAGCTGAAACTCCAAAAGGAGTAGCATGCTAGAGGAAGCTAATTTAGACATTTAATGTATTTATGGTGCTGCTGGGATGTCCTTGAAATACTGAATTCACTATATTTGTATTTATTGCTAGGTTCCTAGGAGTGGGTTATCTTTCTTAGTTTTATTTGGTTGTCTTTTCTAAAGAAGCAAAGCAATTTGTCCATGAAACTATAAAGTAAGCTCTCCAGCAAAAAGAAAGCTGAAAGTACACAACTACCTGCTCATAGAAACTATTATATGAGGAAAAGTTTCTCCAGCTCAAAACATTTCTTCATTGTGAACGAGGTGCAGACATTGCCAACTGAAATGAGTAACAGCTTGATATGGAAGGGCTGGTTAAAACAGTGTTATCACTAGTGGCTATGCTGTCCCTATGCTGTCACAACAATGCAGATACCACCCCAGGCTAACATCCAGTTATCTGACAAGTTTTTTTTGTAGGTTCTTAAGCGTGTTTTGTCATAGTAACATACCCAGTAATGCCCGCAGAATGGCTGTGCTTCTGACTACCTCTCATTTGTGACTTAGTGATTTTCTTAGATGAATTCCAGCACCAGTGAAATGCTAGCACTGGTGTAGGTGCACCTTCCAGAAAAAAAAAAAAAAAAAAAAAAAAGACAAAAAAAGACATTATGATGTAATAAAAGCATCAGAGTCCTGTATTCATTAAAGACTTTGTGCTCGGCCTGTTCTGCTACTGTGGTCTATAGCTGGGATAAAGATGCTAATTCTTGCACAAATAGCTATTAACAGATGAAAGTAGGAAGGCATTCCGTATAAAAAATGTGAGATTTTCAAATGTATTGTGTCCTTCCAAATAACCTGGAGAAGGAATGAAGGAATTGTCCTGCACTGACAAAGCAACAGACCTAGCAAGTCTTTCCATTCCTCATATTGGCAGGAGAATCTACCTTCCCAAGCAAATCCATGCCTGCCTGCAATTGAAATGCCTGATTTTGATTTGTTAAAGAACAGATGCCAAAAGTAAGTCGGTATTCCCTAAAATCTTTCTCCTGATTGTCTGCAAAACTGGGATTTTGTTGTTACTTTGGTTGTATAGCGCAATACCAGTTATTACAGCTTTACTACTTTCTCACAGTAACAGCAGACACACATAAGCTGTTTCTCAGTGGACTGATAGATAAAACAGGGTTATTTTTTTAATAATGTACTATTAATGACAGACAATTTCTCAGCTTGAAGTACTTCTGTTGGTGGAACATCTGTGCTGAGTGCAACAGCTCTAACATGTACATTATCAGTATTCAGTAGTACAGGACAGGCTCCTGAAGAATTATTTGGAAAGCCTGTTCACCAAATATATCACCCTGAGTGAGGTCCTTTGCAGAAAAATGCTTCCAGCTATTATAAGAGTATTCAAATAAAATACTTTTATGTGTGAGGAAAATATCTGGAGTCCATCCATGAATGGCTGGAAACAGTGAATAGTATATTACCAGTGTCAAATATCAAGGATCTAAGTCTAAGTAATTGCTCTTTCTATATGCAGAAGAGTCTAAGCTTTAAATAAGAGTTAAATATTCAAAAAAAAATCAATCCCAGAAACCTTCATTGGGGTGCTAAGTATATTTGATAGTGTCAGAAAAATTGTATATCACATATTGTGGAATAAATAGAAGAATGAGCTAGTATTTTTCTGGCTCAAAATACAAAACCAGATTCCAAGGCAGATTGTGACTTTTAAAAGTAGTTTCTCTGTGAATGTAAGAAAAGGAGCCATGCCAGAGCAAAGTTCCCAGGGGAGCTGAAGCTGAGTCAAGTTTCTTCTTCTGGAGACTGTAGAGTTAAGAGGGTGAACATAAGAGCACAAGATGTGATCACCTCTCCATCACATTTCACTATGCACAAATTTTCCTCTGTCCTGGGATTCAGTTGGAGCTAAATATCAAAATTATTCTTCTCTATATTCCTTTGTAGTGCAAGACAGAAGAAACTTACAATTACTGGAAGCAATATTCATTGTTTTAATAAAAGATTAAAGTTTAGATAGAAGTTTTGTTTATTTTGGAGGGCAGCCACAAGCAAAGTTGATTTGCTACTTCAGTGCCAAGTTCAACTGCAAACACAGACAGCAATTCTCTACCCTGACCACAAGGCACATAAACCCTTGAGCTAACTAAGGGAAGCTCCTGTTTGTGAAAATCAATGTGAACGTTTCAATTTATGCAGTATGCAATATATTCTTGTGTTTTTGTAATGTAGAATTCTCCTCCAATATTTTAGAAATATTTTAATATCACACAACTGCAGCCCTGGCTGTCTCTAAAGGTCAGAGCCTCAGTCAGCAAGCATCTGAGTAGCTGAGGAAGATTTCATTTGGAGTTGCCCAGAACTAAATGTTGCTCAGTCTAGATAAACTTGATGCAGTGAAATGGCAATAGCAACATAAGGCTGGATTGAGTCATGGACAAATTCTGTGAGACAGTGAACATTGGTCTCTGAGCATTTATGAAATATGTCATACACATGTGGTAGAACATACAAGAAAGCACCAGAGGTGTACTCCAGACAGGTCAAGTGCAGCACAGGGAGTGAGGAAAAATAATGCAAACAAGTACTCAAAGCTTAGTTTTGTTTGGTGTTCTCCACTACTTCCATTTAATTTACTTGTTTAAGAGGCAAAATATTCTAAAAGCATGTTTGAATAACAAGAAGGAAGTTCCCGAAGAATACTTATCCTCCCAGCCTTTCTTGTTCCCTCACTGGTTGTCTTCCAAAAAGGAGAAATTACTAGATTTAGTTCCAGCTCTGATTTACACTTGGAGTGCTCTTCTGTCTGTTAGGTGGGAGATAAAGAATTGTTGATGCTAGTTCAGAGTTCAGATGAACTAGTTTGTGGGCTAACTGATACAGGACCACCATGCAGCAGTTTAGTTTTGAACCAAGAGGAAGTCAGAAGTAGCAAACTTTTTTGTTGTTGTTTGTTTGTTTTTGTTTTGTTTTTAGTGTGTTAGTGTGTTGATAACCATTTAGGAACATTCTCTCTCATCTTTCTGTGATGAAAAGAACATGATACAGCCCAGCTTGTCTCCTCTGAGGGAGCTCATTTTTATTTGTTTATTTGTTACTTGGTGCGTGCTCTCAAATTATTTTGATACTTCAAATCTTTGGTTTTACTCAATGCATGCATTTATGAATATTTCATCAGCTTCATTTTTCAAGAAAGTCTCTTACTCTGATGTGGACATATGTTTCCAGTGTTGGTAACAGCAGAGTCTTTATAAATGTAATACCCAGCCTTTGGCTTACAAACAAATCTATTTTTGTCAAAAGCATAAACCTATATACAAATACATCATTAACTGTATTAAATGAAAATGGCCAAGGTGTGAAACATTTGAACACAAACACGCAATGTTCAGCTTGAATACAGTTTATCTGATGGTTGTGACAGTTTCTTCCTGTTGCTTGTCATTTCAATGCCACTTTCGGAAACACTGGTTTCTTTCAAAATACTTTTAGCTTTTAGGAAAAAATATGTATTTTATTTATAAAAGAAAGTCTGGTTTCCCCTGAAAAAGTATAAATGTCTACTAGTAAATGTCTCCACAGCATCAGCGCTTATTTTTCACTGTTGCAGTTTACAACTTCCATTAGTTTTTGTGCTTCTACCTAGAAAGAGTGCAGATCTCTTTTCAGTTTCCAATTTCTACACAGTTATTGCAAGAAAGATATTTCCATGCTTAATGATCACTAAAGCAATGTATAATGAAGGAAAACTTGAAGTGCAGTTTAGCTTTTATAACAAGGGCATGAGGGGAATGCCATGAGTTGTGACGTGAGGTGTTGTCTGGTACGCTTTGCACAAGCAACTCTTAATTCTACACTATATATAGACAGAGAGGTTCAATAGCATATTTCAGTGATATCATGCTCCTTTTCAAACTTCTGGATGCAGATTGTGGCCATATGCAACCTGCTGGCAAAATCCTACAGTTCAGAAGTAGGTAATATATTGAACCAAAAGAATTTCAAATGAATATTATGAATATTTTTCAAAATGAAATAATAATTCTGATATTACAAACTGCATTGCAGAATGTTATATGCTTGATAAGAGAAATATCTGTATTATATTCACTTATCTGCAACTCAGCAAGTATATAATATAGAATTTTATGACCAGAAATTTTTGCCTTACTTTGAGTCCCAACCCTTCTCAAACTGACTTCAGTGGTGCAGACCATATTTCAGCAGTAGCAATCAGTTACTGATTATGAAGCAGTTTATTTGGGACATTTTTCCAGATTTTTGAGGTTTCCCTTTCTAAACATTAAGACAAGCTTAAACTTTGGAAGAGGTCCATAAATCAACAGATGGAAAGAGTTTACAGATCAATGGAAATGACTTCTGATTTCTTTCCATTTCAACCTGTTTATTTTTATTTTTTTTTTTCTAAAAAAAAAGATTTTGTATGTCAAATGAAGTGTTTGAAAAGGAATATTATTGATTTTGGAATTCCATAAGATTATTTTCCAAAATTGAAAGTCACTGAAACTTGCCTTTTATGAGCATTTCCATTTTCCACAAGCTACTCAGCTACTCACTACTCTTCCTATTTTCCAATAAAAAAGTGGTTTTTTTTTGTTTGTTTGTTTTTGTTTTTGTTTTTTGTTTTTAATGTCTGTATGCCCTCTCAGTATGAGATGTACCATCTTCTTTCTTTCTGCTTATTAGCAAAATCAACTGCAGCCATAGTAAGAACTGTGTTAAAGATGAAATTTGAAATTACTTGTACTTTATCCTGAATTTTATGATTCTCTTTTCATTCTTTATCAGTTGTTACTTTTTCTTGAATATGCCAGAACAGACTTTTATTTAAGGTTTCCAATAAATGGTATGGGCTTCTGTTTCTTAAGATTGAATAGGAAATATTTAGATAGTCCTTCCTTTCTTTGTGAGTGTGAGGTTGTGCAGCTGTAAGAAAAGCCAGAAAAGGTTTAATTCATAACATTTGTGCATTTTTTTTTCATAGAATTCTGCAGATGTTCCTTTCTGGTGTGGCTTTTTATTTGGCTTTGCCTCTGCTTTGTTCTCATATTTCAAATTTCAGTATGAAGTAATAAATGACTGTGGTACATGGAGAATTTACAGATGGATCATGATTTCTCTTTTTCCATACCATTTTGGAAAAGCTATATTGCATTTAACTTCTGACAAAATTATTTCAAAAAGACTTTATTGGTACGCATTACACAAAAGCTGAAGTTTAAAATATAAACCATTGATAACAAGAAAAATAAGGACTTTTTTTTCAGAGGCAGGAGCCTTGAAAAATGACTAGTGAATTACTAGGGTTAAAAGCTGTGATGAGCATCACCTTAAAGAGTGCAATGCTTTATGAAAACATGGAGTTACATTGCACTTCCAGTTGTCTCTGAAATATTACATGTTTTACAGGTTTTCTAAAACGAGACGTTCACTGGGATTAGGTAGCTAGTCATAGGCTGCTACATTCTCTGGCCCCCTCTGCAGGCAGGCAATGCCCGAGAAACGAAGCAAAGGTCATACTGTGTCAAAAGGTATACTGGGTCAAAAAGAGGTAAAGAGAGCCTAAATGTGGGCATAAAGCCCACCTACGTTGTGCTTGTCACAAAACCCTGAAGGCTGTTAACTTGCTGCTGATGGGTGGGAGGAGGGAATGAGAATGCACATTTACTGGCAGTGAGCCCTCTCAGGAAATGGGAGCAAGGGCAGTGACTGCAGCTGGCCAAGGGCAAACCACCACAGCCAAACTGGAACCCACGTCCACGGTCCAGTATCCTGCATGAAGCTCCAGGCTGTAATGTCTAACCTATGAAGAAATCTCACTGGCATGTTTTGCAGGCAATAACTAAGACTAAATGACTGTCATGGTGGAAGTGTGAGCTTTCTCACTGAGGATGGCTAAATACTTAATAAACAGGGCACCATCCACTCCTGATTTTTATGTCAGATCTACTGACCTAAGGTGACTTAAAAATTACTATCTTTAAATAGAATTGATTGCCTCTCAGAGCCATACAAAATTTTTTTCTTCTCTTTGCTGTCCTCCTTTTCTCTCTTCCTCACACACACCACACACATGCAGAACACTGTTTCTTTCTTCCTCTGGGGTGATACCAGGAGAGAGTATAAAGCAATTTCTAGAATTTAGAATAAACAGGCCTCACACAGATAATGAGATAATACCAGCCACAGCACAAGGTTTGGTAACAAAAATACCCTGCACGTTGAGTTCTGAAAAGAATAAACTTTGTATTAAAGAGGAAAAATAAAATAAAGAATTAAAAGCACCAAATAATAGCATTAGTCACTAAGCTATTGATTTTTCCTGAAGAAATTCCTATCCCATAAGGAATGTCATACAAGTATAAAGATGTACAGAGCACGTAGTGTTTTTTTTTTTTTTTTTTTTTTAAATTCTAGTTGGCTATTTTTTTCTCCTGGAGAAATTTCCCCTTGCCGGGTATGAGCACCATGGGTTTTCACCAAGATCCCCCTCTTTTTCCAGAAAGTGGGCTGTGTTGACTGGCATTAACAAGCACCCCTTTATACCTTTCCTTCAGAGAGCACAAGGATTCCTTTGAGCTCTGTAACGAAGGCTTGTTCTTCCTGAAGTTTACACAGTGGGCTAAACTCTGCCCTGGCTTACAGCACTGCGACCCCATTGAGCAGGTTCAGTGGGGTTATGTGGGGATAACTGAACATGACCTCCTGACAGGCATTATAATAAACAACAACAACAAAAAAATGTTCTTACTTAGTTTATAGAGGTCCATTTTCACTGATTTTTTTTAAAGCTATGTCTTGGGAACTTAATTCATGTTCCGAGCATACCAGTACAGTATCTTAAAAGCAAGTTATTCATGGAAAGCAATGATATTTTATCAGATGTTCTGGAGTACCTCTGCAACAGATTTCTTTATGCTCATTATTGTGGAAAAAAGACTGCAACATGGTCCAGAAAAGCAGGTAGTACTCAGAGTTCTTCATGTGCACCCTGTGTGTAGCTCTGGCCTCTCACTAGGAAATATAGATATTTCCTGTTTTGAATGATGGTCTTGAGCCAGCAAGAGAGTGAAGGAAATTTAAAGTAGCATCTAAAGTAAAATTGCATTGCTTAAAGATGTAAGATGTTTTCAATAATATGATTTTCTATTTTGTTGTTATGTTTTGTTTTACAGTACATTTTCTGTAAATATTTCTTCAATTCATGGAAATGTGTATGAAAGTAAACATGCACACTCAATGAATATTCACTGGGAAACATGTCAGGCAAAATATGAGACTGACTTGCTTGCCTCCCTCAAGGATGGATGTTTATTGTCAGCAGCTTTGTGCCGCAGCACAACTTTTGAAGTAATTGTTGACTTACTGAGTCATTTTGCACAAGAGAATGTTATATTTCAAAATGATTTTTTAACCCAAATTACATTGCCCCATACTTCTCTCTCTCTCTCTCTCTCTCCCTCTGCCTCCAACCCTATGCTACTGAGTAGTTTCAGCTTTCACAGGTTTCAGTTTATGATTTATTAAAGCTATTGCTATTTCCTGAATATCTCTGGAATCCTTTCAGAGGAAAATTCTGACATGTCCTTACAAAGACAGCTGGAAGCTACTTAAATCTAGTCCATTAAAATTCAACTGTAAATCAAATTTATAACATCTCACTGCAAATAGGTACATTTCTATATTGAAAAGAGATGATCACATACAGTAGACATGAAACAAAAGTCTGCAAGAAAATAAGTATTTCTTCTTGCTGTTACCATGCAGATATTAAATTATCAGCTCTATGGGATTTAAATGCACCTTCTTTGGGGACAATCAAATATCAAGGTAATTACTCATTTAAAGGAATAAGTCAGTAGTTCAAAAATGTGCTCTTAATACATTTCTCTGGAAAGGGATGGTTAGCAATGTATTAGGAACTACACAGGCAAAAAGGAAACCCTGCGATAACAGACCAAAAAAAGTGTGAGGGAAAAGGTTATTTCAACATGTAATTTGAATGGTTAAGTGGGAATCAGCCTTGTTATGATGTTACAGACATATGTTTCAATTTTAAAATTATTCCCTAGTTGTCCTTTACTTCACTAATTGTCATCTTTGCTGTGGGGTGCATTAGGGTTGGATTATCCTCACAGATAACTCCTCAGATTTGGGAGCCACATAGAAACGAAAAACAAAACTCTCTGGATAGCCTGACTGATGCGGCAAACACTGTATAAAGGCTGCCAAAAAGAAATGGGGCCAAAAAGGGAAAAGATGAATAGGTGCAATGATGGATAGATGGGAGGGAATTATTCATAGCTCTGAAACCATGAAGAAATCATAACTAGATGGGAGATGGGAAGAGCTTGTGAGGAACAAGCCATTAGACAAATAAATGACATAAAGTTACAGGTGTCCTGTGTTCTACTGCATGAGTTAGTTCTGTTAATCCTCATCATACCTTTTCAAATACTAATGAGTATTTTCAAATCCTATTTGTAACTGATACAGAGGCTATGAAAGATAAGTGCATACAATGGCAAACGAGTAAGAACTTCAAAATGTATCTGCAAGTAAGTTCTTGGGTATTTTGTTACTGTTGTCTTAGTGAAGACCATGTTGAATCTTTAATGGACTTCCTTACATTCATTATTTTCTTGATATCAACATTTAGAAGTCATGAGCCTTTTGCCATCTCTGCTAATCCTGCTGTATATTGGCCTAGGTAAAGGAAGATTAATTCTTTGTTTCTTTGTTCCAACATGTTAAAAGTATCCTATTATTTGGTGTGACTGATCATTTAGTGTTTTTTTTAGTCTTTGCAGTGGGTGATCTCTACTGAGCCACTTTATTTTGAACTGAGGCCATCCAGATTAATATTACAGGCTGTCTAACTTCTGGGATTCTACAAACATTTGCTACCCAGAGCTGTGTGTTGCTCAGACAGCTTTCCAGACCCACACACAAAAGTTCCATTGAAATGAATAGCTCTATTCATTTGTGAAAAGGAGGGAAAGAATCAAGCAAAATTTTAAAAGGGCTCTCAGTCCAGTTCTGTAGCTCCTACAGAAGTCACCAGCTTTCGTTATAGAACAAACCTTACTATCCTAATTGTTACAGTGCTTTGGTTATTTCTTTATTGCTCCCTTTAGACTCTTTTATGTTTCTGTCTGGGGTCTTTTTTAAATATCTCCCTTACACTGCTAGGATATGACAGAAAAAGTGATAAACAGGTCCAGGCTCCTCAAACATGAGGAGTTATAGAAACAGAAATAGTCCCGGAAAAGTTAATAGGATTCAGTATGCAAGTAAAATTAGCTACATGCATGTTTGTAGGATTAGATCCAAGACATTTATTATTAGCTGTAAGGTTTATTAGTTTTTGTCTTCTTCAGGGTTCTGAATTTTTAGCCAGAAGGGCTGAAGGGCACCCCTAGATCCACAATGACTAAGGGAAGAATTATAAGTGACAGCAACATTTGTTCCAACCTGATAATTCTAGTGAAGATGCAAAAAATGTAAGATTATTGCTATCACTCCTCAATTTCAACCAAGTGAAGTTTCACCATCATTTTTGCAAACTAAGATTTTTATTTTTTTTTTGTAAAAATGTTCCTTTGAACAAGCAGTAAGCCTATATGCATCTGTCCTATTGGAAACTTATCCACTAACTCAAAAAATATATACAAATTTATATATACACTTTTCCAGTTCTTTGTTTCCATTTTCACAAAATATTGAGGCACAACCGAAAGAGGATTTTCTTCTTTTATAAAAACATAAATCTGAGTGTTACTAAAGAATAATGTCTTTTGCCATGACATAGATCCACATTAGCCATAGAAGTTGATGCTACTAAAGTATCTGGACAGTGTGATGAGTTTCTGGAGACTGTCTTATAACTTTCTCTAGTTTTATTGTGCCATTGCTTTGTCCTCATCATCTAATTGACAACTGCTGCCTTCCCCTGGTTGGGCTCTTTCCCATTCTAGTCTAAGGTGTTGCTGCAAAAATCATAACGTTCTATTCTAACTACTTTTCCTTACAGCATCTGGATCCCATTTATTGACTTCCCACCTACTCCCCACATAATTTTCCTTGTTTTTACCTTTAAGATGCTGCACAAAGCAAAATTTGCTTCTGCTGACACCCCCTTTTTCATTTCCTTTTCTGTTCTTTAATGTCCCACTTTACTACTGTCTTCTCCTCCCTGTCTTATCTTTGTTGCTTCCCATTGCTGTTTCTTGAAAATACATGTAAATATGGAGGGATGAAAATATTATTTTAGCCTCTTTTTTATTATTATTTTTTTTTTTTAAAGAATTAAATTCTTTTTTACAACCTTCCAAGGAAAGTTTTTTGTAGTCACTCTTCACCCTCTAGTAACTGAGCTTCCCATTTTTTTGTATAGCCTGTGCAAACTCAGTAGCAGGATCTTTGGAACCTTTACTTTAATGTTCTGAATAGCTGTGTGTTTTTATGATACCATAGAGGTCTTGGGAGCATAGGCAGTGAACGTAGACTTTTAAAAAAGAGATGACAGTCTAAAGAGAAACACCAGTGTTAAAATTCATCAGGTGATCTTGATTTCATTTCCCAAGCCATCATTGCAAAATAATAGTGAACCTGGCCTGCCTTCCTTTCACATCAACATATGTCAGTCAGACTTCCAGTAAGATGACTAAAGAGATGCTGGGGATACTGGTGAGGGTCCTGTGCTCATACACCTTGTTCCAGGCACAGATGGTCCTGGAAGAGAGCTCACAGCCTTTCACATTGCCTGAGAACACTGGCCTTCCAGATGGTGGCCAGCTGTGTATTTAACCGGTCTGTTTTGGGCTTGGGATGTGATCCCTTTCATGCATTTCAGTGTCAGCAGAACTGGATGTGACCACATCTCTGATACTGCACCTTGGAGACCTGTTACTTTTGTCAGTGTTTCACTATTTAACTTTACATGTCAAGGGGAGAGGTTAGCTCTTTGTATGTAGTAATCACAACAAAACAGTTTCTTTATCTTGTTCAGCCAGCTTAATGGGGTAGAAAATGCAAACAGTAAATTTTAACATCTACTTATTTTTCTGTATGTCACAAACAGTAATTATTGTTAGGAACAGATCGTACTGAGACAGAATTTCCAGACATAAGAAAGATCTGGTCTGAGAAATGTAGGTCTTTAGTAACCCAATCCTGGTGAGCAGAAGCGTCTTCCAGAGGATGATAAAGCTTAGCTGCAAGAGATTGGTGCATGTTGCTCTCTTCAGCCAACACAGTTGTTTATAGAATATTCTACAGCTACCCTTACATATATAACTCCTCCATTACATCTGGTTCTTGTAAGCCTAATGTGATCATGTATGACTGTTCAGGAGAGCACTGATACCTTTAAATAATGAAAAGAAATAATTGCTCATGTGTTTAAATGCTAGCAAATTACCTCTCTTTTTACAAGCCTCTATGCTTTGGTGTGAGACCATATACATAACCTTAATTTTAGTCAAGACATTAATTTTTGACAAACTTTTGTGTATTATCAGTAAAGCTAAATAAAAAATTACCAAATAATGTAATGTCATGCACAGGCCATTGAAGAAGATTTAAGTATTTATAGGCTGTATTTATGGCATGAGATGTAAGACTTTTTACTAATTTCTTTAGAACCTACAGAATGAAATCCATTAGTAGTAGACATGGTGCCTTCAGTATTAAGTGTCTTAACATGTGTGAAATATACAATTTAATGTTATAAAAGTGATTTTACCTGTTTTGTGGATCATTTTTAGAAATGGTAATATGATGCTCGAGGCTAAATAAATTCCTTTAACAAGCTCTTCCAAATTCTGCCTCTTCAAACCAACAAAACATGGTTTTGAAAATTCACACGTGTTAGGTCATTTAAAAGATTTTTTAAAATACATCTTTGAGAAAATAACCCTTTTATCTGTTCCTTGAATTTCTTCTTTTGAGTAGAGAAAAGTGCAGGAAAGGCAATCTTGCATAATGGAATTCTAAGAAATTAAAAAGCTCTGTGTAATCTTTTATATATATCAAGTGGCAGCAATATATTTTCCATGACTTGCTTGGCTAAAAAAAGAAACATATCTAAATAATGAGAGCCAAAGGCATTACCAAACAATCCTTTTTTGCTGTTCTTAATATTACTTTAATATGTCCAGCTAATTAAACATAGCTGTTGAGGCAGTGAAATTTGTGAAATATATGACAAGGCAGAGTAAAAATCAATATATGGAACTTTGGTTGAAAAACATTTGGGTGCTTACATACCCCAGAAAATTTAAACTTAATGGACTTAAAGATTTTCTCTCATGCATATAGTGCCAGTTTGACTAAAAGGTCTGAAAGGTTGATTTCCAGGACCTTATTGCTAATATTCATATTTTTGCTATTAGATACCTCACACAAATCCTACCCTTATGGCATCAAAATCTTGGAAAACAGGAAAAATGACTCTCTCTGCCAGTAGGCAAATTTAACCAGGACTCACAGTGATAATAGTGATAATGTGCTTAGGCTAAATAACAGAAATTATAAAACACTGGTGACAAAAATAAATAAATAAATAAAATAAAAATCCATATTACTAGTAAGAATATACTTGATTCAAGTTATCAGTACATTAAGAAGACTGATAAATAAAGAAAACAATCAAACTTGGCATACTAAGTATGAATTGTTTGTTTCCTTGGAAAAATTTCTTTGCTAGGTTACATTCTAGTCTTCCACGATGAAACCTCCGCCCTTGATTTTAAAAGTCTTTGTCTTTTTTTCCTTTCATTTCCTTTCTTTCCATAAGTATCTTAGCACTGCCACTAAATGTGGCCACATTTGTAGAATGCATTTTACATTTGAGTAGATCCTCTAGGCTGCAGAGAACAGGAGACTGATTTGCAAAGTCTGTTTCCACTCAAGGATTCCAGCCTCTCGTTTTGCAAAGCCTTCTGGGAATACATTTTCCTGGTCTGCATTCCAGTAGCTTTTTATTTCCTGTAGCTGTGTCAAAAGCAGTAATAGTATGTCTAAAGAGTGGAACAGGTTCCTTTATAATATATGTACCATATGGCTTTGCAGTCCTCTTTCTTCATTTGTTTGGAAATGATTGCAGAGGATAATAGTCACTCTGTTCACTAATTGCTGTCCCATGTGCCATATTCATATATTTGAACTGGGCTGTCAATGAAGAATTTATGCTTTCTTTTCAAATTTTCTCTTATATCATTATATGTTCAAAGGAATTTAATTGCTTTTTTTTTTTTTTTTTTTTTTTTTTTTTTTTTTTTTAAGAAAGCTCTGGCTTCAACAGCACTGTCACACTGTCACTTGGATCATTATCAACTCCATACATTATATATGCACTTTGCATTATTTATTTATTTATTTATATTTCAACCTGCTTTTCTATGGAAATGAATGACACTTCACATTATGTGGAGCTCTAGCATCTTCAAATTGGCCTGTAGAAGCAGCTCATTTACAGAATCTGCAAATCAAGAGCAGCATCAGAGCTGCAGACCACAGGGGAGTAACTCCATGATATAATTTCATGATAATTTCACTTACAAAAAAAAAAAAAAAAGGCACATTAATTAATATTTTATTTCCCCAGAATGTTACTTATTGTCAACCTAAAAGCAAAATAATGTTTTGTTCTTTGGTAACTTACAATTTTTACTGTAAGCACAGATATAAAATATTACTGTAAGCATTTTTGAAAGCATAATTAGAAAACAGTATTCTAAATGGTCAAATTATGAGAGTTTTCCTTGATGTTAAAGATCTTCCTTTACTTCATGAATTATTTTTTTTTATTAATTTTTTTTAATGAATAAATTTACACAGTGTCCTGCAATGTAATAAATGATTTTAAAGCTAAATGTTGAACAAATGTTCAGCATTCTCTCTACAGTCAATGATTTTTATTTCTTATTCTTTTTTCCTATAATTGAGTTATGCAAATTACACTGGGGTATTAGCACGTAGAACAGGGCTGCGTTGTAGGGCCAGCACAGTACTAATCAGCCAGGGTGGGAAATTTTATTCAGTAAGTGGTGGGAGGAAGTAAACTGATTTCTTGGCTGCATAGACTCCATGGGTGTCAGCAACACAGCATATAGCCTAGCAGAGATTTTCTGTGTGTAATGGCAAAATGGTAGAGCAAATCTTCCACTAAAGCACTCCCACCCCAAATCTTCATCACTTAAATCAAAGGAGAACCCACTGATCCTAACATAGACTAGCTCTGAGGTAGTGATAGGGTCACAGATTTGTTTAATTAGAGAGAAGGTAAAGGTGTCTTACACAATAATAGAAATAATTCTATTTACACCTACAGTGTTCCCAACATGTGCCAAGAAAAGTAAAGCAAACACCCTGAAGCACTCAAACTTGGATGGACAACCAAGGCAGAAAAGGAGTGTGAGGAAAAAAGAGTGCTATTTAATTTTATAGTAGCGTTTTCACACTATCCAATTACACTTTGTTTTAGCATTAGTAATTCTGAATGAATTACTCTAGGAAACTTTTAGGTGCTATCCCTCATAATTTTTTTCCTTTTGAGATTTGGTTCTCATTTCTTTGTATTTTCGTGTGACTGAAAGACTTGAAAGAAGACTGAGGTGTGTTTCTTTAGCTTTGTCTTGTTCACAACTGTACTTAATTGGCATGCTTTCCACCCTTTCAAGAAAAGGGGCAGCTGTGGAGAAGGGAAACACTTGCCTGTTTGCCAAGCAGCAGAAGAACTAAATTACCCATGGTCTTCTGGCAGCACAAATGAATCCCATTACCAAATGGGCTGACTAGATTACAGTAGCCAAAGCACTAAAATAAGGACCATAAGGAGTAACTAGAAAAAAAAAAAAAAAAAAAAAAAAAAAAAAAAGATAGGGTTTGTTCTAAGCAAATAACTCTATGATAATAGTCTTACTTACATGGTTTCATTTTCTTTTCCCTCTTTAACAGAGAGAAGTGAGCTATAAGGTATTTTTAATCCACAACACCCAGGAATATAATTATTTCTGTATACTATCAAGAACATAACAGATTTATTATTTTTTTTCACGGATGTTCATATTGTATAAATCCTTTTCTTGACTGACAGTTGTGAACTCTGGTTATTGCTGTATGAACAAAAATGGATCTTTTTCTCCTCCTGTAAACATCACTTTATGTTCATCTATGCTGGCTTTAACCAGGTATTTTATTACTCAGGCTTGTAGCAACATAAAGCCCTTTTGTCATTTTCTTGCTAAGTGCTCATCTTTACTACATGGAATTATTTGGCAACATATGAAGACTTTCTATGATCACAGATGGATGTTTAGACCATAGCGTATGTACATGTTCATGTATGTTACAGCATGAACACTGAAAATATCGACATTCTTTCTTCTTTTTTTTTTTTTTTTTTTAATTTACTTATCCATAATCATAGATTATGAAAATATACATTGTATTTTATGCTATGCACCAGTAACGTACCACTGCAATAAATCACTGGAATAGGTAACTAGCATATTTTACATACATTGATCATACTGACTAATTGTAATCCATATCTGTATGTGTTCAGTCATTAATCAATACACTGGCTCTGTAACCACTAATATTGTAGTAATAAGCATGACAGCCAAATAGAAATGCCAGCTTCTATATAATTATTTACGTATGAAATCTCAAGATGATCCAGGAATTTTGTGTGAATCAACCACCCCTAAAGTTGATCTCCTAGGTCTACATTTACCCTTGAGACATGTATTTCAGTATCCTCTTCTTATATAGTCCAGAAAGTACACACTAGAAAATGACTTTTGGGACACAAAATGAGTTAAAAAGCAGGACCACAACTAACTGATGCCCATTGGTTCTGCAGAAAGCCCATCTAGAGCATGTAGAATTAGAATTGAAAGCTAAAAATGAGGCCTTGGGACTGGCTGCAGTCTAATTAGATGAAATCTGCTCTTAACTGAGGAAACACTTCCAACTCTACTTGAATTTGGAAACGCTTGTTTCTAGACTCTCCTGCTTACCTCATTACAAATGATCTCTGTCCTGGAGAGGAACGCAATCCAAGTCCTATGTCTCTTTCCTGCACTTTTACTTTGTCCTGAAGAAGAGAGTTGATTAGAGGTTATATTTCTTTACAGGCTTTCTTTTTTTCGTTTTTGTTGTTGCAAGGAGAAAGCTGTGGTGTTTTTGTTTGTTTGTTTGTTTCTGAGTGCATCTGATAACTTTTTCCCTGATTTGTCCCAAAGAAAAAGGGAGTAGACAGAAGACCTTGGGGAACAAATCCACTGTTGCTACAACTTAAGGGCATAACTAAGATTGGAACATCAGAAGACAATGTATATGACAGTTCACCCTTCTACCATTTGACTAAGTGAAAGAAAGTGTAGGCTGGGCAGTCATTTCCTGCAAGTCTTCTTAAATCTCTGTTAAGAAGAATAGGAAAGTAACAACTATTATTTGGATTCATCAATATATAATATTTCTACTATTTTACAACATTTGTACAAAAAAAAAAAAAAAGTTCTTTCTTGATACTCTGTATGAGTTAGACAGATACCACCTCAGTATGCCTCAGCTAAGTATAATAAGTATAATGCAGTACTAAAACAAGTCCCTTAGCTCAGAGTGGAATCTCATTAATATATATTCTTAAAAGGGAGCTGAGGATCCCTTAGACATGGGTAAAGTACAGGCAGCATGAAGTTAGTTTCTGTTACTGATGTTCTCATTGCTTACCCAACCCCAATTCAAAAGACATTTGGGGGCTTAGACTGAAGAAAAGGTTCAGCCCAAAATATATCACACTGCTGCAAGAGCAGCCCTGAACCACTGTTATCTCTGCTTCCACTTAGCTATGCAGAATATGAGCTTGGCACAGCTGAGCTTGAAGCTCAGGTTGTGGACAGTCAGTATAATCCTCTCAATTTAAGAAGTGCTTGCAATAGGGAAGACCATTGCTCAATGTAGGACTAATCCAGCAATTACTTAGATGTTTTGTATACGTCATTTCTATTTCCAGTTGCCAAAATATGCCTGAAATGTATTTTCTGTGTCATTTTGTGGTAGGAAAGAGTGCATATTCATAGCCCAAGTACCCATACCTTGTTATCCACTTGCATACAAAACCTCTGACTAAGATTACAAGTATATATTGGCAATTTCAATCAGGTCATTTCAGTTGAAAATTCTACGTGCACTTGTGCATAACTGTGCCAGACATCTTCCAGTGGTAGCATGTTTCTTAAGCCCTTCTAGCATGAATGAATTTTGCAGTGCTTGCAGTTCACTTGTACAAAGCTGCATGAGTATCAGTTAGATACGCCATTAATATGGTTTTTAAAATATGAATTCATCATGGTTTTGAATGCATATTTTCATAGATTTTTACTTCCATATATTGCTCTTCCACTTGTGCACTGATCCTTTTTCAGGTTTTGTTGTGTTTTTTTTTTTTTGGTGGGCTTTTTTGGGTTGCAGGGGTGATAAAGTATTCTGCATTTTAATGTGCATGATAAAATGGAAATGATAGTTGTGGGTTCAAAGGGTAGCTCAAGGGAATTAGTGTGGTAGAGCACACTGTCTCTGTTTGCAACAAATGTGGTAAAGAAATTCTACGAAAAAAAAATGCTTGGATTTAACCTCCCTCTCCATTCCCCCCCTTTAATTTTCTCAAGAAAGAGAGACTGAAATTTGGTATGTGTATCTCATCTTTGATAGTATTTGCAGCGGCTTTGATAGTATTTGCAGTGGTGAGCAGAGAGGTACTGCATGTCCCATTTCTCCACACTGAGGATTCACTCAGTATTGGGAAAATGCCTTAGTAGCTGACAGTGTAAGTACCTCTCACTACCAGCCCTCCCATCACTGGCAGTATGGACACATCATTGCAAAGAGAAAAGTGGAGATTTTGGGCAGTTTCTTAGTTACATTCACTGACAAATTGTCCTCCGGGAACTCTTGCCAGCTGGCAAAGTTTGGAGCAGCCCACAGGTTGCACCAGCATGTCCAAAACTGAGAAGAAAAGAAAAGTGCAAAGCACAGCCAGCTCCCTCATGGCCTCCTCTTTCTGCTTCACTGAAGCAGATAATGTAACATTCAGTGCCTGTGTCAGATGTAGTCTGAAAGGATGGCTCCCTGCGTTGTTGCTGTTTCGTTACTGTCCCTCTCAATAATAACAGATAAAGACCATGATCACAGGAGTGCCATGAGGTGCTGTAGAGTAGATCTGATGGAGGTAAGAGTTAGTTGTTGGCTTCATAGGAAATAAAGTGCTGTTATCACCACCAGCCAAAGGTAATGTGCTGAAAACCCATCAGACCCATTGGTCAGAACTCAACTGCCAAAGGTTTTGTTTTATGCAGTAGTTTTTAAATGAATTCAAGGGGATTTTAACTGCTCTTCAAATGAAATTTAATATCTAAATACCAGACAGATAGCATATCATACTTCCTCATGGTTCAGAAGCCAAGGGAGTTCAGCCTAGGATTCATTTGCAGACATCTGTAAAACACATTGCTATGGAATGACAATAGAGGTGATCCATAACTTGAAGTGGGCACTTGTTCTTCATTATGAAATACAGATAGATATAGTGACACAAAACATCGCTTTTCAAGTAAGTGTGCTCAATTCAGTCTAAAATCACAATATAACTATATGCCAGACATTGATTTTCTTTTGCCAGTGAACATCTGCTTGATATACACAGGCATCTTGTGATTAGGCTGCACTCAATAGCTAGATGAGAAAGTGAATGGGGTGGAGGGGAGGAGGATAAACAAGCTTTCTTTATGCGTGCAATAAACAAATGTGTTTATTTCCATAAAGAGTAGAAATAGATTCAGAATTCAAAACGTATTTGCTTTCAGCACATTTCTTCCTTGGAGCTGCATGTATCATGTTTACTTTTCATTGGCAGTCATCTATACTCAAGTGTATTTTCTGGAGGAAAGAGATTTTTATGTGATGAATTTAAAGACATAATGAATAAGGAAACAACATGCATATTAATTTATTATACGCATGAATGTTGAAAAATCTGAGTTATTAAACTGATTTTTCAAAGTAAGAATAAAAATGTTGTAATCTATTGTTCTTAAGAAATATTACATTTCATCAGGGTTTTTCAAATCCTCCAATTCCTGTGGGTTGTAGTTTCCAGTTTCATAAATATTTCTGTCAGTTCTGTATGTCTTTGCAGTAAAATCCAGTTGGGACTAGATCTTACCATGATCCTCATTTCCATTCCTGAGTGACAAGTGTCAGTGCACCATTTTGAACCATTTTACAGGTTCAAAGCAATGTGTTTCAGTAATTACAGTATGCAAATGATGTGTCTGTTTTGGTCTACTAGCTAATGCATACTTTTAATGCTTGCAGAGATGTACTAGCTAGTGTCCTTTTCTTTTTGGTTTGTTTTCTATGCTGATTTTTTTCAGCTAGGTCATTCATTAAATTAAAATTTAGGAAGAAGGGTTTATTTTGAGATCTGCCAAAGATTCTTAATCACAACTTATAGGATCTTCACCCTCCTTCTCAGTTAAGTAACTGAGAACTCTTGCTAATCTAATTTCTGCCTGGGTTATTTTTTTCTCCAGAATGCTAAGGATAACTGAAAAGGAGGATACGTTCTATAAAACCATAAAGGACTCTTACCTTTATCTAGTCTGCCTTGCCACATATAAAGACATAACAGCTCCCTGAATTAATTCCTCTGAGACAAATATCTTATTCTTTTATTTTTAAATTCTGAGGCTCAAGCCCTTGTTAAGTTGTTCCGTAATTTGATAAATCTTTTAGTTAAAAATATAGGCCCTGCTTCTAGCCTGAATTTATCTGCTTTTTTAACTCTGCCAGTTTGATCCTGTTGTATCTTTGTCTTCTGCTTTATCTTATCCCTACTAAACTAATCAGACTTATGTTCATGACTTGAGCTGTAAAAGCCACGGTTTCCAATCATGTAATCTTTCTCATGAATGTTCTCTGAACCTTGGTTATCATTTTTGGATTGTAGGCATAGAAGCTGGACACAATATGCCTGCCCTAGCCTTGCTCATATACTGGAGAAATATGATCACTGTGTGAACTGTTTGCTGCCCTCTGTTCCTCTGATTACATGTCCAAGGCCTGGTTCCATCCCCTCCGGACTCAGTGTTGCTTTTCCACATGACTTCTAATGACTTTCACCACCACTTTTTCAGAGTCCCAAGCAGAGCAACTTCTCCTGGAGTATAATGCACATTTTTCCCTCTTAGATGTATGGCTTTACATATCATTATTAACACGTGAATTGTTAGTTCGTGGTCACCTACATGAATCAGAAGTAGGGAAGATGTAGGGAAGATCATCCTGTGCTGATGACAGGCTTTTTGTCATTTTCAATATTTCCTGTCCAACTGACATCAGTGTGGAAGTTTGGCTGGAAGAATCCAAAAAGAGATAGAATATATATGTATTTAATTGCTGAAAAATGCCCATCTAACCGATTATTTATGGTGGAAATACAGTATTTCTCCAAGTTCCTGTGATTTGAAAATTTCTCCTCAATATCTAATCAAAAATCTTCCTTTTTGCACATGTAAACCAATTAGTCATGTCTATCATTTCAGCCATTTCTTGTAGAAGTGTTTAATATCTATCAGTGTTCCTGGTTATCTGGAGAGGTCCCAGAGGATTGGAGGCTTGCCAATGTGACTCCCATTTACAAGAAGGGCCATAAGGAGGACCCAGGAAACTACAGGCCTGTCAGCCTGACCTCGGTTCCAGGGAAAGTTATGGAGCAAATTATCTTGGGTGAAATCACATGGCACTTGAGTGGCATCCAGGGGTTCAGGCCCAGCCAGCACGGGTTCACGAAAGGTAGATAGTGTTTGTCCAACCTCATCTCCTTCTATGATCATGTGACCAGACTGGTAGATGAGGGAAGGGCTGTTGATGCAGTCTACTTAGACTTCAGCAAAGCCTTTGACATGGTGTCCCACAGTATTTTCCTGGGGAAACTGGCAGCCCGTCACCTGGACAGGTATACTCTTCTCTGGGTAAAGAACTGGCTGGAGGGCCATGCCCAGCGGGTAGTGGTTAATGGAGTTAAGCATCCTGTTACAAGCGGTGTCCTCTAGGGGTTGTTTCTGGGGCCTATCTTGTTTAATACATTTACTGATGAGCTGGAAGTGAGGATTGATTGTACCCTCAGTAAGTTTGCAGGCGAAACCAAGTTGGGAGGTAGTGTCAATTTGCCTGTGTGTAGGGTGGCCCTTCAGAAGGATCTGGATAGGCTACACTGCTGATCTGAGGTGAATGGGATGAGATTTAACAAGGCTAAGTGCCAGGTCCTGCACTTTGGCCACAACAATCCTATGCAATGCTATAGGCTTGGGGCAGAGTGGCTAGAAGACTGTGAAGAGGAAAGGGGTCTGGGAGTGTTGATTGATGCTTGGCTGAGCATGAGCTGATAGTGTGCCCAGATGGTCAAGAAGGCCAATGGCATCCTGTCCTGTATTAGAAATAGTGTAGCCAGCAGGAGCAGGGAGGTGGCCAACCCCCTGTACTTTGCTCTTGTGAGGCTGCACCTTGAGTACTGTGTTCAGTTTTGGGACCCTCACTACAAGAAAGACGTAGAGGCCTTGAAGTGTGTCCAGAGAAGGGCAACAAAACTGGTAAGGGGTCTGGAGCACAAGTCTTGTGAGGAGTAGCTGAGGGAGCTGGGAATCAGAAGAGGAGACTCAGGGGAGACATTGCACTCTACAACTTCCTGAAGGGAGGTTGTGATGAGGAGGGGGTCGGCCTCTTCTCTCAGATAACTAATGATAGGACTCTAGGGAATGGCCACAAGTCGTGCCTGGGGAGATTTATCAGGAAAAACTTTTTCTCTCAAAGAGTGGTCAGGCTCTGGAATGGTCTGCCCAAGGAGGTGGTGGAGTCACCGTTCCTCATGGTGTTCAAGAAGTGCCTGGACAAGGTGCTACGAGATACGATTTAGTAGCTTTGTGTGTAGTATTGGTGATAGGAGGATGATTGAACTAGATGATCTTGTGGGTCCTTTCCAACGTTGTGTTTCTATGATTCTGTGATTAATATGTCACAGCAGGAGCTGATACCTTAGCAGATAGCACCACATAGTTTTGTTACAAGCTATTGCCTTCCTAAGTAGGTAAATTCCATTAAATATTGTTGCATTTCTGGAAATAGACATACCTCTTTCACAATAACTATTAACTACTGAAGATCCAGACTAGGGTAATATATTTTCATTATTTCAGTGTCCTCTCTTGCAAAAATGTATGCTAAAACCACCATTCCACTCCTCATCAATACTTTCTTATAGGTTACTTTATAGCACTACAATGATAGATTCTGTGCTTACAGAAATAAAGAAAAATGTTGTCTGTCCAGTTGGCAGTAAAATGACATATGGCACATACTTCATCGTGTATTGGTTACTTGCCTGTTTCCAAAAGGCTAGAGATGAACAGAAGATGATTTTGACTGCCTCTACATAAGCTCAAGGAAATACGGAGTCTCAAAGAACATTCACTGTCTCATAAAAAAATGAAACAGGTAACTTTTCCTGTCTAGTACTTATAGAATATCTTTGTATTATTTTACAAATGAATGCTTGGAACATAAAATAGAATGAAATATGCCAGAACTTTATACATAGCATACTTGTTATAGCATACTGCAGTGCATTTTAAAAAGTCCTAGATTAACTATTAAACATACTTCAGCCTACATGGAAGCAGTCTAAAAAGGACTCAAAGGAACAGTGATGTGTTTTAAACATATTAATAATATTTGATTAAATTTCCAACTAACCAGTGAGCATATAGGATAATTATATAAAGGTATTTCATCTTGAAGTTTTCAAAATTTTGGCTTTGTCTATCTCTGCACTTTTTCATGAAATAAGAAAAAATATACATTCAGACAAATAAAAATTGCTCTGCAAAAGCTTTCTAAAAGATTTTACACTTAGCAAAACAGTGTTGCTAGAGACTTACATAGCACTTCTTTTTGTTTTTAAAGGCCTAATCCAAAATCTGTATAAAGCTGATGAGAGTGTTTTTATGGAATTTCATGAGCTCTGAACTATGTTTTAAATGCAGAAGAATTGCTCCCAACTAGAATATTTAATACACATATATTAATTTATATGTAGAAATATATGCTTTTTTCTCTGAAACTCAGATTCTTTTTAATAGAGTATTTCATAGTAGCATTTTAAGCTATTTCTCCTTGCTAATCTCATAATATTTGGGTAAAGAAATAGTACCTTGTCATTAGAGGAGCAGAATATAATCTACAGTCTGTTGTTAGGATTGAGAATACTTAAATCACTTATCTGAAATTAGATTTATTGTCTGATATGTTTTCTTATTAGATGTGCATTTGCTACAATCAATGTCAATATTTAATTAATTTGAAAATATCCTTGAAGAATCCCTGTCACTACTGCAGAAGTAATTGAATATGGTTTATGAGTGAGTCTGCATCCTTATGAAAGATGTTCATACTTCCTGTAAGACACCTGTTCAGTTAATTTGAAAATCTTTTAGTTATGTCTAAATACAAGAAAAAATACATTTAGAAAAATGTCACTTGTCCTAACAGTCGTAGGAATTATCTTGAAAAAATATATGAAAGGGACACAAAATGGCACCTACACAATTATTTCTACCTTTTTGAGAAATATTGGAAAAAAATGATTGTAATAGGTATTATGGTTTGGTTTTGTTTTGTTTCCTTTATGTATATTTCTAACACCTGGATAACCGTAGATGTAAATCTACTTTTCTATTATCTCCTTCCTTCTTGTTCCATCCTCCATCTGCTCCATCACCTTAAGCTTAGCTTCAGTGTTTGAGAGATCTCAGAGGTTAATTTTTGCATCATGTGCAGGATCTCATTCATCCTGACCAGTGTAATACTTCTCATGTTAATGTATCCTGAATATACTGGGTTTTCAGAACATTTGCTAAAAGTACAATTAGGCAACACGGTCACCTTCTAAAAGCACATGGGAAAAACAGATATTCTCTATGAACGAAACATTCATATGAAATAAATAATGAATAGACATATATTATATCTTACATAGTATAAAGAAGGAAAAAAAAACAGTGAACTAAGGAAAAGGAAGACTGGAAAGTGGGTTTACTAATTCCTGAATTCAGGATAACTTCAATCCAATTCTTTACTAAATAAGCATTCAGTGAATCTTCAAATGCTAAATAAATCTAGGAGTTGCTTTTTACAAGTACTGCACTTTTTGTTTTCTTAACACAAACCAATAGGCTACGGTAAAGGCCTTTGTGTATAGCCATAATAGAAGCTCTTCTCACAGAACAGGAAAAGAAAAGATGGAAATGTTGATTCTGGCAACTGAGTGTGTGTGTTTAATCTGTGTTCTTAGAGGCAATGGTCTTTACAGGTTCAAAAGTAGGTTTGCTGTCCAATCAGAGAATGCACAGAAGTTCTCAGAGGTTCTTTGTCTTTGGAGGCCTTTATCATGAAGGCTATTTTCTCCTTTTTCCCTTTTTTAAAAAATACATGTTTTATAATAAAAAATAAAAATAAAAAAAATCATGCTAGAAAAGGCTCTAAAACTTTGTGTTATTGTTACTTAATTGAACATTTTACATTCCCAAGGAACTTGCCTAAACTTAAAATCTTAAATCTTAACAAATAAGGACAATGACATCTCTGAGACAAATGACATCATGAGAAAAAGAGAATATTTTGATAGAATCATCTCAGAACCAGAAGATCATCTATAGTTTTGCAGGAGTGCTAAAAAGGTCATGCAGCCCTAGGTATGTGAATTTTGAGTCAGAAAGTCAGAAAGATGAGTAATGTAATCACAATCACATGCTAAGAGGGAAAGGTTGAATGAAGGGATACATTCAGAGTACCAAGTTGCCTTTGCAAACATCTTGTGAATGACTCTGACAGTTGCTGCAAAGGAGTAAGGCTACTTAGGTGTTTTTTTTGAGGTGATCACTTCAAGGACGGAGAGAGGTAATTTCACTTTAAGATTCTTGTCTGTCTCAGGAACCCATCTGAATAACTATGGGATTTATTAAGGCTTAAGTACAGTACATTATAAATTGTAACAAGTACAAATGTCCTACAATCTTATTATGCAAATAGCATTTAATAAGAAGTTAATACAAAGTTATCATTTATTGACTGTAAAGTAGCTAGAACTGGAAACAGCATAGTGCTAGAGCACTGTATTATAAGACTGACCTGAATTTATCAGCATAAAGATTTACCTAGTCCTGTTGATCTATTTGTACAACTCATATCATGTTGTTTTTCTGAGTGACATTATAAACTATACAAATGTTGACCCACAAACTGACAAAGTTAACTAGCACCAAATTTTAGAATAATTGAGGATAATGAACTATCTGTGACAGATAAGATTCACAAAACATGCATCTGAACATGAGTACCCAGAAGTAGTTCAGATATCACAAAATTACCTGGAAGCCCTGTTTATATGTAAAGGTTATGGATTGCCAGTATGAATATTTGGATTATGAATACTTTGAGTGAAATATGTTTTCCTCCTGAGTTTATTTTAAAGTAGACGGCATTTATAACAAAGATTTACTTAATTGTGTCCAGAAAACTGTTCAACCTTAAGGATGAAAATGATTGAGCACTACTATATACTGCTACGCTGTTCTCCAGGCTGTGCTGAAACCATTTCAAAAACATACTATTGGAAAGCAACAGATAGTAGCATTTGTAAATGCCAATGTGCATTCCATATTGAAATGCGTTATTACTGCATTACACACTGAAATAAGAAATCATGTAAAATGAAATCATGTAAAATGAAGAAATCATGTAAAAAAAAAAACAAACAAACATGTTTTTTGCAGTACATATGCTGACTCTCAAAGTCCCTGTAAATTGGGAAATGTATCCTGTGTTATTCTTAGAAGGCTGGCGTATAATCTTCATTTCTAAATACTAAACTACTAAGCAAGTATCAAGTGAGTAAGAGTTCTGCAACAAAGGAAGCAGAGGGAAGATTTGTGTAGGCTTGAACAACAAAACACTAACAACAGGACTGAGACTGAGCTTTAATGGACTTGAATTAAATACTTGTATGAGAAAATGTCATTCTTTTTGTCTCACTGAATACAGAGTATTCAACAATTTAAGGGGAGATACACAAAAGGAATCAGAATATTGTGGCTTGTACTGCTTGTACCTGGGATGCTCAGTGGGCTTTGAATACTATCATTGGTTGGGGATGATTTTTTTTCCCTGCAAGAAGAGAGAAGGATCTTTTGCTCTTGGTAATGTTTCTGTGCTCTTAGTCCCAGTTGAAAGCAACAGATGTGGTGGTAGCTAGTAGCAGGCATATTGCTTTCTACAGTAGAGCACAGCAGAAAGCCCGCTACTGTTTACTGTCCATTTTCATCTGAAAGTACAGAAGGCTTTCACCCTGGCAGAGCACTGATGATAGTAATACTATTTTTGCACTTGAAATAGGAAACAGATCTGCTATAAAGACGGAAAAAATAAGTAGTTACTATAAGAAAGCAGAGAGCCATGTGGCTTCTCTACATAGAGATGGTCCTCTATTTCTTTGCACTACTACTGAAACATGCATTTAACTTTTTGATGCTATCTAGTCACACAAAAAAATCTGTAGCCTTTTTCTGGTTCTCAAATCCATGTTACAGTTTTACAGGTTGTTTCTGCACAGTGACACTAGCCTGTAGAAAATAATTTAGTCCATACAAATAGTGAGACCTACAATTAAAATTGCCCAGTGTTTTCCATTATAATTCTCTATTACCAGTGAAGATTTTAGCTTTATTATATTTCTGTGGATTCTAGGAGATTATTGTGCTGAGTATCATTGAATAGCATCAAAGTTGAAAGTGCTACATTCTCTTGGAATGATGTTAAGTATACGTGATGCAGTTGATAGTAAAAGTTTACCACTTTCAGTGGTTCAGTTTCCTATTCAGAATTTTTTGGATACATCAAGGTAATAAGAATTTAAACAAATGTAGTAAGTACTTATATATTTGGTTCACTGGCAGGAACTGTGAGGTGCCTCATGGAAAAATGTACTCAGCAACTGTGGAAACTAAAGCTTTTTTTTTTTTTTTGCTGATGGCAGCAGAACTTAATCAACTCCTTGACTCTGTCTATATTTTTACAGTTGGCTTCTAAGATATTCTGACGTTGGTTTTTACACTACCTTTTTGAGTTTCTGTTTCAAGAATGCACTGCCTTTGAAAATGGTCTGATCACTGTTGTGCTACAAGTAATAATCAATTTATGGGAGGATAGAAACACAAACAGAGTCTAAATATACTCTACAGAAATATGGGAGTTCTTTAATCTGGACAGTCTCTCTGCCTGGAACTGAGAAATAACACAGAAAAGAAACAGCAAACAGATGGTATTTGGCATGCCTTTAAAAATAAAGACAAAATAAACACGAATTATTCATGTATAAAACCAGTGTAAAACTGGGAGATTTGACATTTTCAATGTACTACCTTTGAAATCAGAGTGTGGGATTTTTGTTGTTGTGTTTTAATTATCAATTTCAAGTGGTTTGGGTTCAAAACAATGGAAAACAAATTTAATGGTGTGCCAATTCTCTCTCTCTTTTTCTTTTTTTTTTTTTTTTTTTTTTTTTTGAGCATTAAAATGACTCCTCAGAGATTCCAGGAAATTATTTATTCACAATAAATTAGAGCTGCTAAACTGCCAGCCAGACTGTCTGCAGCAAAACTTACAAATGTTTTATTGTCTAGCATCATTGAAGTCTGCCAATAAAATTGGGCTTCATTCTACAGTCAGTGAAATATTGTACTCCCTCTCCATAGGGCTGTTTATTTAGTATCCACTCATGTCGTGTGTGTTTATGCATGTGTGAGCATGTGCACTGACAAATGTGTGTTATTTTACAAAGAGGAAAATCAAAACAGACATAGCTGAAGACAGAGAACAAGGACTTCATGTCAAGCAATTTTCATTCTGAATCTTATCCAGAGATCCAGTTATACGTACTCTCTCCAGCTTTTATGATTTACAAATGTATATAGCCTTCAGAAAGATATACTGGGCTAATAAGCTGCACAAAGGAAGTTTTGTTGAAGCTTTTTATTGTCACTGTTTTTACCTCTGCATTCAAATCAATTAATACGTTTTATTTGGAGAGTTGACAGATGAACACCCACAGAGTGACACCCACAGCATGTCCCCACATATTCTTTGTCCTGCCTCATCAACATGGTGCCTGTATCGATATTTATCTGGAAGTAGCACTTAGAAATTAAGAGAAAAAGATTTGCTCAGTCTTTCAAACTGATTGACAATGCATGGAAATTATAATAGAAATAATTTAACAAGCACACAGATCAAAGTTTGTGTGATGTGCCATCTTTGAGCTAGGAAACAGACTGAAAACAACTCACATCAGAGATCTTAACAGTTTCTGAGGCTTTCTCAAATGCCTATTAAAAAGAACTGGAATCCTTCAGATGGCCACATCAAAGTAGGCTTTGGATGAGGCATCCACACCATTCCATAATGGGTCCATTCAGACCCAAAGCAGAGAGGGAAAAGGTCCATTCAGCATCCCCTTACTGTACAACTACTCCCAATTAGTTGCTTTCCTTTTAGACATTCCTTTTTACCATTATACTTTGAATTCTTGGTAGGTTTTTCTCTTGGAAGTTTAGTTACAAATTTTTACTGATTTCACTTTTTCAACCCTAACAGTAAAAACAGGTGAATCTACAAGCCTGAGTTACAGATTCATCATCTCTCTTAGTGAAGTTGTATTTCCATCTTCACACTTTGTGCTCATTTAGACCATGGATCTTCACACGTGTAGATCGTCAACAATGAATTAACAACACTGAGGGAATAGAAGTGAGGCCTTTGCTCAAGCTGTTTATTACACTGCATAACAAAACTCATTTGAGCCTATGATTTTCATAAACTGAATTAAATGGAGGAAGGGATAAAGGTGGCAGGAAACCTATAATATTTTAACATGTATGTGTTCTAATTTCATTCAAGTATATCAGAAGATTTACTCTGGAGTCACACTACATCTCGCCCCCTCAACACGTTTGCTGTAAAGGGTGTCATTCATGACAATTACAACAACATTGTCATATAGTATTAACATAATATTAACTAGTCAAGAGCAGTGTTAATTGTTCATTCATAGCTGATGTCCTAAATTTCACATCCCATGTCATGCAAAACATAGCTGAAATTACATGGAAAGAATAATAATTATAGAAATTACAGGGAAAAAGCATAATAAACATAAAATCATTGTTTGGACATTCTAATTAGGTATTGCTTCATTTTTAGGAGAAGAGCAAAAGGAATTGCCACGCATGATCTTACTAATGCATCATAAACACTAATTGCAGTACACAGTTATTATTTAATTATAAATTTCAATGACAACATTGGATAAAAACTTTGTTTTTTTAGTATTTGTCACTCCCCTTAAATGAGTCTTTGTACTCCAAATTTACTAATCTTGGATGCTACACTGACTCCATTTAGCCCACATCACAAATTAATTTAAAGAAACATATAAACTCCATAAGATATGACTTGCATAATGACTTGGCACAAATTTGAGTAAAGTATAACTTTGCTGCCTTCTGTGGAATTGCTTCTGTTTTACAAAGCATAAATGAAGCAGATGTCTTCTATGGCAATTAAAATGTTTGCATGCTTCTTAATTCTTTACTGTTCAGCCTTGAAAGACTTCAGCTTTAACAAAGAATCACTTGTTTGTTTTCTAAAAACAAAATGATTGATGTCAGGATTGCATTTGACTATTAGTATGATGGAAGTTACAGATCTCTATAATTCAGCATTGGACTGCTCATAATTTGAGATCTCATTAATACTGTACAATAATGTACCTTTTACATTCTTTGGAATGTGTACTACTTGTTCTACAAAGCTAACAAGAAATGTAGTATATGATTGTCATTTGCTAAGCCATTACCAGTATATTCCTATTAAAAACATGACTGACAGTGATGCAACTTTCCTTGTAGTTTCATCATAATTAAATTTTATACTAGCTATTTTGAGGAGAGGCATCAGGACTTAACTGAGAGCCAGTTTCTGCTGTTGACAAACAGTGATTTTCAGTCAAAATGTCCTTGGGCATTTCTAATAAATTAAGAGTGTTTTACACCAGAGATTATTTATGTTTTACATTCCTGCAGGGGGATAAGAGGATTTCAGTATGATGTTGTTTGCTTGGAATTGATGTAAATTACTCTGTGGATCAGCTGCATCCTCCTAGTTCTATCTAGGACCATTGTCTGGGCAGGGTGTAATTGCAATACATGTCCTCTAACAGATTTCCTTGGGTTACCCACACTGCTCAGAATGAACAAATCCTTATTTATTTTCTTTCCATTTGATTGTTTTCTGAGGGAGTTGTTTTTGCAAGGCTTCATATCTAACCCTGACTTATAAAATAGGGATTCACTTGTTAGGTACCAGTGCAAATCTGGGTGGGAATTAGTCAGCAAAACACAAATACTCATTGCTGATGAAATATTGTTTTTAAAACCAAACCTATATGTGCTAGATAAGATCTACCCTGGTTCTATGCTGAGGGAATAATGAGAAGAATGTATTACCCTCCCCTTCTCCCATCTGTACTCCTAAGCACTTTGCTATACTTCTTTAGCACTAACTCAAGGAGACACCATATATTTTCTTACCTCTCCCACCCACTACAGCGTGCATTTACAATTATCATAACTGCTGATGAGAGTAGTAATGTTACTTGCCTTCCACAAGTATTTTCTGAACCAGAGCAATTATTCTTGCCAATGACTGAAAGAAAACTTAGAGTCCCGTGTTTTATGCTACGGACAATCTAGAATGCAGCTACATAAGAGCTGGAGATATCCAGCAACATTTGTAAAACATGAACAGGACTGTAACTGCTGTGCTCCCTGCCCCAACATCAGCACTGATTTCTGGCGTGGCTTCCGATAAGGAAAGGAAGGAAGGAACGGGGAGAGGAAGAGTAAGGGAAAAATAGAAAGGTATTTTAAGCTTCAAAGCATCACAATAGGAAGAGAGCTGATCCTTTAAGCAGAACTATTCTCACTTATGCCAAAATGTTATACCAGCTCCAGCAACCTGACATTGGAGTTGGATAATGGTCTCTGGTTGATACAGTCTTAGACTAGAGACCTCTGCAGCAGAGCGTCACTAAAATTTTTGATGGTGTCCATAGCAAGCCTGTCTGCCTACAAACACATGCAGGCAGATGCTGTTCCATGTTCCAAAGAGATTTTAGAGCAACACATTAAATAACACATGAAGAGAAATGGAGAGGGACAATTAAAGTGCATGTACTGATGAAATATAGAGAGCTATGTTTGAAAAATGCCTATGTATGTTTAAGTTGTTAAACATAATGGAAGAAATCTAATGGCAACTAGACCCAATGGGAGTCTTTCTAATGACTTTAAGCCTCATGAAAGCATAAAAATAATATACAGTAAAAAGGATGATAGTTTGTATGTGAAGGGTGTAGCTTTTTCATCATTACTACAGCGGTTAGCACTGTAGGAGGTATCATTACCTACTGGAAGATTTTTATAACTTTCAAAATTCTTTCCCTGCCTCCATTGCATGAAAGGCCCTATTTACGCCTCCGGGAGATGGGGAGAGCTGGTGGCAGGGGGAGGAAGAGAGGGCACATTTCAGGTCTGAGCAGCAAACACGCAGCCCTGTCTTTCTGAGGTTCTGTGTGGGTCAGATTTCATGTGGCTATTTTGGTACTCTTTATAGGTAATGGGTACTGCAAATCTAGCCCATCTCCAGTGGCTGGCTCTCAAAAGTGAGAATAGTTGCTTTTGGGTAGTGTAGTGAAGGAAAATATCCAAACTGTCTGCTAACTGAGAGGCATTGTGTGTCTTACCAAGAACTCTAATACACAGTACATTCTGCCGAAGTTATTGCTGATATCATCTACATTTGTGTTTGTCCTCCTATCTGTAATTCCTGCAAATCCTTGAACATATCCTTTTCAGAGTTTATAATGGGGTGTCCTATTTTTCCTTCTTTTATGGAAAAATATCACTCTTTTCCATTACTTTGAAGGAAAAGGAAATGAAAATGGAAAAGGAAAAAACTGCATGCAGCAAGTTGCTTTCTGAAGTCCTGCTGCAAGAATTTCATGCTCTAATTGATAAAACCTTACAGAAGCACACAGCATTAAAGCAGCAGATGAACTCAACACAAGCTTCTGAAGTAGGGGGAATTTGTGAAGAGAAGAATAAAAGGAGAGGGCGAAAGAGGTTCCTTTAAGTGAAGCTCAGCATAATATTTCTGATTAATCTTATCTGTAAGAATGATCCATTAGATTTTAGCTGATGATCAGAAGGATATATCATGGGATTTTTTAAGCATCCTCTGATATTTATTTTCCCTGGAAAGAGTAGACTACAGTGAAGCTTCTATTTCTGTTTCATCAGTTTCTGGACCTACATTTGTTCTAATAAAAAGGATAAAGCTGCCAACTTAAACAGCAGTGTGGTGAAGAACAGTTCCAGTAAATAAGCAAAAACCAGCTTCCACACATACAAATTAAAGAGCTGAATGGGACTAATGGTACCCTAAATAGCAAGGTACTCCTTCTGCTTTCTTCAGAGTCACAAGCCATCATCAGTTCAAACTCAGGACTAAAAGGGAGACTTGCAGAAAAACTGAAAGGGAACTCCAAGGTGTGATACTGATGTAACGATCCTGCGGATTTCCTGTGCTAAGGCAAGGCAGCCAAAAGAGCTATTCACTTAATTCAAAAGCCCTGTGTGTTTCCCAATATCTTAATTATTAATTTCAATTCTGTAGGAAAAAAAAAAAAAAAAAAAAAAAAAGTATTCTAACCCCACTCTTTGCCTCACATACCTCTGCAAGTGCTTCCAGCCTTTTCAGTCAGACTGTCCCCAAGGAGAGCTGACCACCAACTGGACTTCCCCTGTGTGCCACTAAGCGCCGAGTCTCTGCCAGTATGGGTGGAGCGCCCGTGTAAAACAATCTTCTCCCTGTGGGAGACTACCAGTCTTTGTGAGGGTTGCCTGGCTGACCCACTTTCTTTGGAAAGCACCTCAGCACAAGTCCTGCAAGCAAATTCCTGAGCTCCCTTGTTCCCTGTTCACCCAAGAAGTGGTTCCTTTGCAGCTTCTCTTCCTGCCTCAGCCTGCCCACACGGTCTGTCTCCAGACCCCCTTTAGTGGATGCTCCCACTGAGCCTAATGACATGGAGGCAGTTGTAAATATTGGGGGTTGAAATCCAGGGTATGATTTTCAGCTTTTTGATTTCTCTGAGATTAGGCAGCAAGCTGGGTATATATTTTTTAAAGCAATGTCCAAGCATGTTGGGAAGCATTGAGGAATACAAGACCAAATATAACAATTGTCCAGGTATTCAGCAATGGTAATGTAAGCACTAATGGTAAGCACGACTGATGATGTTGTTGGTAATGGCAAAACTAACTACTACTACTACTACTAACTAACTACTGAGAATTCTCAGTGTTGGCCTAGCAATATTGTAACCTGTACTATCAGGTATTGTAGGGCAGTATGTCCATCCTAAATTTACTGACAAATTTATTCATGCACACCAATGAACACCCCTGCCCAGTGAATTCACTTAAGAGAAACAAAAAAGGCCATATTCATGAATGCTGGGAAAGAATAGGCAATGAAGGATAGGAAGAGGAAAGTGAGTTACAGTTATTTTGCTTTCTCTCAGAAGATTTTGTCAGTGGTTAGACTCTACTTTGCCTTAATGAGCTTAGTGAAATGATTATAAATAGTTATGCTGTAAAACCAAGATGGATTGAAAATGGAAAAATATTATCCACAAGTTAAATACAAAACTACCCATAGCTCCTATAGGTTACACAATGTAATGGCTTTTCACTTTAATCACATGAACTGCCTTAAATTGTATAAGTATTCTTCTATCAGCTTGCATGTGAACTTGACATTCTTCTAAGTATCCGCATGTTTCTGAGGAGGAAAGGGAATTATTCTGTTCATACCATGGACCAGAAAAATCTGGAAGTTGACCAGGACATTCTAGGAGTATTGCTTGGAACCTGAGATATGCTTGCAGAGTCTAATACACAATGGCTAGGAGGGCAATATGACAATTGATATGAAATCTGAGAGTACAAGGCCCTTAACAAAAGTCATATTATTTTTTTTTATATTTGAGAAAATCTCTTTTTTTCCTGTGGTGAAGGCTTAATTGAAGCTTTGTAATGTTTTAGATGTAACCTCAGTTTTTGAAGAAGGGTAATAGAAAATATACATCAAAATATACCCATATTTTCTCAAGTCCTCTTGGGTTGCTAAGTTGTAAAAGGATTACCCTATCGTCCTCCAAACACACTCAGCTATCTTAGTCTGTATGGAAAATATAACCTGTTTCTCCCCAAGTTCATCTATTCCTGAAAGAATTAGCCTTATTTTTATTTTTTTTTTAATCATTTAAATATTGATTTTGAACAAATGTATTACTGGTTGGGATTCTTGTTGCCTTACTAAAAAAAGTAGTGATTTATGAATGACTTCTATAGGTTGCTGAAACGCATCAAGAAACACATACATCCAAATGAAACCAAGGAAAACATATGCTAAGGGATTCAGGGTAGGAAAGCAGATGTAAATTCATGGCATAATATTTTTTGGTTTTGGTACAATTAGGAAAGCTTTTCTGCCTTTTTTTTCTTCTTCTTCTTTTCAGTAAATGTTGCAGCTGCAATATTTTAAGTCTTATTGCAAATATCAGTGCAGTTTCATCTCTTCCAGATGCTGAGTACAGTGTGTGCATACATAGAGAAAACTCAGTATCAAGGAGAGAAATCCAAAATTATATGGTATAATATAATGGTAAACATGTGTTTTAAAAGATGGGCATTCAAATGCCATCTGAACATGGTCCTGGGTATAGGTATATCGGTGGCCTCACTTGAGCAAGGTAGTTGGACCAGATGACCTCCAGAGGTCCCTTCCAAACTAAATCAGTCTGTGATTTCAGTGAATAGCTATTTCAAAGCATTGCATAAAACTTGGGCACCTCTTCTGTGCCTAGGCGCGTTAGGTCAGAGGTGTGTATGAACCATTGGTCTCTTACTTGCTAGTCATTATTTAGCTTGTCTCAAAAATGTATATTGCCGCCTTGATGGTACTTCAGCTTATCTTTCTGAAATAAGGCTACTAAAGAATTTTTCAAAAGCCTAAATTCATGTATTACTTTTAAATGCTCTCCATACACAATACCATATCTTGGCAATGGTTTTCTTCAGTTTGTATTTTCTCAGTGTGAAGTTCTGGCTAAAGGAAGCATGGAAACTGCTATTCCAAAGCATGCAATACAACTTAGAGACCTGTCTCCTGCGGGTTGTGTAGCCCGTGCTTGAAACGTTTGATAAAGAAGTTGTAGCATGAGCTAAAAGACAAGCTGATTTGGGCGCTCATGAGCTGTGGGTCTAGATTGCCTTCTTCTGTCACTGACCGGTTTTGCCAGTGCTTCCACGATAGACTCTGTCTTCACTTTTAAAAATGCTGACAGGCTCCTTGTGGATGGGATCAAATGACTGCCCTGTTCCCTTCACCTGTGAAATTTCAGAGACTACTTGAAAAGGCCCATTGTTTCCCAGGAATGCCAGGCCTAGTTCAGGAAAGAAAGTCTTCATTTCAACAGGAATTTGGAGCCTGCTTGAGAAGGCCTTGCAGTTAGTAGGTGAAAGCTATGGCACATTCATTAAACATCTGAACATTTATAGTGACTGGGTCTCACCCTTTCTGGGTTCTTTTGCTTGCTCCTGCTGAGTGGGTGGGAAGGAGAAGGAAGGGTTCACCACTAAAACCATCGGGTTTGAACTATGATTAGCCCTCCAGACACAGGTTTCTCTGTTCTTGGCTCTATCCTGAGAATTTATAACACTTGTGTGCTTTCATGTGAATAAACTTGTATGTTTAATAAGCTTTTTTTTTTTTAAATAAAAAATAAAAAAAAATCTAATAGTATATACTTGTACCTGAATAGAAAAGAGAGGGAATGTATTCAAGATCAGACAGGTCATGTCCGATTTAACAAATTGAAAGTCATATCTAGGGTGAAAACTGGGAATAGAAACTGTGAGAATATGTTATTTTTAAAACTATTTGAAACATAAGTACATAGGCAAACCATTTTTACAAGAATCTATGTGTACTGACCAACAGTTTTACTATCTGAGTCCTACTAGTTATATCTCAGGGATATTTTCTTCAGAACGAGTTGGGAATGTTTCCAGGATGGACTGATGGTGCTAAGAAGCTGCATAGCTTTCCATAATCCTTATTAGGAATATTTGATCCAATGTCATGAAACCTTTAATGCATTACTCAGTAGATGCAGAACATGCAAATGTGAAACACAAAGTAAGGATGAATAATTTTAGTAAATTTGTAACCAGATTGGGTGAAGGGGAGAGAAGTCTTCAAAGGGTTTTTCAACCTGTTTTTCAAAGGAAGGAGAAATCTGACCTGAATATAAACTAATGATAATAAGTACTGTGCCCAGTGAGCTGAAACTCTGGAAATTTTTTTTTTTTTTTGTACAAATACTTTTCTTCTCTGTTTCGGTTTCAGACCTAATTTAATCTTAAAAAGGTAACACCTTATTAACATTAAATACCCAGGTAATAATAAACTTACTGTCTTCTGAAAGTGTGGACCAGATTGTAATGATTAAAACTAGTACATAATCTACTGTAAAAAAAAAAAACAAAAAAACAAAAAAACACAACAACAAAAAACTCAGGAGTATTGATGACATTTTAGTTTTTTTTTCTTCTTTTTTTTTTTTTTTTTTTTTTTTTTTAAATATTTCCAGTGATCTAGCTAAAAAATAAATAAATAAAAAATTATAGCACTGTGTGTCCTTAGACCCTGGTATAGATGGCACACAAAAGGAAGCTTGTCCTTTTGGGACCTGGCTCTGAATCAATTACAGACGACAGAGAAATACTCTTTTGTGGCTGCTGAAGTTCAGGAATGAATTCTGGCAGGCTTAGCCAATTCCCTAATGCAGCATCCACGTTACCAACATCAAATTGGCAGCTTTTGCCTGTCCCAGTGGGGACAGGGTAATGAATGGATTTAGTTAAGGTGTCCTGACTCATCTACAAAGTGCCTGGTATATGCACCAAAGCTCTCCTGTATAACTTCCAAAAAGCTGTCATTCAAAGAAAAATAAAGTTCAGAAAGTTTGCTGGCTAGCATTAACATAGCACACGACTGACTTTCAGTCTGCTCAGAGTGCCCTAGAAAAGCTGCTGGTCGTTCTTCTTTTAATTGGTAGATGCTAAGGCACTGTAAGAGAAGTATGTTTGTTATAATATGTCATTTTTTATTTTCAGTGTGTTTTTATGAAAGGGAATTTCTTTATGATCTTCCTCCTTTCCTACTTTTTTCCACTATCCTGTCAAAATAATTTACATAATGCCAAAAGACTGTTTGGCCTAATGAAAATTTTGAGTGACTTTCTCTGGAATAAGACACTCTCATTCTTGAGTTCCCAGGCAACGTGTTCAGGAATTTCTAGGGAGCAATAAAAATATATGTTTCTGTGAGGCTCTTACCTACACCTATGTAGTGAAAATTGACAATGGATCCAAAAGTAAATATACCAGAATATACCAGAAAAAAAAAACAATGAAGTCCAGTTTCTAGAGAAACAACCACACTGTTTTTTTTTTTTTTTTTTTTTAATCTTTCCACAAGTATCTCTAGATTCCTACTCTTTCTTTTTTGTTTGTTTTTAATATGACCTGTTCTTAAAATTCCATGATAATTACTTTTAATGCAAGCACAAAACCAGGGAAAATTCTTCACTCCATTTTTATTTCAAATTTTCAGTCCTCAGTTATGCCCATAAAACCTGTGCCAAAGTTCAGGGAAAAAAAAAAAAAAAAAAAAAAAAAAGTGGTCTCCCTATAAACACTTTTCTGTTTAGCCTCACATTTTCCTTCATTGAACAAAACACAAGACAATAAAATGACCAAGGTTAAGGTTTTCCTTCAGTTTTCCTCTTTTATTTTGGTTGCTTCAGCAAAGATTGGCATCACTACTGAACTCTGAAGGCACAGGTGATCAGGTGTAATAGAAAGATAATTAAAAAAAAAAAAGTCATTAGAATGATCTATTTGACTGTGGGTTTGTGTTTGTTGTTGTTTCAATGTAAAATTAGACTGATTTTTTTGAAGGGCTTGTATCATACAGAAGTTAATTCTCATTCACTCTACTTTGGTATAAATCATCCACTCTACTATTGGGTTATATTTCACTGCACAAACTTGCACTAGACTGGTGTCATGTTAGTCGGGAACTGAGCCCATGTGCACAATTAGAAGTACATGTACAAATGTATATACATATGTATAGTTTCTAGAGGGTTTGTTTGTTCTTTCAGTGCTTTCAAATGGATTTGCTGCTATGCCTAAGTCCCCCGGGGAATTGCATTAGAGAATCATTTAAAATATTTGCAGAACCTCCCAAGCAGAACATGTTAAAAATGTTAAATGTTAAAAATTATTTAGAGATATCACACATTTTTCACCCCAGCTATGATAAGCAATATATATATATATAAAAAAAAAAAAAAAAAAAAAAAAAAAAAAAAAAGAGAGAGAGAGAGAGGGAAAAAAAGTCTCAATAACAAAATCCACATTGAAAAGTTAGACACTTTGAACTTTCCCATCACCTTACCAGTGTTTCCCCACAGGCTGTCTAAAAGACAACTCAGCAATGTCTGAATGGAACTGCACACAATAGCTCCTTCACAAGTAGGTCTTTAATTGATTACGGCTGTGTTTATAGAAGCAGAAGAGAATTTACACAAAATGACAGATTGCCTTTAGTGTTAAAATAGTTTGGTAACATTAATGGTAAAGGAGGTCCCTTTTACGTCCTCTTCAGCTGCATAAAGTCCTAACGATGAGTTCTTTGTTATCTCAGCCCTCAATTGTTTTTTCTTTCTCTCCTCCCCTCCCCTCCCCATTTTTTTCTTTCTCTCAAAGTAGTGATATTCCTAACCTCCTGGATTGCATGAGCTGTGCAAATTTACAGAGAGAATAACAACCACCTGGCTATTGCAACGTCAAAATCCTCCAAAATTGCAGATTCAAATATTACATATGAGAAAGTAGAAGAATAAACAATACAAACCTACGGGAACTCATCCTTGCTGCACCCCTGCCTGTGTCAATTTGCTCAGATAATCACAAAGGCAGTGTTTGAGAGTACAGTCAAAAGGTTAATCCAAATCAAGTGCTGGGAATATAATCCCGTTTTCCCTATTTATATGAAAATACTCCCACCTAACAAGTTAATAGTGTGGCCGTGGCTCCGAGCCCCTTGAGCCCCCCAGATGCTGGCAGCGCGAGCACCGGCAGGGAATCTGCCTGGCAGCCTGGGGAGCAGCCCCCGAATCTGCCGTGCTGAGCCGGAGAGCTCCGGACTAACCCTGTCTCGCTTCACTCTGCGGGTCTTGCATTTCCCTGTTAATAGTGACCTCTAATGGTTACATGCTTGAATATCACAGTTTTTTAACCAGGAAAAGGGGAATGGAATTGGTTATTGTGCTTTTGTGATACCAAGCTTAGCTTCAAGACAGATATTTAATTTCAGGGCTGCAAAACTGTTTAAAGTCTTATCACATTTTTCAAGCCTAGCAAAAGATTACATGTTTCCTTCCTTCCTTCCTTCCTTCCTTCCTTCCTTCCTTCCTTCCTTCCTTCCTTCCTTCCTTCCTTCCTTCCTTCCTTCTCTCTCTCTTTTTTTTTTTTTTTTTTTAATCCAGATTTTTTTCTTACATTTTAAAATGACTGTTAACCAAGATTCATGAACTTCTAAAGTCTCCAGTTAATTTCATTTAGGATGATTCTAATGCTGAGCCATTGAGCTCATCAACTTGGTTTCTTCCTCCTTCTTCAAGAGGAGGTAAGAATTTAAAACAGTTTTTCTTTTTCCTTCTGATGCAGCTGAATTACTTGATGGTTGAAGTAAGTAGAAACAAAACAAAACAACCAAACAAAACCAAACAAAAAAACCCACAACCAACAAACACATTACAGATGATGCTATGCAGTTTCTGTTTGGAAAACATTATTAGCACTGTCTCATCCAACACTGTATTCAATTTAATACAAAAGACACTTCAAATGGTTTCTTTGTTTTGACCTATATGATTTTAAGTGTCAAGAGAGAGTTGGCATCATTAAATGACAGCATTCTAGAAATATAGAGATGAATAAGCCAGGTGGGTTTGATCAATATCAAAATACACTAAAGAATCTTTCGGGAGTTTGGATATCTGTGCCAAATATCTTCTAAGCTCTGATTGCACTGAATGCCTCTTGATTGGAAAGCATGTTGTCATGATGCTTTTTAGTGTGACTTATCTTTTCCAAATTCTGGGTTGTCATTTGATGATTATGCTTCCTGCTTATGTTGCCATGCTGAAATATGCTACTAGTACAATTTCCCAGTCTTATAGAGAATAACCATGTCTCCAGCATAAGAATACCAGGAAAAAGCAAAAAACAAAAACAAAAAAAACAGACAAAAAACATTTCCAAAGTAAGCAGTGAGAAGATAGGGATAGTGAAACATGGACTGGAAGTTCTTTTTCTTGTTACAGGGCAAAATCAGAGTAAATTTTCTCACGTCTGTTAGATGTTGGTTGGGCTCTTATTAATAGTGATTTTTTTTTCAGCATTACTTTTAGTTTTCCAGAATTGTGTCAAGCATTTATGAAAAAGTTTCTCCTTCTCGTTAACTATAGCTTTACAAAACTGAAATATCTGAGAAGCTATTCATTCATGTTTCACAGCAAATTCTCTTTGACTGTGCTCTCAGCCGCTTTGCATCTGCTTCTCGTAATGAGTTTGTTTGGTATTTTTGTGAAGCAGCTGAATTGAAGTGACTATTAGAGAATACCTGGAATAATCAAAATTCTTTGCATGAACTGTTTGAAATTGATTTTACACCATTCAACACCATCAATTCAAGGTGCAATGACAGACATACATGCCCCTACTAAATGGACCTCAGTTTACTAGAGAATGAATAGATAGGAAAGGGGGGGAAAACAATGGGAAAATATGTAAAGGCAAAGATGGCAGCAGTAGCACAAAGTCTCTTCAGTCTGTTCCTATACAGCACCTGGCATGAAAGTGTTATGGACAGGATGGAGTGCTGGGGAGTGCCTGTCACCTCAGCAGGAGAAGAGCTGTGGCTGCTTTTGCCAGGGCCACTGGCCCCTGTGAGATCAAGCCGCATATGAAATGCCAACCTAGATGCATGAGGAAGCAATTTGGAACTATGAAGTAAACATTGCTAGGGACATAAGAACTCATTCATAAGCAATCCCCTTAGTTTTCAGATATTAATCTACTTATCAAATGAGGAAGCACTACTTACTTTAAGACTGTAACATATAAGATCACTTCTTGGCTATACGCTACAATGCACTACAAGAGCAATGGGTGGTGAAAAGCCTTCCTACCTACGAAACTGCAGTGTCAAGAATGCAAATAGAAGAGATCAGTACAGCCCTGTAATCACTTGACTCTGAGTCTGTTCAAGAATGGAGCCTTAAGGGTTTTTTTTCTTTTATCCCCCATTAATTCAGCTGAATCTTGTGCAAAGAAATCATGCTTCCTATACCACTTCTGGATAGAGTGGAAAGAATTGAGTTAGTTATATTAACCTGGAATAATGGAAATGTGTTGTTATTATTTTTATTATTATTATTGTTTTTTTTTTTTTTTTTTTTTTAATATTTCCAGTTGCTGTTTTCAAAAATACAGATCACCTGATGCTGATAAAAGCTTGGACCTATTTCATGTACCTGAGAAGGCCAAAAGCAAACATTATCAATCAAGCAATATTCTTGCTTCAGTCTCATAGAGATTACATATTCATGCAAGAAATTTATGGCAGAAACAATACATTTTATGGAAACTCACAGAGCTATAAATACATGCTCCTTCTGTCAGCCACTGGAAATGTCAAAGTTATCAGTTCTCCATGCAGACACATTCAGAAATTCTAAAATAGCTATAAGCGACTTTTGCTCTTGCAAAGGTACATCACATTCAGGAGTCAACTGAAAAAAAAATGGGATTAATCCTCTCATTATAATGCAGTATATCTTAGTAGACTGCATAAATCAGTAAATGCAATGTGTATGTGAGCTTATGAGCTTGATCCCAAGTGCATGATTTAGTGTGGCTCTGTTAGCATCAACTGAGCTAACACTGAATAACTGAGTTTCTGTTTTTAAACAAATAAAATTGCCCTTACTATACATTTACTCATGGTCAGTGTAGTTAAAGGTCCAGAAAGGGAACCTGGCCTTTGATTTTTAAATATTTAAAAGGCTAGTAAGGTTTTGTACCTAAAATAACTAACTTAAGAAATTCACCCGCACAGGCTACTATTCTGACAGAGGCAAAAGCAGATCAGAAGTCAAGCTCAAAAGGGATAACACGTTCAGTAAGATTAGCTAGGACAAAATTTATAATAAGGTCCGTCAATCATGAGGTTTTAAGGAATGTATTTCTTCCCTTGGGCAGAAACGGGAGTGTTTATTACAGTGTTACACAATCTAATACTTGCTACTTTTCCTTCAAAACCTGTCATTAACTGAATACAAAATAGTAAAGGAGATGGACCAATTAGTCTTCCCTTGTTAGACATTTCTTACACTCTTCTGCTGTTAGAAAAGACTATAAGTGGGGTGAAGGAAGCACGGCTGAGTTGCCTGGGGCCCATTTTAAAATGCAGTGAAACTGTTGTAAGTCCTTCAAATTAGTTCAGTGGATGCTAGATCATGTGAAAGCTGAGGCTGTATTTAGAAAATTAATCCTTACTTTTATTCCATTTATTTAGTGCAGTATCTTCTGTGGAGTTGACTGAGTGCACCTATAGTGTAACAGCTAGTGAGATCTTTCTGAACCACTTGGTTTGTTACATTAATTGTACCAAAGGCAGTAAACCTCAATAGAGATACAAACCACATGATTTCTCAGATTATATCTGATATAAATAAGATTATATCAATCATTTATACATAATCTTTTATATGTAAGATTTGTACTTAAATACCTTATTTGAATCATTTTATTATATCATTTATGATATCAAGTAAAATATTTTTTCATATTACTTGGAAAATATAATAGTGGGTATTATTTATTTATTTATTTATTGAGGATAGAGGGGTTTTTACTCAGTCTTCAGTAAAACATAATAATCACAGAAATTCCACAACCATGTTTGCAACTGATTAAACTAGTGATACCCCTTAGATGGATCAAAGAGATTGATGGTTCTGTGGGCACAGTTGGTACCTGAATTTCTGTTTTGAGTCAGGCCTCAATGCACCAGTACATCTTTTAGTTTAGTTTAAGTTCTATTGCAAATTATTTTTTAAAAATTAAGAACTATAGTGTGTACAGACCCTATGTCTACTTCTCCAGGGGGGCATAAGGGAGCTAAGATACAGAGAAAGGCATCTAAAGTGATCAAGAAGAGGCCAACTTTATGGGTTAGGCTAGCAAAGCTGCAATTCCTCAGTGTGTAGAATATAAAGCCAAAGGTGCAGCAACAAGATTTGCAAAAGCATGAAAGTGCTGAATAAGGTGAATGCAGAACTGCTTTTCAACAAATGCCACAGCACATGATAAGAGAGAGTGCAGACTGAAAAAAATCCTTAACAGAGTGGGTAGCACTTTCTGGAATTTGCTACCACAAGCCCTCATGGAGGCAGACAGTATTAGCAGGTTCAGAGAGGTGCTAGGCAAGTTCTTGGATGATAAGATTGTAAATGGATGCTAAAACGATTGTGTATCCACTAATACCTGGTACAGCAGTTATGGATTCTGGAGGGTTATGAAAAGAACAAACTGCAGCTAGTGGCCAGACTTGGCTATCCTTGCTATATAGTATCTCCTACTGCTACTGTAAAGAACAAACTTTGGACTAGATGCACTATGCATTTGGCAGGGTATTTCTTATTTCTTATATCTCCACTACTCTTACAGAGGATGTCCCTGAAAAGCATCTGAATGAAGAGAGATACCCTTGTTTATACCAATTTCTAGTCTCATTGCTTCATTTTAATTTTCTTTTTGCTCTTTCTTTTAATAAAAATAAATGGAAATCAAGGTTATTTTGTCTTTATTTACTCTGCACCATTGAAGGCATGACAACAGCCTCAAGTGATTAACACAGTTACTATAGCATCACAACTTAATGCTAAGTAGAAAGATCTGGCCTTCATCTCCTCTCTATTCAGTTACTCTAGTACCTGGTAAATTAAAATAATTAGCACTCTAATGTGTTAAAACGTATCTTTCCATCTCACTCAATATTTAATTGCAAAATATTGATTTTTGGAGGTATATTTATCTATGGTTAGCATTTTTATGTGCTTCATGAAACTGTAATCATATATATTCATAAATTTCATAATTGAAGGACTCTGATATGACACTATTTGTACTGATAAAAAGTTTAATGATGTATTCTTCTAATGCTGAATCTCTCCTCCCTTCTTTTCCCTCAGTAGCTGAACATATATATAATGTACAAATATATACCATGTATACAGATATAATTCATTAAATTATTTCTTCTAAAAGTACTGCAGATGATGGAATTAGAAAATTAAATTCAAAATCATAAGTCAGATGTAACACCAAAAAATTAATCAAAGGTTGAATTTTGAACATGCCTACTGAAAAAATGTCCCAGATTCATATATAAAGCTCAGCAGGGTGTCAACAATCTTGAAAGACTCACGTTATAGTAACATGGTGGCATTGCATTAAATTATATCTCATCTTTGAGGGAGCTCCAGTAGTAATTTGCCTCTCCCAGAGAATATATTGATACCATTAAAAGATGTGCAAGAACTCATGAAATCTGAATATTTGCTGTGATCTCAGCAGTGTATGATTAACCAAAGTTTATTTGTGATAGATTGAACAATTTGCATAACAGTGATGTGATACATATATTTAAAATAATATTATAACTGTGGAGATATGTACATGTTAGTCTCAATCCCAAACCAGTAGAACAGAACATATTCAGGAATTATGTACTCACACAGTACTTTTTTTTCATTGCAACTTTACATCTTGAGTGCACCTGACGGTCAAATTTCTTAAAAAGAAAAAGATGAAAGACAAAAATAGACCATAAACATAGTAGAGCTAGATAAGAAGGCAGTATTAAATTGGCACAGTTTCACTGACAAAACAATAACAATGTATAACAGTATTGTAAATCAGCTAAGTAACTAAGATTTTAAATTCAAACCAACAAAACACAATACAATTGTATTTCAGTGTATGTCCCTTTCCTACTTTGCTATGGTAAGCAAATATTATAAAACGAACACTCCTGAAGCACAACAGAATTATTGACAGGCAGCATACTTTATATATGTGTTTAATTGATAGCTGCTGTACATAAAATTCATTTTTAATTTTCAACAGCTTATTAGTTTACACACAGTAGAAACAGATAAAGAAGGAAGCCTATATGTTACAGGATGATTGAATTTGTTTTGCACACTGTGAACAACACAATTTACTAGACTGGTGTTAGCTTTATATCATTAGGTCTGGTAACTACATGACATTTGTGGTCAGCAGTTCAACTTGTGAAATGTTAAATGCAACTATGATTTAGTCTAACCAGCCAGAAAGCAATTTCATAGGAAATGTTTAATCACAATTTATTAGGTCTTCAGGTTCTACAAACAGTTCTATAAAATAATAAATGTATCTTTATTATGAATAATTCTGCCAATTAAACCCATTTATTTGAATTAAGTGTTTAGAAAAAGTGTAGATCCTACATCACAGAGCACCATATAAAGTGGCAGATTACGTTTAGCAGCTAATTATGTCATCTGGAACAAGCCAAGAAACAAGAAGAAATGGCACACAACAAATGTAATTTCTTTTTGTACTGCAGTAGTTTATATTTAGCAATTGCCACTATTTCTTGTTACAGCTTTATGCTGAGTAAATGTTTATATTCAGGAAAACATTAGCACACAGTTCCATTCTCAGGACTACAAAAACTTAAAGAAAGAAGAATATCCTTTGTTCAGGAGGCTGTCAACATCTGCTATTTATAAGCACAGCTATGTCAGAAGCTTTCTTCTCTGGAATACAAACTGGGACTGCTAATCAGGTTTTACTCTTTTAAAAGTGGAAAAACCTAACTCTCAAAGGAAGATGCATCCCTTGCCTGAATCTAAAATCTCAAGAACTGGTTTTGTGAGAATTGCATATTTCTTATGCATACTTGACTAGTGTGCATTACATATTGCACTACATGTGCATATTCTAAATCAGTCTACTTAGAAATCCTATGAAAATTCATTGCTCCCCATATTTTTATGTAACAGACATACATTGGCTGTGGCCAATGTGTACAATGTCAAGTATATTCTTGCCACCTTACTTTAATCACATTACTTACGTGCTGTTTCAGCTATTAGTTTCCCTATGTAATTACATTCTTATCTGTCCTGTAATGGTGACTTTTTCTTTCATTGCCTACAAAGAATCCTAAACTCCTAGTCTAAGTACCTAAGATGCAGACATAAATGAAGGTGATAAAAATTCCAAAGTCTGCCTCTAATCATTAAAGCTATTCTTTAGTGAGAAGCTGTCTTTACATAACTCCCTGGTGTTTTCATAGTCTGAGATAGTTATTTTAAACAACAGAGCAGTCCAAATCTATCAGTGGACACAGATGTTTTCCCTTCTGCACATCCTCTACAGGCTTTATTAATTTATCAGTAATTAAATGGTAGGACTCAACCTCCTAGTTGTACCATACCTTTGTTTGCTTATTCTGACTGACATACCCTAGTGGTATGCCTCAATTAGCCATGCTTTGGACAAACCCTTGAACACGGGGAATCCCGATATGTTTCCCCACATTTAATTTGGACTTCCTAGAACCTATGGAGAAAACTTCAGGCCTGAGAATGCACAGCCCAATGGCAATATACTATGGTAATATTTTTCCATAGAAAAATTATTAAGATTTTATGAGCATCATAATCTCATTGTATACACAGACCTAACTGTTGACTCTGAGCTGTTGGCTCATAGGTAGCTTGTGATCTCCTCACATAACCATCAATTTACCTTCTGTGTTTTGCTTTTATTTTCCCCTTTTTGCACATTCTGCTTTGCCAATAGATGCCACTGGTAGCTTGCCAAAATGCAGTTTAGAAACTGCATTTACATTTCCCAAATTATAGGTTATGTTTTTGTAGTATCTTAAATTGACAAACATTTGAAGAAAGTCTCAACAATGCATTCTTTATAATTTCCTGCTTAATAAGGTAATTTTGCCAAGTCAAATGGGAATATTCAAGGCTTTGGTTTTACATAACCAAAGTTTTTCATGCAATGCCTAAAGTTAGGCAGGCATAAAAAATAAAGACAATATATGTGAGTGGAAATGTGCCTAATTCTAAACATATTTCCAATGAAATGCCATCATGTACATGGAAGGAAGGAAAATGTCATTTACCTGTGATGAAAATATTTGGTCTGTGTAAATCTTCCAGTAGACAGTATTACTTGGAAATTCACTATCTTTGATATGGATATCATCAATGCAGGAAAGCCATGTTAACTATAAGAAGATTGGGACTGTAACAAATCTACTAGGACATGTGAAAATGAGAAGTGCAAAATTTTAGTTCCTCGTAATGACTGCAGAGTTCTATGTCCTTATTTGATGCTATGAAAAGAAAAAAAAAAAAAAAATATATATATATATATATATACTTATATATATATATACAAACATAGGAAGGTAATTCAAGGTCAGAAAATTCAAAGATGATTTTCTCATTCTGTGGTCTATAAGCCTCTCATTTTTCAACATGGAAAACCAGTTCTGACAGCTTGTCAGTCTAAATACTCTAGGTAAAGAAATTGATTTCTCTTCTGTCATTTTGATAGAAAAATGATTTTCTGTTGTTCTCAAAGTCCCACTCTACTGAGTTGAATAGCATAAAATGGGATTATTACATTTTCCCTAGCAGGATTCATTGTTCTGCTGCTATTATGCATATGTGGTAGGACCCATAAAAGAGGGAGTTGGAATAAATACACTATAACATACAATACTGTATGTTTCTCTACAAAAGAGTGAAGGATTCTGTAATAGTAAATAATAGTTATTTCTTTGTCAAGACAAAATTGGCAGAGATAAGCATCTTTAAGTCACCTCCTCAGTTTGTTGCACATGTGCTGATGTTTTAAATGCATCATTATACATATGTTAGGATCTCTTCTCTCTTTTAATATTTTATTGCTCAGTTTTAACTGCAGAAGCTTTCAGCTTTGTGAATACGGGTGAAATCAGAATAACTGGACATGAATCATCCATGTGTGTGACTCATGTATATGTCATTGTGAAAGATTGTATCACAGATACAGACTGGTAATGAACCTGAATGAATGAGTGAAGTCAGAAATAATGCAGGATTCTAAAGTGAGCAGAACACAGAGATATTATTTATTGAGAAAGATACGAGAAAGATACTGGGAAATCTTAAAACCAGACCATTTTTCTGTGGCCTTCTCTTCCCACTTGCCATACATTCCTCCCCTTCAGATTTTTCATCCCTTGTTGTTTTGGACCACCAGTGTCAGAAAATATAGTACAAGCAGGAGTCTGAAACCCAAGTGATGCAAAGGACTGCTTTTAAGGCTAGGACAAGTCACCAAAGCTGTTACGCCATGTAGCTCCTGATCACCTATAATTTGGCACAGTCTGGGTGACAGGTTTGTGACACAATGTGTTTCATTAATCAGAAATGCTTCAGCAATCTGTGAATTACTTTTCTTTGCCAGATTTCCAAGTTTTGAATAGGATACTGTATGTTCTTTTTTATATGTTCTGCATATCACCAGGCATGCTTCAGAACAGGTTATAATTGCATGCCAACATAATATAATTTGTTTCAGGAATTTATTTGCCTCCCCATGTACTTCGATTTAATTCCCAAGTGCCAAGAGATGCTGATCCCTGTGTTTCCCATGAGACTGAGAGGGGAGCTCAAGAAGTACTTTGGCTGCACAAGTCAGCCTTAAATAATATTCTTGATAAGTCTGGCAAACAAGATTTATGCCAGTTTCAGTAGCTGTGATGCATGTCCAAAGTTCATATTGAATTTGGCTGTCTACAGTCAACATATTCATCCTAATTCTTTATGGATCTGCAGTACCACTAACAAGCAGGTTCTGAAATCAAAATACATTGTTTCTTGCATGCAAAGTAGTCATTTTCAACAGTAGAACTATTTTAAATAAGTCAACGATATTCTTTCGAACAGTCTTAAAATGCCATTAAATAGATCCAGATTTTTAGCAGTTAAACTAAGTTTGAGTAATTTGGAAGAGAGGTCGTTTCACTTTCCATCAGCTGTTGGCTCAAATGGTGAAAAAATGTAAAAGTAAAGATTGAAGTGGAAACTTCATCACTTTACAGAATGGACTTAAACAAACTGACTTCCAAGATAAGCAAGCCAGAGAATAAAAGGTCTGATAAGAAGGTAAAGATACAAGGACTAGGTATGAACAGAATTTACACATTAGACTTATTTTTAAGGTTATATGTAAACAAGATAAATTAGTGATAGCATCACACTTAGCTACCTGCCTCATGCCATTTGCTCACATTTAGTGAGTTTACCTGTCACAAACTCACTGGACCTGGTATTACTGTGCTAGTCTTGCACCTGAAAGGCATTGATCCCCTGCTGTCTTGCTTATAGATGTTTGTCCCAGTGCCAACTGGCTTAAACTGTATTGGATTTGATGGATGAACCTTATTTGCAGTACCTCTTCCCAGATTGCTGAGACATCTTTGATCTTTGTTGTTATGTACCCGGTCAGCACAAGCACAAGAAAGACAGAACTTAGAATACTTTTTAGCTGATGCTACATTTTAGAAAATGGTATCTGTTATGTCTGGTTTCACTCAGATAACTGCTTCCTGATGCCTTCCCCAGCTCTTAGATGTGACGTTAGTTTAGGCAAGCCCACAGACCCAATATCCTGTCATTTCTGGATGCCTCCAGCATAAAGGAAGGGAAAAGCAGCTTTTTTCCTGAATGGATTGAACATATTGTTTAATTGGATTTTGATGCAAAAGCAGCAAACTTCAGTCCTATATTAAAGCAAGATGAGGGCCTATTACAGGCTTTAGTTCTGGTGACATTAGCTGCAGCAGGATTTTGTTGAAGGACGGGAAAGGAGACTGTTCCCTGACAGTTCTTTTACAATTACATTATAAAAGTACTGACTGTACTAAACACTGTACAGGAGAACAGTTTAGCACAATCTAATGATCACACAAGCTGTCCAGGATAATTAAGAAAATGCTAGCAGATCTGCAGCACAGTCAGCCTAAAGTGTGGTCAGGACATTGCAGTACTGTGTCTGAAGGCTGATCATGTTCACGCTCTTCTCCTTGTGCTTTCCAGCTAAAGAGTAACCAGGAAGCAAAAGAAATGATTAAAAAGTTTGGAATAAAATTATGTCTGCTCCCCATGATTCCTAGGAACATAGCACCAACATGAGACATAATGTTTTCTAGACTTCTGCTTTTCTCTAATTTTCTGTAATATCAACTCTCACTCTCTAAAATCTGAGGGAACTACATCATTTTTCCTTCACTGACTTTAAGGCTTCTGTGATGGAGTGACTTTTATTTCTGTCATCACTGAATGAGTTTGCAGTGTGTGCATTGTAAGTAATAAAAATAGAAGCATTTTTATATATCAAACTATTTGAAAGATGTTAATTGATTTACTTTTATTTAAAGATAACCATATGGAAGCGCAATTACTTAAAAAAAAAAAAAAAAAAAAAAAAAAAAAATTGCACTATAATACACCAGGGCATTACTCTAATTTAGTGATAGTCACTGGGAATTACTCTTTTTCAGTGGTAAGATATTTAAATGCAGGAAGACTATGTATTATGTCATGTTAATGGATAAGGTAAGGCTGGTACTAACTAGATAATGTCTTAACACGTGCTATATGAATATAATACTCAAGGAAAAGATAAGTTTCCTTAATTTGAAACATAATGTTTAAATTTAAAGGATACAACTTCTTTTTTGGAGCCTCTATCTCTACTGAGATTTTATTTTATTGCTTATATTGTGTATGCATTTCTTTGAGAGAATGTTTTTTAACTGAAAGTAATATAGCTTGTAATAATACAGCTGGTGACCCTGCAAATACTTTGAGTAAATATGGTAAAAGCTGTATGGGCACTTTCTAATGTATTATTAATCTCTTAAAGCCTATTGGGGTAGCTGAAAACAATGAGAGAACTCAGTTGGCAACATGAGCTATGCTTTTCAGATGTTGTAAGATGAGGAGATATAGTGCAATAAGATAGATACAAAACAAAATTGCTGAACAATTATTTATTGTAATCAAATACAAGACCAAAAACCTCATAAGTGGGTCAAGTCCAAGAATCCACAGAATCCAAGTAACGACCATTGTTTTCTTATTTATTGTTTGCTATTCATTAAACACAGAGGTGGAAGGTTACTCCAGCGTTTTACATTTGTACTGTAGGACATATTCCCTGTCTGGGAGATATTACAGTTGAACATATGTCTCCCAGATGGTCATCTGATACAAAGTCACACTTAGAAGTCTGGTCAGCAACTTTGGAAATAAAATCCAACTCACAGGAAATATTTATAGTTGATTCAGCATGCAGCAATATGACCTTTACTTATATCTAAGGAAATACAAGAGAAAAAGTTTACATACGTAAAATATAAAACTTTGCATAAAAATATCAGGGCAACTTTTAGTTTGGCATTCTGAAGGCCTACCCAAAATTAAAAGAAAAAAAGAAAGAAAAGGTTTAACATACTTATAATAGAGAACTTTTTGGTGAAAATAGTAAGAAAACTTTAGCTTCCTATTCCTAAGGCCTACTGAATATAAAACAAACAAAACCCTCAAAAATACCATATCATGATATCAGCTCAAAACAGGATTAAAAGGACTGCAGAAAACTGATGAATTGGTAAGAAAATGCATCATGTTTTACAAGCTTTAATTGCCTGCATATAATTATCCAATTATTTGTCTAAAAGCCATTCAAGCCATTTGGAGTTTTGACACTCAATGACCTGTTATTTCTATCAAGTAATATCCCATAGTTAAGAATCATCCTTCTTTATGAATGGAACTAGAGAATATACTGCATGAGTAGAGCACATGACTTGTCTGTTCAGCTTTGATGGAAAACTGGAAAAACTACCAAGGAACAAATGAGATTAGCATGGAGTACTTTTATCTTAGAACAGCCGTTTCTGTTTTTTAACATAACCACCTCATTTAGGCACTCTACAAACACTATATTCAAAATGAAAATAAATATTAATGTTACACACAGGTAATAGCTAGCTATTTGAAGGATTATTTGCAAAACCTGTTAGGATTCCTACGGTCAATGTAAAAAAATGCTCCTAACTTAAAAGTGGTCTGCACTACCGCCTGGAGGAGTTTAAATCTCTAGAGGGACAGAGAAGCTCAGGCATCTCAGGCACATGTGTAAAGCTAAACAACTCCTTTGTTGTTGGGCTAGCTTTCAGCCCGATCAGCAAGCAGAAATACCTAGTGGTATGACCAAACCCGCAGCTTGACAGACCAGGCAAGAACATGTGGCCTAGGGTGGAGGGAATACCACTTCTGACAGCAGCATTAGTTAGCTTAAGCTGATTATGACACTATAACGTTTTCTTGCCAACCTGCCAAAACAATCATCCAAATTGCACTACAGTACTTTCAGGTATTACACTGGAACTCTCAAAATCAGAAAACTGAGTATACTTGCTATGACATTTCCTTTACTCTTTTTTGGATTGCATACGAAATTTTTATTTCTCTTCTGGTGGTTGTCGCTAATTTATATAGAATATTTCATTCACAAAACCAAAAGGGTATGATGACTTTATAGGTTTCAAAAATTATTTAAAGAAAGAAAAAGGTGAACTGTAAGTGATTTCCAAATATGATTATAATACTTGTTTTTACAGTTTGTTTTTCTGCATGCTGTATAGTTTACCTCAGCCTCCTGTAAGTGTTCACAAAAACATTTATTTGGGTACTACTTTAACACAATTTCAAGTGGTGTAACTTTTTACTGTGAGTAGCATGCTGGCTTAAAGATATGTGTACACTGTATTGCAGTGTTTTCCTTGACTACAAAATCTGGCTGTGCTGAATCTCAGCTGGGCAGTCCGAAAACCTTGAAGAAAATGTCTTAGGGTTCCAACACTTTAATTCTACATTGGCCTTAGTCCTGTTTCAGGTTTGAAATAGTTTATTTAATAACATTTTTAAATCACAGTGGCTGCTGAGTTGCTTTTAGTCACAGAAGTTTATCTGCGCATTATGTGCCTTTATAATGGGGCTGCAGAACTTCATACACAAGGGATAGTTTCTCAGTTTATCCTCTTCCATTAAGTGAAGTGTTCTGCTTTCTAGGATCCAGATAAAGGATATGTCTTGTTTCTGGTTTTGATTTATGTTCCTCTTTGTCAAATACACTGAATGTAAACTCACAGTGTCTTCTGCCTTCCCTAGATAGACAATCTGGGGTTTGTGGCACTCCTTTATCCGTAGAAGACCAGCATGTGGCACAGGCCAGATGCCTGTGTGATGACTTCAGGGAGCTGGTTGTGCCATGACTTTATACATTCGTTTTGTTTATTAAGATTGCACATTAGAATTAATAATTTGGCTTTACCAAAAAAAAAAAAAAAAAAATTAAGAAATGTATTTGCCCTAGATTTATACATTTCATTCAGGTCTAGTCCCACCGACATTATATGAGCTCAGTGAGAATAGTTCCTGAGTAAGGAGTGAAGTATTCGGCTTTCAGTGATACACCTTTGTAAGGTAGTCAAAGAAGACACAAGATAGATGACTAAAACTTGTATGCAGTTTCAGTTACTAGTATCTTAATTTCAATGACATTTGTTATGTCCTTTATTTTTTAGGATGTTTTGAAAAATTTTTGTTGAACACCAATTGATTTTAAAATGGCTACAGCAGTACCTATTAGTGCCTAATGGGAAAAAAAAAAAAAAAAAAAAAAAAAAAAAAAATTTTTAAAAATGGATATTCATATCCTGGGGGTTGATGGTACATTTTAAAGATTTACAAATGTCACTTTAGTTTTTTATAAACCAACGTCAGTTTGGGAAATAGAACATGTTTTCCTGGAGGTGTTACAGCTTTTTGCAACAGTTTTTGAACAGAGATTTACCTTTGATGTTACAAGATTTTATAAAATAGAAAGAAAATTTTAAAAAGTTTACTTATTGACAACAAGAGCTTGACTTGGGAACTTTGCTATGCTATGTCAGTTTCAATTAATCTTTCTTAGCTGGAATGCTGCTTGAAATTTAAATTACAGATTTATTTTTTTTTTTAATCAAATACAATAATCTTAAGAAAATCTGACATTCTATAATTAACTAAGGGTAATATTATTTTTGACACTCTATTAGCATTAAGGAGCAAAAGAATTACTTGTACAGTATTCAAGTATAAACATACTTTATAAACAAATAATACAACACCAGTTCCATTCACTGTAAATTACAGCTTTCTTGGGTTGGTCCACTTCAAGTATCCTTGAAATAATTGAAAATGCTGATTTGTGTACTCAAGTAGAAAATATCTTCTTCTAAATCTGAAAAATATGACTTGTATGAAAAATCTTTTCAAAGCTGCCTGCCCAATGCTCCTTCAATTTATTCTGATTACATGACCCCTCAGCAAAACTGGAGTCAGCTTACTTTGTATCCAGTACAGACCATTCCTCAGTTCTACATAACCTTGTCACCACCAGGTACATTTAGGCAGACAGGACAGTATTGCATTTAAGAATGTGATAGGACATGCATTTTACCATATTAAATGATACATTTATCTCACAATAAATGATTTGACTCCAAGATGCATGTAACTTGCATTTCTAATCACTATAGACATGAAACAACAGGTACGTTTAACAGCTGTCAAAGCTTCCATCCATTTAAAAGTCTAACTGATTTGCGCATACAGTGCAAACTGCCTTTGAGAGGGTATGCAAATATACTGAGAAACTTGAAAAAATTAGCAACATGCAACTATTTACTGCCAACAACTGAAAGCATTAATTGTGTAACCTCTTACTTAACAGTTTGACACAAAACAAAAAGCTTAATCATCTGCCTCTGAAACCACAAAATAAAGCTAGAAAGTAGATTTGCTATATGGAAGATCCAGGAAAAGAAGAAAATGATATAAAAAATGAAGGATTATGCATGTCTCAGTGGTCAATGTGAGGAAGTGGCATAAACCACTTCAGGGAAAACTGAAAACAGAAGAGATCCAGCCTGTGCAGTTTTAGGGCAATAAGCAATCTCACAACTGAGTAGATGGAAAAAATAATAATAATAATAATAATAATAAAAATGGGCATAACTTATTACCAGAATACAGAAACAAAAGCAATGGAAAGATTCTATCTGAGCACATCACATAAAACCAAAATCAAAGACCTTTCTTCCTATTCCTTACTTTCTTCCCCTCTTCCACTTCCATCTTTGACAATATTTTGGCAAAAGTTATTTAAAAAAAAAATACAAGGTAGTAGATAAAAAATCAAATGACTGCATTTTATGAAGTTTTCCTTTCATGGACTTTCTTTCCAAAACTTTATGGATGATATTTGTACTCAATTGACAAGAAATTCATGAAATGACATGGATAGAATATACAGGCAGCAGTTTATTGTCAATTACACTCTATTAATCCTTCAATTTTTGTACTGAGTTTCATCTATTCACATTCATCACTGTTTTGCTCTTCACCCTGTCACAACACTCTAACAAAAGACAGCCCTGATGACACTAAATAGGCCTCAATGGCCCTAACCAGCCTCAGCTGGGGCCTCCACTCACATGACTTGCCCATGAGCTCTATTTAAGCTCAGCCCTGGAACTTCAGGGGTTGTTGTGATGCTGCTGGAGGGGTATCAGTTTCTGTTTAGTGCTTGTTATAGCTATACTAGGCCATAGTACTCCTTGATTCAGGCCTTGACCTACAGATTTTCTGAACTGTTATGTTACTGTGGTCCTGCACAGCAACCAGGAGATCTGATCTTGACCTACAGCTTGATTCACTCCCTTGATTGCAGATGTGCTTCATCACAATTAACTTAATGTTTTGGTCTGGACTCCACAGTGGATATAGTCACCATCTCTGCATGTGCTATGCTTGTCTTGCTCAGGTACTGTGGGGCTGGGCCCTGGCTGGTGAGGTTGATTCCCTAGTGCTCAGCTCCTGCCTTGTTTTCTCTCAGACAGTAGCTGGCATGTGCTGCCCTCTGATGTTTACTTCTGTAGTCTTTATTTTCTGATTATGCGGTAGCAAATATTCTTTGTTAGTTCTATCTCTATCTTTCCTTGTTAGATTTTCTGTTCCTTCTTCTCTTCAGGCTTTCAACTGACTTCTTTTTTGGTCTTTCATAGTTTTTCACAGGATCTTGCTAGGCCTCATAGTTTTAGATCTCCCTCGTTCTTTGTTAGGAAATCCCAACTGGGTATCTTAAGTAGAACTACTGCGTGCCTATCCTGGTGAAAGCAAAGTTCCATGACTTGATCTGTTCCTAAGTCACTGAAGGTGAATACGTGAAAAGTGAGCAAAGAATCTCTGGAGTTAGAAGATAAGTAACAGTTTGTCATAAACTCTTAATGCCATATGAGGTCACTGCACCCACCCCACTCTTACCTACTCCTTTAGGTAAGAATTTTGAATAAAAAAACAGCTGCTCTGAGCACTGAAGAAGCTTCAACCCATTACTCATCACAGTGCCATCTTTCTTGTGAAGAAACAACTTTTCCCAGTGTTCATTACTTGAATTTTTTTTTTTTTACTCTTTCTGTCACAAGTGTTTTGCCAAACATGAGATCCTGTTGTGCTATTCCATCAGGTAAAGGCAGCAAGAGTGCTAAGAATTACTTCAGTAACAATATTTTTTTCTTAACTATACAAAGAACCAGAGCAGCCAATATTTTTGCAGTTCCAGATCTTTCCACTAACAGTCAGGTCCTCAAAATTGCTTTTTATGACCTTCTGACTACCATGTTCCCAAGGCTGTGCTCACTCCCCTGGGCTTCCCTGTAGTAGGCACAAAACCCATTTAAGATTTTTTTTTTTTTTTTTTTTTTTAGGGGGAAAAAAAAAAAGGCAGCATGCCCATTCTTCCTAAATTAAGGAGCTTAGAGTAGGAAGGAAATTCCAGAGGTTCCTTAGACTAGGATGTGCCATATACCATAAGCAAACTCTACTTCAATGGCTAGTAAATTTGAAATTAGCTTGCCCTGTGGGTTTAGGTCTGAGTATTTAGAGCTCAGTCCAGCCAGTAATGAATGAGGCTAACACGCTTGTGCTTGAAGTGCCTCACTTGAGGTAGAGTGCTCAGCACCATGTATACAGAAGCTTTTGGCAAACTGGCCAATTAAGGTGGAACAATTCTTGAAGCTACTAGGATTCAGTGTAACTGAATGGCATGTTCTTGGCCTACAGTAACCTAAATTAAGAAATATTGACCCTCATGGGGGGAAGGTGGGGTGGGGGGAGGGAGTTCTAGGAAGAGAAGCATGAGCTGAAAGGAAAGGCGGTGGTTTTTTTTTCATTTAAACTTCTGCCAGACCATTCAGAAAGTGTACAGATATTGTGATGCTTCACTGTGAATTTTATCAAAGTTATCCTAAAAAAACATTGTTCTAGATGTATAAAATGCTTTATCACACAGAACTTGGTGTGCAAAAGAAGTTTGTCTCAAGGGGAGAATACTTAAAGATCATCACATAAACACAAAAATTGTTTGTTTTATAAAAGCCAGAAAGAAAAAAAAAAAAAAAAAAAAAAGTAGATTTGAGAGTGACTGTGCACTTGAAAGCCTTCTGAAAGAATCATGCTCTCATTCAGTAGATTCAGAGTAATAAAACACTAAACAGAAACCCTACTTAGAGTACAAAAGGAAGAACCTAATGTGAAGCACAGTCTTTTAAGTAGAGTCTTGAATGAAGCAGAGATGCAAAAGAGCTTGTCCAGATGCTCTCTACTGGAAATAATGTATATTTTAATGAATATTTCTTTTATTTTGCAATGTAGATTAAGATAGTCTCCTCTTTCTTCTCTGTTTCTCCTTTCAGATTCAACTTAGTGTCAATCTCTGGCTGACTTTGGCAGCAATATATAAGTAGATGTACACCTCTCATATTAATGACTCTTAGCTCTTCTATTTATTGGTAATGGTGAAATTCATTTTATTAGCATATAAAATTTGTTATCCTCTTCCATGATTTACACTGTATTGTGCACATCACAGAAGCTTTAGTGGTAAGTGAGCTGCTGTAATTCAAATCAATAAATCTCTAGATGACTTTTCAAAGTTATTGGATAAAACTGTTTTTTTTCAGTGTGGAAGCCTCTGGCCAGTGAAGTTGTTCACAGCACAAGTTAATGTACTTTCTAGCATCAAAAAATAAGTTGCGATGCTAAAATTAAAATTACTATCTCAAAGAAAGTAGGTGTCTGTTACAACCCAAGACTCTTCATAATTTTTGAAATGTATACCTTTATTTAAATTGAAGTTTTGGTGATAAAGCCTCTTGTATCAATTTTATTCATTAGTTGTGTACTAATAGTTTTAACATCAGTTAAAGTCCTGGTAAAATGCAGATATCCTTACTAATACTAAATTAATACTTCATCCAGGACCTGGATATCAGTAGGACCACTAATGGAAAATGGGCCTAAATTGCCAGGTCACGGACTCCTGCTTGAGTGTGTGGAAGGGGGATGACTGGCTTCTAGCATTTGTTCTAGGTCTCTTAAAACCTTAGACTCTGGTATTAGTTTAAGGTCTCTGGTTAAGCTAGGAAAGCCTTTTGGTTCTGGATCACACTGCCTTATTAGAATCTGCTACTGGATGGACATCACAATATGCTCTGGAGATTTGTCAGGACCCTGGCACTGCAGTTCAGTGGCACTGAATTTCCAACAAATTTTAATGGCAAGTATTTCACATAGGGACTTTTATTTCATGTATTTGTTGCCTATGCAAAACTGTAATGGTGTTTTTGGAACACAGTTTTAGATGCTTTGGAAGGGGCCAATAAGTTTACACCTGCTAGCAAAATGAGAAATATCCTATACACTCAGCATAAGTACTGTAATTTGGTGTCCTTTATCTAAGTCTACCTCAAAGTAAATTAGTAAAGACAGGCATCAAAACAAAGTTGACATACTTATATGACAGGAGCTCAGTTCTGGTATAACTGCAAATAAGTCTAAAAAACAGAAGATCGTAAAAACAAATGTTGAATTATACATCAACTCAGAGCCTGCATAAAATGGTGTCATGGGGAAGCTGGCATTATAATGCAATGTAGTAATTTCCCTATTATATCCCAGCGTGGCTGGCTAACTCTTTCAGAGGGGCCAAGATAGAATTTATGTCTATATAAGGTAACAGCTATAATGTATGCAAGAACAAGAAAGAAAATACTAATTTTTATATACGAAGATGCTGCAGGGTTCTATAAAATAGACCAACAAAAGGTTGGCAGTACAGTATCATTTGCAGTTAAGTCACAGCAACATCTAGTGGTCAAATATCAAAAGCAGAATTCTAGGTTAATTATCCATTGTTTGGTACCTTGTTCAGACAGAAAAAACTAGAAGCATAAAGTAACCAATTACTTACATTTCAGGAAGCATTGCAGGCAAAGCTTAGGAAAACTGTGATCTAACTTACTTTTTTTTAATATCTACAGTTTTTCCTTTTCATGAATGAATGAAATTTTATGTACTGTGTCTCAGTTTGACCATATTCAGATATACTTGGAACGGAAATGAATTCATCTGTACAACACGCAACAGATGAAATGGCATGTAGCAATCAATTTTAGAGTCTCTGCTATATATGTGTTTATATAGTACCTAACAAAATACAGCTCTTGTTCATGCCTGAAGCTTCTGTAACACTAAAATGTAACAGTGGCAGTAAAAGCTGTTACCTTTGACAGTGGTGTTCAGGTCCTTCTGTTACATTCTGATTTTTTATGGCTATTTTTTATACTATGCTATTCTTAACATGAAGGTAATTACAGGACTGCTACCATGAAAAACACTTTTCCCCCAGAAGTTTTGTCATGTGTCTCAAAGCTGCTCTTGTGCTTTTCTCTGTCTTAGTAGCCTTAGGAAAAAATGTTTCAATTATTAAAACTATTAACAAAGGCATTGCTGGCCTTGTCTAGCTCACAAGCAGTTAGGTGGAAAAATTATCTTTTGTGAACTAAATTTGAGTAACATGTAAAACCACGTACTTTTCCCATATTTTTTTGATTAATAGAATTATTGTAATAATCACCTAGTGATGTAGGATGTTACCATGTAGCCCAGTAAATACAGTATTTCCATTGCTAATAAAATGCCACAGGCTTTCACTGTTCGCAAAGCCTCAGGACATGTCAGACTTGCTTAGCTTGAATTTATCTAGACCTTGTTGGAGCTTTGTCTTAGCCTGTTCAGATGTAACAGCAATTTTTCTTACCAGGTGGGTATGCCTAATTTAATTTACTGTTGTTTAGGTTTGAACTGAAAAATAAATTTGATATAAACTGTAGTAAAAAGCAGTTACTCTGTATAGAGCAAAGCTTTTGTCACTCTAATGTAATGCAGGAATACAGGCCTAATATGACAGTAGAGGCCTTGAAATCAATGAGAAGAATGAAGTAATTCTTATGAAACTCTCAATTAGTCTGTAATTGTACGCAAACATACAAGACTGGTTGTAGAAGCTTTGTACAAACTGGTGTACTACACAATAGGTATTTGTAACCTGCAGTTTGAATCTACCAAGGAAAAGTAGAAGTAGGCTTCGCTCAGAAAGACAAATGGTCAAACAGAATTCCTGCCTGCAAGTTCTGCAAGTCACTGTACAGTTACAAATCAGCTGTTCCCTGTGCACTTTGAGACCTAAAATCAAATCTGTGCTTTGGAATTACGTTAGCTACTTTGACAGTCATTCCATGAACAAGACTGAGTACCCTAGCTTTGGATATGATTGGCTACAGAGACTTCTACTTGTGATGAAGGCATATTTGAGAACTATAAGGTTTATTTTTTTTCTGTGAGGACCTTCTGCTTTTCCACATAAGAAAGATTATTTGGAGTTGCTGCTGTTGTAATCTGAAGCTTTTTCTTGTCAGTAAAAGATGAAAGCAAAACCAGAAGGTCTAGTGAATACAACGCACGTCTGTCTTTACTGCCAGCTCTGATATGCAACCTCATTACTGAAAGAATGTGTCCCCACCATTTTTATTTTATTTTCTGGATTGTGGAACCAGTTTGGGGGCCATTTAAAACTCTGTTTCTTTTGGTCCTTCTGGTCCTAGCTGTACAAGAGTTCTAAAACATTAGATTGTCCTTGGAGATTTTTAAGTACATGAATCACAGAATCACAGAATTGTGATAGAGGATCCCCCAGCCTCCATCTATGGGGTCAGGGAAATGAAAGATGTGGGAAGCCCTTCTACCAGTGCAGACAGAGGCAAAGAAGTTGCTGAGTACCTCAGCCTTCTCCACGTCTGTCATTACCAATTACTCAGATATAGAAACTCACTCCTAATATAAGAAATCAGCCAGCTATAATCACTCACACACTACTGTTTGCACCCCTCGGTTTATTTTCACAAATGTTAAAGGCGCATGGTGGCCCCTGGGGACTCCACCTGTCACCCCAGCGCAGCAGCCCAAAGGGAACTGGGGCCTCTCTTGGGCTCTTCCTCGAGGCTCTGCACAGAAGGGCTGCCACCTCTCGCACAAGGGCTGCCGGATGGGAAAGAAGCACTCACACAACCCCTGACAATTGGCAAAGGTCTTTATTGCCACGTGGCTCCAGGCTAATGCCTGGAGTGGAGCCTGGGCGATGCAGAATAGGGAGCTTGCCGAGCCCTTCTGCACAGCTGCCGGTGTTCCTTGAGGACGCTTTTCAGAGAGCTGTCGGGGGAGTCCCATGTTTGTTGTGGCCGAGGTGGGTCCACTTCCATCGGTTCCTCTTCATCTTGTGCACCCACCTCCATGGGCTCCGCGGGTTGGAGGACGAGCCAGTCCCTGGCAGGGACTGCCCACACAGGCTGCCTTCCATTGGGCATATTTTCCGGCCACGGTGCCGCACCAGGACGCCTCCCAGTTCCGTGCCTCGAGTCCATTCCGTTCTCCGCTTGATTTTCATTCACGGAATTCCTGACGGCATCTCTCCCTTGGCCACGGCTGGGTCCCGCATCATATTCCGTCCGCTGGGCACGGCTCCGCTTCCCGTGGCCCTCCAACCCACGCTCTCTATCTTTGCTGTCATCACTGGACCTCCGGCTAGGCCCAGGCCTGCTGCTGGTGTCCATCCGAGGGGCCGGCCTGCTCCCCACATCGCTTCGGCTCCAGTGATATTGATCGTAATAGCCTCTGGGCCGGGCACCAGACACCTCCTGGGCACTGCTGGTTCTTGTGCTGGAGGCGCTGGCCCTCGACCCATGGCGCATTCTCACAGAGGCAGACATCCTCCTCAGTGGTCCTAGGAACAATCTCTTGTCCTCGCACTGAGAAGGGCTGCTGCTCGCCTCGCTTTCGCTTTGCTCCTGTCTCTGGCCTTCCTCCAGCCGCTGGCTTTCAGAAGACCAAATCGCTGAGCAAGTGGCGGGCCAGTGGCAGGGGGGCCCCTTTTATGCCCGCCCGGGGCAAGGGCGGGCCCGCTGGTGGCCACTGTGACCTCGGCAAAGCTCTGTGATGGAGCAGCCCGTGCGAGGCCGAAGGTGGCTGCCTTGGGAGAGGCCCGGAAGATGCCCTCATGTGGAGCAAGGACGAGGGCTGGGGGGTCTGAGGGCCCCCTTTTCTGGGGCTGGCTCCCCCCCCAGGCCGTTTGGCTTGCCAGAGAGAAAGGCTGCCCCATGAAACCCTGCCTCGACCCGTTTTTTCTCCAGATCTCCAAGGGTCAGAGTCTCTCGTTAACAAAAAGAAAACCCCACCAACAAAACCAAAACAGACCAATTCACGAGGCTAAAGCAGTCAAAACTGAAGTACTGATCACAGAATCACAGAATTTCTAGGTTGGAAGAGACCTCAAGATCATCAAGTCCAACCTCTGACCTAACACTAACAAGTCCTCCACTAAACCATATCCCTAAGCTCTACATCTAAACGTCTTTTAAAGACCTCCAGGGACGGTGACTCAACCATTTCCCTGGGCAGCCCGTTCCAATGCCTAACAACCCTTTTGGTAAAGAAGTTCTTCCTAACATCCAACCTAAAACTCCCCTGGCGCAACTTAAGCCCGTTCCCCCTCGTCCTGTCACCAGGCACGTGGGAGAACAGACCAAGCCCCACCTCGCTACAGCCTCCTTTGAGGTACCTGTAGAGAGCGATAAGGTCGCCCCTGAACCTCCTTTTCTCCAGGCTGAACAAGCCCAGCTCCCTCAGCCGCTCCTCGTAGGACTTGTTCTCCAGGCCCCTCACCACCTTCGTCGCCCTTCTCTGGATCCGCTCGAGCACCTCCATGTCCTTCTTGTAGCGAGGGGCCCAAAACTGAACACAGTACTCGAGGTGCGGCCTCACCAGAGCCGAGTACAGGGGGACGATCACCTCCCTAGCCCTGCTGGCCACACTGCTTCTTATGCAAGCCAGGATGCTGTTGGCCTTCTTGGCCACCTGAGCACACTGCTGGCTCATATTCAGCCGACTATCAACCATCACTGCCAGGTCCTTCTCTGCCTGGCAGCTCTCCAACCGCTCATCTCCCAGCCTGTAGCTCTGCTTGGGGTTATTGCACCACAGGTGGAGGACCCGGCACTTGGCCTTGTTCAACTTCATGCAGTTGACCTCAGCCCATCGGTGCAGCCCATCCAGATCCTCCTGCAGAGCCTTCCTACCCTCCAGCAGATCGACACACGCACCTAGCTTGGTGTCATCTGCAAACTTACTGAGGGTGCACTCAATGCCCTCATCCAGATCATCGATGAAGATATTAAAGAGGACCGGCCCCAGCACCGAGCCCTGGGGAACGCCACTAGTGACTGGCCTCCAACTGGACTTGGCTCCATTTACCACGACTCTTTGGGCCCGGCTATCCAGCCAGTTTCTAACCCAACGAAGCGTGCGCCAGTCCAAGGCAAGAGCAGCCAGTTTCTTGAGGAGAATGCTGTGGGAAACGGTGTCAAAAGCCTTGCTGAAGTCAAGGTAGACCACATCCACAGCCTTTCCCTCATCCACCCAGCGCATCACTTTGTCATAGAAGGAGATCAGGTTCGTCAAGCAGGACCTGCCTTTCATAAACCCATGCTGACTGGGCCTGATCGCCTGCTTGCCCTGCAAGTGCTGCGTGATGACTCTCAAGATAATCTGCTCCATGAGCTTCCCTGGCACTGAGGTCAAACTGGCAGGCCTGTAGTTTCCCGGGTCAGTCCTCCGGCCCTTCTTGTAGATGGGCGTCACGTTTGCTAGCCGCCAGTCAACTGGGACCTCCCTCGATAGCCAGGACTGTTGATAAACGATGGTAAGCGGCTTGGCCAGCTCCTCTGCCAGTTCTCTCAGTACCCTTGGGTGGATCCCATCCGGCCCCATCGACTTGTGCACATCCAAGTGCCGTACCAGGTCACCAACCAGTTCTTCATGGATACTGAGGGCCACATCCTGCTCCCCATCCCCTTCCACCAGCTCAGGGTACTGGGTATCCAGAGAACAACCGGTATTGCCGCTAAAGACTGAGGCGAAGAAGGCATTAAGCACCTCCACCTTTTCCTCATCTCTTGTAACTAAGTTTCCCCTCGCATCCAGTAAAGGATGGAGATTCTCCTTAGTCCTCCTTTTTGTGTTGATGTATTTCTAAAAACATTTGTTGTTATCTTTAACGGCAGTAGCCAGATTGAGCTCCAGATGAGCTTTGGCCTTTCTAATTTTGTCCCTGCACAGCCTCGCAGCATCCTTATAGTCCTCCCTAGTGGCCTGCCCACTTTTCCAAAGATTATAAACCCTCTTTTTTCTCCTAAGCTCAAGCCACAATTCTCTGCTCAGCCAGGCTGGTCTTCTTCCCCGCCAGCTCGTCTTTGGGCACGTGGGGACAGACCGCTCCTGTGCCATTAAGATTTCCCTCTTGAAGAGCACCCAGCCTTCCTGGACTCCTCTGCCCTTCAGAACCGCCTCCCAAGGGACTCTACCAACCAGTGTCCTGAGCAGCTCAAAGTCAGCCCTCTGGAAGTCCAATACAGCGGTTTTACTGGTCCCCTTCCTGGCCTTGCCAAGAATAGAGAACTCCACCATGTCGTGGTCACTCTGACCAAGACAGCTCCCGACAATCACATCCTCCACCAGCCCTTCTCTGTTTGCGAAGAGAAGGTCTAGCGGGGCGCCACCCCCGGTAGGCTCACTAACCAGCTGCGTCAGGAAGCTATCTTCCACGCTCTCCAGAAACCTCCTAGACTGCTTTCTCTGGGCTGTGTTGTGCTTCCAGGATATGTCAGGGAAGTTGAAGTCCCCCACGAGAACAAGCGCTGAAGATTTCGCAACTTCTGTCAGCTGCCTGTAGAACTCCTCATCCGTCTCCTCATCCTGGTTCGGCGGTCTATAACAGACCCCGACCAGGACGCTAGCCTTGTTGGCCTTCCCGCCGATCCTAACCCAAAGGGACTCAACCTTGTCATTCCCAGCCTCAAGTTCTACAACATCGAAAGACTCTCCAATATAGAGAGCCACACCACCACCCCTTCTGTGCTGCCTGTCCCTTCTGAAGAGCTTATAGCCAGGCATTGCAGCACTCCAGTCATGAGAGTGGTCCCACCACGTCTCCGTGATGGCAACCAAGTCGGAGCCTGCCTGCTGCACGATGGCTTCCAGCTCCTCCTGTTTGTTACCCATGCTGCGTGCATTGGTGTAGATGCACTTCAGCTGGGCCATTGCCTTATCCCCCGGCCTTGCTATTGTTTCCCCTGGCACAGCTCCAGCAATCCTTGCTTCAGCCCCATCCCCCTTCTTACCTAGTTTAAAGCCCTCTCAATGAGCCCTGCCAGCTCCTGGCCCAGGATCCGTTTTCCCCTAAAAGATAGGGACCCGTCTGCGGCCATCAGGCCGGGTGCCGAGTAAAGTGCCCCATGGTCGAAAAAAACAAGATTTCTGTGTTGGCACCAGCCCCTGAGCCACGTGTTTAACAGGTGGGCTTTCCGTGTCCTCTCTGTACCCCTCCCTGCCACCATAGGGATGAATGAAAACACCACCTGCAGTCAGAGCAAGAAAGTCCTTTTCAGTTGGGAATAAACAGGAAAGAAAAATAATTCCACTAACTTGGAAATGAAACTATAGAATCATAGAATAAATAAGGTTGGAAAAGACCTTCAAGATCATCTGGTCCAACCATCACCCTACCAACAATGTCACCCACTAAACCATGTCCCTAAGCACCACATCCAGCCTTGCCTTGAACACCCCCAGGGCGGTGACACCACCTCCTCCCTGGGCAACCTGTCCCAGTGCCTGACTGCTCTTCTGAGAAGTAATGTCTCCTAATGGCTTTACCTGTTGAAGAGCAGTGCTCTTTGTTCAATTCCTTAATTCTTGAAGAGTAGGGGCATGACCTTTCCATTTTTCCACTCCCCAGTGACAGCACCCCACTACCAGGACTTTTCTGCTGTGATGGAGGGAGGCTTGGCAACTCCATCAGCCAGTTCCCTCAGGACCCTGGGATTCTGCTCATCAGGTCCCGTAGACCTGTACCTCTTTGGAGTCATCAGCTGGTCTCAAACTTGCTCTTCGCTTAAACGGGGTGGGACTCTGCTCCCCCAGCCTCCATCTATGGGGTCAGGGAAATGAAAGATGTGGGAAGCCCTTCTACCAGTGCAGACAGAGGCAAAGAAGTTGCTGAGTACCTCAGCCTTCTCCACGTCTGTCATTACCAATTACTCAGATATAGAAACTCACTCCTAATATAAGAAATCAGCCAGCTATAATCACTCACACACTACTGTTTGCACCCCTCGGTTTATTTTCACAAATGTTAAAGGCGCATGGTGGCCCCTGGGGACTCCACCTGTCACCCCAGCGCAGCAGCCCAAAGGGAACTGGGGCCTCTCTTGGGCTCTTCCTCGAGGCTCTGCACAGAAGGGCTGCCACCTCTCGCACAAGGGCTGCCGGATGGGAAAGAAGCACTCACACAACCCCTGACAATTGGCAAAGGTCTTTATTGCCACGTGGCTCCAGGCTAATGCCTGGAGTGGAGCCTGGGCGATGCAGAATAGGGAGCTTGCCGAGCCCTTCTGCACAGCTGCCGGTGTTCCTTGAGGACGCTTTTCAGAGAGCTGTCGGGGGAGTCCCATGTTTGTTGTGGCCGAGGTGGGTCCACTTCCATCGGTTCCTCTTCATCTTGTGCACCCACCTCCATGGGCTCCGCGGGTTGGAGGACGAGCCAGTCCCTGGCAGGGACTGCCCACACAGGCTGCCTTCCATTGGGCATATTTTCCGGCCACGGTGCCGCACCAGGACGCCTCCCAGTTCCGTGCCTCGAGTCCATTCCATTCTCCGCTTGATTTTCATTCACGGAATTCCTGACGGCATCTCTCCCTTGGCCACGGCTGGGTCCCGCATCATATTCCGTCCGCTGGGCACGGCTCCGCTTCCCGTGGCCCTCCAACCCACGCTCTCTATCTTTGCTGTCATCACTGGACCTCCGGCTAGGCCCAGGCCTGCTGCTGGTGTCCATCCGAGGGGCCGGCCTGCTCCCCACATCGCTTCGGCTCCAGTGATATTGATCGTAATAGCCTCTGGGCCGGGCACCAGACACCTCCTGGGCACTGCTGGTTCTTGTGCTGGAGGCGCTGGCCCTCGACCCATGGCGCATTCTCGCAGAGGCAGACATCCTCCTCAGTGGTCCTAGGAACAATCTCTTGTCCTCGCACTGAGAAGGGCTGCTGCTCGCCTCGCTTTCGCTTTGCTCCTGTCTCTGGCCTTCCTCCAGCCGCTGGCTTTCAGAAGACCAAATCGCTGAGCAAGTGGCGGGCCAGTGGCAGGGGGGCCCCTTTTATGCCCGCCCGGGGCAAGGGCGGGCCCGCTGGTGGCCACTGTGACCTCGGCAAAGCTCTGTGATGGAGCAGCCCGTGCGAGGCCGAAGGTGGCTGCCTTGGGAGAGGCCCGGAAGATGCCCTCATGTGGAGCAAGGACGAGGGCTGGGGGTTCTGAGGGCCCCCTTTTCTGGGGCTGGCTCCCCCCCAGGCCGTTTGGCTTGCCAGAGAGAAAGGCTGCCCCATGAAACCCTGCCTCGACCCGTTTTTTCTCCAGATCTCCAAGGGTCAGAGTCTCTCGTTAACAAAAAGAAAACCCCACCAACAAAACCAAAACAGACCAATTCACAAGGCTAAAGCAGTCAAAACTGAAGTACCGATCACAGAATCACAGAATTTCTAGGTTGGAAGAGACCTCAAGATCATCAAGTCCAACCTCTGACCTAACACTAACAAGTCCTCCACTAAACCATATCCCTAAGCTCTACATCTAAACGTCTTTTAAAGACCTCCAGGGACGGTGACTCAACCATTTCCCTGGGCAGCCCGTTCCAATGCCTAACAACCCTTTTGGTAAAGAAGTTCTTCCTAACATCCAACCTAAAACTCCCCTGGCGCAACTTAAGCCCGTTCCCCCTCGTCCTGTCACCAGGCACGTGGGAGAACAGACCAAGCCCCACCTCGCTACAGCCTCCTTTGAGGTACCTGTAGAGAGCGATAAGGTCGCCCCTGAACCTCCTTTTCTCCAGGCTGAACAAGCCCAGCTCCCTCAGCCGCTCCTCGTAGGACTTGTTCTCCAGGCCCCTCACCACCTTCGTCGCCCTTCTCTGGATCCGCTCGAGCACCTCCATGTCCTTCTTGTAGCGAGGGGCCCAAAACTGAACACAGTACTCGAGGTGCGGCCTCACCAGAGCCGAGTACAGGGGGACGATCACCTCCCTAGCCCTGCTGGCCACACTGCTTCTTATGCAAGCCAGGATGCTGTTGGCCTTCTTGGCCACCTGAGCACACTGCTGGCTCATATTCAGCCGACTATCAACCATCACTGCCAGGTCCTTCTCTGCCTGGCAGCTCTCCAACCGCTCATCTCCCAGCCTGTAGCTCTGCTTGGGGTTATTGCACCACAGGTGGAGGACCCGGCACTTGGCCTTGTTCAACTTCATGCAGTTGACCTCAGCCCATCGGTGCAGCCCATCCAGATCCTCCTGCAGAGCCTTCCTACCCTCCAGCAGATCGACACACGCACCTAGCTTGGTGTCATCTGCAAACTTACTGAGGGTGCACTCAATGCCCTCATCCAGATCATCGATGAAGATATTAAAGAGGACCGGCCCCAGCACCGAGCCCTGGGGAACGCCACTAGTGACTGGCCTCCAACTGGACTTGGCTCCATTTACCACGACTCTTTGGGCCCGGCTATCCAGCCAGTTTCTAACCCAACGAAGCGTGCGCCAGTCCAAGGCAAGAGCAGCCAGTTTCTTGAGGAGAATGCTGTGGGAAACGGTGTCAAAAGCCTTGCTGAAGTCAAGGTAGACCACATCCACAGCCTTTCCCTCATCCACCCAGCGCATCACTTTGTCATAGAAGGAGATCAGGTTCGTCAAGCAGGACCTGCCTTTCATAAACCCATGCTGACTGGGCCTGATCGCCTGCTTGCCCTGCAAGTGCTGCGTGATGACTCTCAAGATAATCTGCTCCATGAGCTTCCCTGGCACTGAGGTCAAACTGGCAGGCCTGTAGTTTCCCGGGTCAGTCCTCCGGCCCTTCTTGTAGATGGGCGTCACGTTTGCTAGCCGCCAGTCAACTGGGACCTCCCTCGATAGCCAGGACTGTTGATAAACGATGGTAAGCGGCTTGGCCAGCTCCTCTGCCAGTTCTCTCAGTACCCTTGGGTGGATCCCATCCGGCCCCATCGACTTGTGCACATCCAAGTGCCGTACCAGGTCACCAACCAGTTCTTCATGGATACTGAGGGCCACATCCTGCTCCCCATCCCCTTCCACCAGCTCAGGGTACTGGGTATCCAGAGAACAACCGGTATTGCCGCTAAAGACTGAGGCGAAGAAGGCATTAAGCACCTCCACCTTTTCCTCATCTCTTGTAACTAAGTTTCCCCTCGCATCCAGTAAAGGATGGAGATTCTCCTTAGTCCTCCTTTTTGTGTTGATGTATTTCTAAAAACATTTGTTGTTATCTTTAACGGCAGTAGCCAGATTGAGCTCCAGATGAGCTTTGGCCTTTCTAATTTTGTCCCTGCACAGCCTCGCAGCATCCTTATAGTCCTCCCTAGTGGCCTGCCCACTTTTCCAAAGATTATAAACCCTCTTTTTTCTCCTAAGCTCAAGCCACAATTCTCTGCTCAGCCAGGCTGGTCTTCTTCCCCGCCAGCTCGTCTTTGGGCACGTGGGGACAGACCGCTCCTGTGCCATTAAGATTTCCCTCTTGAAGAGCACCCAGCCTTCCTGGACTCCTCTGCCCTTCAGAACCGCCTCCCAAGGGACTCTACCAACCAGTGTCCTGAGCAGCTCAAAGTCAGCCCTCTGGAAGTCCAATACAGCGGTTTTACTGGTCCCCTTCCTGGCCTTGCCAAGAATAGAGAACTCCACCATGTCGTGGTCACTCTGACCAAGACAGCTCCCGACAATCACATCCTCCACCAGCCCTTCTCTGTTTGCGAAGAGAAGGTCTAGCGGGGCGCCACCCCCGGTAGGCTCACTAACCAGCTGCGTCAGGAAGCTATCTTCCACGCTCTCCAGAAACCTCCTAGACTGCTTTCTCTGGGCTGTGTTGTGCTTCCAGGATATGTCAGGGAAGTTGAAGTCCCCCACGAGAACAAGCGCTGAAGATTTCGCAACTTCTGTCAGCTGCCTGTAGAACTCCTCATCCGTCTCCTCATCCTGGTTCGGCGGTCTATAACAGACCCCGACCAGGACGCTAGCCTTGTTGGCCTTCCCGCCGATCCTAACCCAAAGGGACTCAACCTTGTCATTCCCAGCCTCAAGTTCTACAACATCGAAAGACTCTCCAATATAGAGAGCCACACCACCACCCCTTCTGTGCTGCCTGTCCCTTCTGAAGAGCTTATAGCCAGGCATTGCAGCACTCCAGTCATGAGAGTGGTCCCACCACGTCTCCGTGATGGCAACCAAGTCGGAGCCTGCCTGCTGCACGATGGCTTCCAGCTCCTCCTGTTTGTTACCCATGCTGCGTGCATTGGTGTAGATGCACTTCAGCTGGGCCATTGCCTTATCCCCCGGCCTTGCTATTGTTTCCCCTGGCACAGCTCCAGCAATCCTTGCTTCAGCCCCATCCCCCTTCTTACCTAGTTTAAAGCCCTCTCAATGAGCCCTGCCAGCTCCTGGCCCAGGATCCGTTTTCCCCTAAAAGACAGGGACCCGTCTGCGGCCATCAGGCCGGGTGCCGAGTAAAGTGCCCCATGGTCGAAAAAAACAAGATTTCTGTGTTGGCACCAGCCCCTGAGCCACGTGTTTAACAGGTGGGCTTTCCGTGTCCTCTCTGTACCCCTCCCTGCCACCATAGGGATGAATGAAAACACCACCTGCAGTCAGAGCAAGAAAGTCCTTTTCAGTTGGGAATAAACAGGAAAGAAAAATAATTCCACTAACTTGGAAATGAAACTATAGAATCATAGAATAAATAAGGTTGGAAAAGACCTTCAAGATCATCTGGTCCAACCATCACCCTACCAACAATGTCACCCACTAAACCATGTCCCTAAGCACCACATCCAGCCTTGCCTTGAACACCCCCAGGGCGGTGACACCACCTCCTCCCTGGGCAACCTGTCCCAGTGCCTGACTGCTCTTCTGAGAAGTAATGTCTCCTAATGGCTTTACCTGTTGAAGAGCAGTGCTCTTTGTTCAATTCCTTAATTCTTGAAGAGTAGGGGCATGACCTTTCCATTTTTCCACTCCCCAGTGACAGCACCCCACTACCAGGACTTTTCTGCTGTGATGGAGGGAGGCTTGGCAACTCCATCAGCCAGTTCCCTCAGGACCCTGGGATTCTGCTCATCAGGTCCCGTAGACCTGTACCTCTTTGGAGTCATCAGCTGGTCTCAAACTTGCTCTTCGCTTAAACGGGGTGGGACTCTGCTCCCCCAGCCTCCATCTATGGGGTCAGGGAAATGAAAGATGTGGGAAGCCCTTCTACCAGTGCAGACAGAGGCAAAGAAGTTGCTGAGTACCTCAGCCTTCTCCACGTCTGTCATTACCAATTACTCAGATATAGAAACTCACTCCTAATATAAGAAATCAGCCAGCTATAATCACTCACACACTACTGTTTGCACCCCTCGGTTTATTTTCACAAATGTTAAAGGCGCATGGTGGCCCCTGGGGACTCCACCTGTCACCCCAGCGCAGCAGCCCAAAGGGAACTGGGGCCTCTCTTGGGCTCTTCCTCGAGGCTCTGCACAGAAGGGCTGCCACCTCTCGCACAAGGGCTGCCGGATGGGAAAGAAGCACTCACACAACCCCTGACAATTGGCAAAGGTCTTTATTGCCACGTGGCTCCAGGCTAATGCCTGGAGTGGAGCCTGGGCGATGCAGAATAGGGAGCTTGCCGAGCCCTTCTGCACAGCTGCCGGTGTTCCTTGAGGACGCTTTTCAGAGAGCTGTCGGGGGAGTCCCATGTTTGTTGTGGCCGAGGTGGGTCCACTTCCATCGGTTCCTCTTCATCTTGTGCACCCACCTCCATGGGCTCCGCGGGTTGGAGGACGAGCCAGTCCCTGGCAGGGACTGCCCACACAGGCTGCCTTCCATTGGGCATATTTTCCGGCCACGGTGCCGCACCAGGACGCCTCCCAGTTCCGTGCCTCGAGTCCATTCCGTTCTCCGCTTGATTTTCATTCACGGAATTCCTGACGGCATCTCTCCCTTGGCCACGGCTGGGTCCCGCATCATATTCCGTCCGCTGGGCACGGCTCCGCTTCCCGTGGCCCTCCAACCCACGCTCTCTATCTTTGCTGTCATCACTGGACCTCCGGCTAGGCCCAGGCCTGCTGCTGGTGTCCATCCGAGGGGCCGGCCTGCTCCCCACATCGCTTCGGCTCCAGTGATATTGATCGTAATAGCCTCTGGGCCGGGCACCAGACACCTCCTGGGCACTGCTGGTTCTTGTGCTGGAGGCGCTGGCCCTCGACCCATGGCGCATTCTCGCAGAGGCAGACATCCTCCTCAGTGGTCCTAGGAACAATCTCTTGTCCTCGCACTGAGAAGGGCTGCTGCTCGCCTCGCTTTCGCTTTGCTCCTGTCTCTGGCCTTCCTCCAGCCGCTGGCTTTCAGAAGACCAAATCGCTGAGCAAGTGGCGGGCCAGTGGCAGGGGGGCCCCTTTTATGCCCGCCCGGGGCAAGGGCGGGCCCGCTGGTGGCCACTGTGACCTCGGCAAAGCTCTGTGATGGAGCAGCCCGTGCGAGGCCGAAGGTGGCTGCCTTGGGAGAGGCCCGGAAGATGCCCTCATGTGGAGCAAGGACGAGGGCTGGGGGGTCTGAGGGCCCCCTTTTCTGGGGCTGGCTGCCCCCCAGGCCGTTTGGCTTGCCAGAGAGAAAGGCTGCCCCATGAAACCCTGCCTCGACCCGTTTTTTCTCCAGATCTCCAAGGGTCAGAGTCTCTCGTTAACAAAAAGAAAACCCCACCAACAAAACCAAAACAGACCAATTCACGAGGCTAAAGCAGTCAAAACTGAAGTACCGATCACAGAATCACAGAATTTCTAGGTTGGAAGAGACCTCAAGATCATCAAGTCCAACCTCTGACCTAACACTAACAAGTCCTCCACTAAACCATATCCCTAAGCTCTACATCTAAACGTCTTTTAAAGACCTCCAGGGACGGTGACTCAACCATTTCCCTGGGCAGCCCGTTCCAATGCCTAACAACCCTTTTGGTAAAGAAGTTCTTCCTAACATCCAACCTAAAACTCCCCTGGCGCAACTTAAGCCCGTTCCCCCTCGTCCTGTCACCAGGCACGTGGGAGAACAGACCAAGCCCCACCTCGCTACAGCCTCCTTTGAGGTACCTGTAGAGAGCGATAAGGTCGCCCCTGAACCTCCTTTTCTCCAGGCTGAACAAGCCCAGCTCCCTCAGCCGCTCCTCGTAGGACTTGTTCTCCAGGCCCCTCACCACCTTCGTCGCCCTTCTCTGGATCCGCTCGAGCACCTCCATGTCCTTCTTGTAGCGAGGGGCCCAAAACTGAACACAGTACTCGAGGTGCGGCCTCACCAGAGCCGAGTACAGGGGGACGATCACCTCCCTAGCCCTGCTGGCCACACTGCTTCTTATGCAAGCCAGGATGCTGTTAGCCTTCTTGGCCACCTGAGCACACTGCTGGCTCATATTCAGCCGACTATCAACCATCACTGCCAGGTCCTTCTCTGCCTGGCAGCTCTCCAACCGCTCATCTCCCAGCCTGTAGCTCTGCTTGGGGTTATTGCACCACAGGTGGAGGACCCGGCACTTGGCCTTGTTCAACTTCATGCAGTTGACCTCAGCCCATCGGTGCAGCCCATCCAGATCCTCCTGCAGAGCCTTCCTACCCTCCAGCAGATCGACACACGCACCTAGCTTGGTGTCATCTGCAAACTTACTGAGGGTGCACTCAATGCCCTCATCCAGATCATCGATGAAGATATTAAAGAGGACCGGCCCCAGCACCGAGCCCTGGGGAACGCCACTAGTGACTGGCCTCCAACTGGACTTGGCTCCATTTACCACGACTCTTTGGGCCCGGCTATCCAGCCAGTTTCTAACCCAACGAAGCGTGCGCCAGTCCAAGGCAAGAGCAGCCAGTTTCTTGAGGAGAATGCTGTGGGAAACGGTGTCAAAAGCCTTGCTGAAGTCAAGGTAGACCACATCCACAGCCTTTCCCTCATCCACCCAGCGCATCACTTTGTCATAGAAGGAGATCAGGTTCGTCAAGCAGGACCTGCCTTTCATAAACCCATGCTGACTGGGCCTGATCGCCTGCTTGCCCTGCAAGTGCTGCGTGATGACTCTCAAGATAATCTGCTCCATGAGCTTCCCTGGCACTGAGGTCAAACTGGCAGGCCTGTAGTTTCCCGGGTCAGTCCTCCGGCCCTTCTTGTAGATGGGCGTCACGTTTGCTAGCCGCCAGTCAACTGGGACCTCCCTCGATAGCCAGGACTGTTGATAAACGATGGTAAGCGGCTTGGCCAGCTCCTCTGCCAGTTCTCTCAGTACCCTTGGGTGGATCCCATCCGGCCCCATCGACTTGTGCACATCCAAGTGCCGTACCAGGTCACCAACCAGTTCTTCATGGATACTGAGGGCCACATCCTGCTCCCCATCCCCTTCCACCAGCTCAGGGTACTGGGTATCCAGAGAACAACCGGTATTGCCGCTAAAGACTGAGGCGAAGAAGGCATTAAGCACCTCCACCTTTTCCTCATCTCTTGTAACTAAGTTTCCCCTCGCATCCAGTAAAGGATGGAGATTCTCCTTAGTCCTCCTTTTTGTGTTGATGTATTTCTAAAAACATTTGTTGTTATCTTTAACGGCAGTAGCCAGATTGAGCTCCAGATGAGCTTTGGCCTTTCTAATTTTGTCCCTGCACAGCCTCGCAGCATCCTTATAGTCCTCCCTAGTGGCCTGCCCACTTTTCCAAAGATTATAAACCCTCTTTTTTCTCCTAAGCTCAAGCCACAATTCTCTGCTCAGCCAGGCTGGTCTTCTTCCCCGCCAGCTCGTCTTTGGGCACGTGGGGACAGACCGCTCCTGTGCCATTAAGATTTCCCTCTTGAAGAGCGCCCAGCCTTCCTGGACCCCTCTGCCCTTCAGAACCGCCTCCCAAGGGACTCTACCAACCAGTGTCCTGAGCAGCTCAAAGTCAGCCCTCTGGAAGTCCAATACAGCGGTTTTACTGGTCGTCTTGCTGGCCTTGCCAAGAATAGAGAACTCCACCATTTTGTGGTCTCTCTGCCCAAGACAGCTCCCGACAATCACATCCTCCACCAGTCCTTCTCTGTTTGTGAAGAGAAGGTCTAGCGGGGCGCCACCCCCGGTAGGCTCACTAACCAGCTGCGTCAGGAAGCTATCTTCCACGCTCTCCAGAAACCTCCTAGACTGCTTTCTCTGGGCTGTGTTGTGCTTCCAGGATATGTCAGGGAAGTTGAAGTCCCCCACGAGAACAAGCGCTGAAGATTTCGCAACTTCTGTCAGCTGCCTGTAGAACTCCTCATCCGTCTCCTCATCCTGGTTCGGCGGTCTATAACAGACCCCGACCAGGACGCTAGCCTTGTTGGCCTTCCCGCCGATCCTAACCCAAAGGGACTCAACCTTGTCATTCCCAGCCTCAAGTTCTACAACATCGAAAGACTCTCCAATATAGAGAGCCACACCACCACCCCTTCTGTGCTGCCTGTCCCTTCTGAAGAGCTTATAGCCAGGCATTGCAGCACTCCAGTCATGAGAGTGGTCCCACCACGTCTCCGTGATGGCAACCAAGTCGGAGCCTGCCTGCTGCACGATGGCTTCCAGCTCCTCCTGTTTGTTACCCATGCTGCGTGCATTGGTGTAGATGCACTTCAGCTGGGCCATTGCCTTATCCCCCGGCCTTGCTATTGTTTCCCCTGGCACAGCTCCAGCAATCCTTGCTTCAGCCCCATCCCCCTTCTTACCTAGTTTAAAGCCCTCTCAATGAGCCCTGCCAGCTCCTGGCCCAGGATCCGTTTTCCCCTAAAAGACAGGGACCCGTCTGCGGCCATCAGGCCGGGTGCCGAGTAAAGTGCCCCATGGTCGAAAAAAACAAGATTTCTGTGTTGGCACCAGCCCCTGAGCCACGTGTTTAACAGGTGGGCTTTCCGTGTCCTCTCTGTACCCCTCCCTGCCACCATAGGGATGAATGAAAACACCACCTGCAGTCAGAGCAAGAAAGTCCTTTTCAGTTGGGAATAAACAGGAAAGAAAAATAATTCCACTAACTTGGAAATGAAACTATAGAATCATAGAATAAATAAGGTTGGAAAAGACCTTCAAGATCATCTGGTCCAACCATCACCCTACCAACAATGTCACCCACTAAACCATGTCCCTAAGCACCACATCCAGCCTTGCCTTGAACACCCCCAGGGCGGTGACACCACCTCCTCCCTGGGCAACCTGTCCCAGTGCCTGACTGCTCTTCTGAGAAGTAATGTCTCCTAATGGCTTTACCTGTTGAAGAGCAGTGCTCTTTGTTCAATTCCTTAATTCTTGAAGAGTAGGGGCATGACCTTTCCATTTTTCCACTCCCCAGTGACAGCACCCCACTACCAGGACTTTTCTGCTGTGATGGAGGGAGGCTTGGCAACTCCATCAGCCAGTTCCCTCAGGACCCTGGGATTCTGCTCATCAGGTCCCGTAGACCTGTACCTCTTTGGAGTCATCAGCTGGTCTCAAACTTGCTCTTCGCTTAAACGGGGTGGGACTCTGCTCCCCCAGCCTCCATCTATGGGGTCAGGGAAATGAAAGATGTGGGAAGCCCTTCTACCAGTGCAGACAGAGGCAAAGAAGTTGCTGAGTACCTCAGCCTTCTCCACGTCTGTCATTACCAATTACTCAGATATAGAAACTCACTCCTAATATAAGAAATCAGCCAGCTATAATCACTCACACACTACTGTTTGCACCCCTCGGTTTATTTTCACAAATGTTAAAGGCGCATGGTGGCCCCTGGGGACTCCACCTGTCACCCCAGCGCAGCAGCCCAAAGGGAACTGGGGCCTCTCTTGGGCTCTTCCTCGAGGCTCTGCACAGAAGGGCTGCCACCTCTCGCACAAGGGCTGCCGGATGGGAAAGAAGCACTCACACAACCCCTGACAATTGGCAAAGGTCTTTATTGCCACGTGGCTCCAGGCTAATGCCTGGAGTGGAGCCTGGGCGATGCAGAATAGGGAGCTTGCCGAGCCCTTCTGCACAGCTGCCGGTGTTCCTTGAGGACGCTTTTCAGAGAGCTGTCGGGGGAGTCCCATGTTTGTTGTGGCCGAGGTGGGTCCACTTCCATCGGTTCCTCTTCATCTTGTGCACCCACCTCCATGGGCTCCGCGGGTTGGAGGACGAGCCAGTCCCTGGCAGGGACTGCCCACACAGGCTGCCTTCCATTGGGCATATTTTCCGGCCACGGTGCCGCACCAGGACGCCTCCCAGTTCCGTGCCTCGAGTCCATTCCGTTCTCCGCTTGATTTTCATTCACGGAATTCCTGACGGCATCTCTCCCTTGGCCACGGCTGGGTCCCGCATCATATTCCGTCCGCTGGGCACGGCTCCGCTTCCCGTGGCCCTCCAACCCACGCTCTCTATCTTTGCTGTCATCACTGGACCTCCGGCTAGGCCCAGGCCTGCTGCTGGTGTCCATCCGAGGGGCCGGCCTGCTCCCCACATCGCTTCGGCTCCAGTGATATTGATCGTAATAGCCTCTGGGCCGGGCACCAGACACCTCCTGGGCACTGCTGGTTCTTGTGCTGGAGGCGCTGGCCCTCGACCCATGGCGCATTCTCGCAGAGGCAGACATCCTCCTCAGTGGTCCTAGGAACAATCTCTTGTCCTCGCACTGAGAAGGGCTGCTGCTCGCCTCGCTTTCGCTTTGCTCCTGTCTCTGGCCTTCCTCCAGCCGCTGGCTTTCAGAAGACCAAATCGCTGAGCAAGTGGCGGGCCAGTGGCAGGGGGGCCCCTTTTATGCCCGCCCGGGGCAAGGGCGGGCCCGCTGGTGGCCACTGTGACCTCGGCAAAGCTCTGTGATGGAGCAGCCCGTGCGAGGCCGAAGGTGGCTGCCTTGGGAGAGGCCCGGAAGATGCCCTCATGTGGAGCAAGGACAAGGGCTGGGGGGTCTGAGGGCCCCCTTTTCTGGGGCTGGCTGCCCCCCAGGCCGTTTGGCTTGCCAGAGAGAAAGGCTGCCCCATGAAACCCTGCCTCGACCCGTTTTTTCTCCAGATCTCCAAGGGTCAGAGTCTCTCGTTAACAAAAAGAAAACCCCACCAACAAAACCAAAACAGACCAATTCACGAGGCTAAAGCAGTCAAAACTGAAGTACCGATCACAGAATCACAGAATTTCTAGGTTGGAAGAGACCTCAAGATCATCAAGTCCAACCTCTGACCTAACACTAACAAGTCCTCCACTAAACCATATCCCTAAGCTCTACATCTAAACGTCTTTTAAAGACCTCCAGGGACGGTGACTCAACCATTTCCCTGGGCAGCCCGTTCCAATGCCTAACAACCCTTTTGGTAAAGAAGTTCTTCCTAACATCCAACCTAAAACTCCCCTGGCGCAACTTAAGCCCGTTCCCCCTCGTCCTGTCACCAGGCACGTGGGAGAACAGACCAAGCCCCACCTCGCTACAGCCTCCTTTGAGGTACCTGTAGAGAGCGATAAGGTCGCCCCTGAACCTCCTTTTCTCCAGGCTGAACAAGCCCAGCTCCCTCAGCCGCTCCTCGTAGGACTTGTTCTCCAGGCCCCTCACCACCTTCGTCGCCCTTCTCTGGATCCGCTCGAGCACCTCCATGTCCTTCTTGTAGCGAGGGGCCCAAAACTGAACACAGTACTCGAGGTGCGGCCTCACCAGAGCCGAGTACAGGGGGACGATCACCTCCCTAGCCCTGCTGGCCACACTGCTTCTTATGCAAGCCAGGATGCTGTTAGCCTTCTTGGCCACCTGAGCACACTGCTGGCTCATATTCAGCCGACTATCAACCATCACTGCCAGGTCCTTCTCTGCCTGGCAGCTCTCCAACCGCTCATCTCCCAGCCTGTAGCTCTGCTTGGGGTTATTGCACCACAGGTGGAGGACCCGGCACTTGGCCTTGTTCAACTTCATGCAGTTGACCTCAGCCCATCGGTGCAGCCCATCCAGATCCTCCTGCAGAGCCTTCCTACCCTCCAGCAGATCGACACACGCACCTAGCTTGGTGTCATCTGCAAACTTACTGAGGGTGCACTCAATGCCCTCATCCAGATCATCGATGAAGATATTAAAGAGGACCGGCCCCAGCACCGAGCCCTGGGGAACGCCACTAGTGACTGGCCTCCAACTGGACTTGGCTCCATTTACCACGACTCTTTGGGCCCGGCTATCCAGCCAGTTTCTAACCCAACGAAGCGTGCGCCAGTCCAAGGCAAGAGCAGCCAGTTTCTTGAGGAGAATGCTGTGGGAAACGGTGTCAAAAGCCTTGCTGAAGTCAAGGTAGACCACATCCACAGCCTTTCCCTCATCCACCCAGCGCATCACTTTGTCATAGAAGGAGATCAGGTTCGTCAAGCAGGACCTGCCTTTCATAAACCCATGCTGACTGGGCCTGATCGCCTGCTTGCCCTGCAAGTGCTGCGTGATGACTCTCAAGATAATCTGCTCCATGAGCTTCCCTGGCACTGAGGTCAAACTGGCAGGCCTGTAGTTTCCCGGGTCAGTCCTCCGGCCCTTCTTGTAGATGGGCGTCACGTTTGCTAGCCGCCAGTCAACTGGGACCTCCCTCGATAGCCAGGACTGTTGATAAACGATGGTAAGCGGCTTGGCCAGCTCCTCTGCCAGTTCTCTCAGTACCCTTGGGTGGATCCCATCCGGCCCCATCGACTTGTGCACATCCAAGTGCCGTACCAGGTCACCAACCAGTTCTTCATGGATACTGAGGGCCACATCCTGCTCCCCATCCCCTTCCACCAGCTCAGGGTACTGGGTATCCAGAGAACAACCGGTATTGCCGCTAAAGACTGAGGCGAAGAAGGCATTAAGCACCTCCACCTTTTCCTCATCTCTTGTAACTAAGTTTCCCCTCGCATCCAGTAAAGGATGGAGATTCTCCTTAGTCCTCCTTTTTGTGTTGATGTATTTCTAAAAACATTTGTTGTTATCTTTAACGGCAGTAGCCAGATTGAGCTCCAGATGAGCTTTGGCCTTTCTAATTTTGTCCCTGCACAGCCTCGCAGCATCCTTATAGTCCTCCCTAGTGGCCTGCCCACTTTTCCAAAGATTATAAACCCTCTTTTTTCTCCTAAGCTCAAGCCACAATTCTCTGCTCAGCCAGGCTGGTCTTCTTCCCCGCCAGCTCGTCTTTGGGCACGTGGGGACAGACCGCTCCTGTGCCATTAAGATTTCCCTCTTGAAGAGCACCCAGCCTTCCTGGACTCCTCTGCCCTTCAGAACCGCCTCCCAAGGGACTCTACCAACCAGTGTCCTGAGCAGCTCAAAGTCAGCCCTCTGGAAGTCCAATACAGCGGTTTTACTGGTCCCCTTCCTGGCCTTGCCAAGAATAGAGAACTCCACCATGTCGTGGTCACTCTGACCAAGACAGCTCCCGACAATCACATCCTCCACCAGCCCTTCTCTGTTTGCGAAGAGAAGGTCTAGCGGGGCGCCACCCCCGGTAGGCTCACTAACCAGCTGCGTCAGGAAGCTATCTTCCACGCTCTCCAGAAACCTCCTAGACTGCTTTCTCTGGGCTGTGTTGTGCTTCCAGGATATGTCAGGGAAGTTGAAGTCCCCCACGAGAACAAGCGCTGAAGATTTCGCAACTTCTGTCAGCTGCCTGTAGAACTCCTCATCCGTCTCCTCATCCTGGTTCGGCGGTCTATAACAGACCCCGACCAGGACGCTAGCCTTGTTGGCCTTCCCGCCGATCCTAACCCAAAGGGACTCAACCTTGTCATTCCCAGCCTCAAGTTCTACAACATCGAAAGACTCTCCAATATAGAGAGCCACACCACCACCCCTTCTGTGCTGCCTGTCCCTTCTGAAGAGCTTATAGCCAGGCATTGCAGCACTCCAGTCATGAGAGTGGTCCCACCACGTCTCCGTGATGGCAACCAAGTCGGAGCCTGCCTGCTGCACGATGGCTTCCAGCTCCTCCTGTTTGTTACCCATGCTGCGTGCATTGGTGTAGATGCACTTCAGCTGGGCCATTGCCTTATCCCCCGGCCTTGCTATTGTTTCCCCTGGCACAGCTCCAGCAATCCTTGCTTCAGCCCCATCCCCCTTCTTACCTAGTTTAAAGCCCTCTCAATGAGCCCTGCCAGCTCCTGGCCCAGGATCCGTTTTCCCCTAAAAGACAGGGACCCGTCTGCGGCCATCAGGCCGGGTGCCGAGTAAAGTGCCCCATGGTCGAAAAAAACAAGATTTATGTGTTGGCACCAGCCCCTGAGCCACGTGTTTAACAGGTGGGCTTTCCGTGTCCTCTCTGTACCCCTCCCTGCCACCGTAGGGATGGACGAAAACACCACCTGCACTTCCGCTCCATCCACTAACCGTCCCAGCCCCCTAAATTCTTCTTTGATAGCCTTCAGGCTTCTCTGTTCAATGTCATCACTGCCTGCCTGGACTATTAAAAGAGGACAATAGTCAGAGGGGCGTACCAGGTTGGGAAGCCTCCTGGCAACGTCCCCGACCCTGGCCCCACGGGGGCAGGAGACTTCCCTACGGGTAGGGTCAGGCCGACAAAATAGGGCCCTCTGTTCCCCTGAGAAGAGAGTCTCCGACAACAATAACCCTTCTGTCTTTCTTGGTGGAGGCAGTCCTGAGGCGTGGAGTCGACCTCCTCGCCCCAGGCATCCTCCTGGGAACATTTGCTACCTCTTCCTCACCCACCGGCCTCTCAATCTCTAGGGCCTCAAACCTGTTGCGTAAGGGCACCTGGGAAGGTGGGGCCGGAAGGGGAGGGCATCGCCTGCATTGTCGAGGAGGGACCTGTTTCCATTCCTCCTCAACTCCCATATCCCCTCCCTCTGCCTGACGACAACAGGGCAGGGGGTCCACCCCCATTTGGGGTGTCTCACCTCGGTACCTCTCCTTGAGGCCCTGCAGGGAGTCGCTCCACCAGTCTATCTCCCGCTCACACTCCCTGATACCCCTCAACCTCTCCACCTCCTCCTTGAGCTCCGCCACCATGCGGACCAGGTCATCCACCTGCTCACACCTAATGCACGCAGTTTCTCTGCCTCCCGCCAATGGCAGGAACAGGCTCAGACACTCCTTGCATCCGGTGACCTGAACTGCTGCATTTTTTAACGGGTAGTCGGTCTGCGTGTGTACCGACTTCCTGGAGAGCGCACCGGAGGGGCAGCTTTTGAACGGCTGGGGAGGGGGCGCTGCTGGCTCCGCCTTCGCCTCATCAGCCTCCCTCACGAGGGCTGCCGGCTCCTGGCGGCTCCCTCAAGTAGGCTCGATGCCGGAAAAATTATCCCTGCCTGGCCCAATCCCCCGCTCCACTGCAGAATGCGTCTGCCCCGGAGCCGATCGCCTCAGCAAAAACATGGGCATACAGTATTTTGTAGACAAGGAAAGACGCGGCATTCTACCTTAGGCATGTCTCCATACTAACACAGCCACTTGCCTCCTCACTCACAGCTTTTTGTCAACTGAAATAGATGCATTTTTTTCTTCTACTGGAGATAAAGAAAATGCCTAGAGGAATATATGTGTGTTTGTGTGTGTATATATATATATATACACATATATATAAAGACATAACCAATAATGATAACAGCAGGGTCCAGAAATCTAGCACTGCAGATATTCAAGATTCAGCCTCATTCTGGTCTCATTTTATCAGGATGATGACCTAACATTATCGTTGTGCATCTTATTGCTTCAAGAAACAGTGTTTCTGCTCTCTCTTATAATAAAGCTTTTTTTTTTTTTTTTTTTTTTTTTTTTTTTAAGATTAAGTGATAACTCTGCTCTGCATAGAAGAATGTGCCAGAAGCCTCCATGTTCCTTTTCAACCTGAATTAATCTGTGGTTCTGACTTACTCTGTTATTATTAAAACATTTGCATTGAAAGTTTCTCTGTATGAGCAAAGTACTCCTAAACCTGGAATCTCAACACAAAGATGTTTTGAGGAACCCTATTATTCAAGTATCTACAGAATTAACATTGAGAAGTTTAAAGAAAAAGAAAAAACATAAATGATCTGTTTTTAATGTGGGGATGAGGGAAAGAGGAAAGGAAAAACTGAAATTGTTTGCTTTCTGCAGCTTAAGGGTATAAAAACCAAACCAAAACTACACACTCACACCCACCCACCCACCGTTTTTATCTTCTTGACTTACATAATATTCTCTGTTAAACCTCTCTTCTGAAGATGTTCAGCTTCAGGGGCCCTATCTGACATGATAAACAGACCTTAGTACAGTGTTTCTCCCTCTTTGAAGGTGAATCTGTGCTGAGATAGACAGGTGGGCTGAACAGCCACAAGATACTAGATCACTGCCTAAGAAAGAGGGAGAAGAACATATTTGGAGTTTTGCCATTATTTCACCGGCTGGTGACCTATCTGCAGATTAATAATTGGAAGGCACTAGAGAACTATGATGAAAACTGGAACATTTGTTTTACCTATAAAACTTACAGACCTGCTGCATAAAAAAATCTGTATCGTAACATGGGAGTGAGCTAAAAGCCCAGTTTATGCAGTATTAAGCAACCTGGCCATGACATATGTGGTTTTGCAGTCCTGATGCTCCCATCTGCTACAATGGCATGTAGACCAGCATTTTACAGAAAGTCTTCTGGATTTTATACAAACAGGCCACATGCTGAACTCATGAGGCTGGCCAGTATTATTTTTAAAGTTTTAACAACCTCACAAAACACAGTAGTGCTGTGTCAGAGAAAATACACTGCTGTGATTTCATTTTCTGCCAGTACCTCCACCCGCTTCTGAGTTAACAGATGTTGCCTAGACAATATGAAGGACACTAATGCAGCAATGGATCCTGTGAGAGATTGCTGTTATATTTTATAACTGTTAAGAAAGGGAGGGAAAGAGGGCAAGGATCATGGTAAGTATCTCCCTTTGAGGGTTATTTCTGATTTACCTAGATTGGATTTCAGGGACTAAGGGGACTTCAACTTGCCAGACATCAACTGGGATTACCACACAGCTGACACAAGCAGGCCCAGGAGGTTCCTAAAGCACCTCAATGATAACTTCTTGGTGCAGGTGGAAGGGTGCCAACTAAGAAAGGTGCCCTCCTAGATCTGTTGCTGGAGAATGTCTTTTGGGGACACGGCAATTGGCGGTCATCTTGGTCATAGTGACCATGAAGAAGTTGAGTTTAAAATTTTTGGTGACAGGAGGAAAACTGCCACCATAACTTCAGCTCTGCGTATGGGGAGAGCAGATGTCAGGCTGCTCAGGGAACTAGTTAGCAAAGTCCCCTGGGAAACCACTTTTGAAGGTATCCATCAGTGCTGGTCAGTCTTCAAGCACTGCCTCCTAAAACACAGGATCAGGCAATTCCAAAATATCAGAAGTCAAGCAGGCGGGGCAGGAGGCTAGCTTGGCTGACCAAGGACCTTCTGGAGCTTAGGCATAAAAAGAAAGTGTATGGCTGCTGGAAGCAGGGTCAGGCGACATGGAAGGAATAGAAGGACGTTGTTCGTGTTTGTAGGGAGAAAATTTGTGTGGCCAAAGCCCAATTAGTGTTGAAGCTGGCCAGGTCTGTGGGACACAATAAAAAGTTCTTTTGTTGTTGTTGTTTGTTGGTGGTTTTTTTTTTTGTTTTGTTTTTGTTTGTTTGTTTGTTTGTTTTTGTTTTAGAAAAAAGGAGGACCAGAGAAAACAAAGGTGTACTACTTGATGGGTATGGTCACCTCACAGACAAGGACATAGGCAAAGCAGAGATGTTTAGTGCCTTCTTTGCCTCTGTCTTCACTGCTGATGATGGGCTTTGCGACCCCGGGTGCCCTGAGCTGAAGCACTGTGACGGTGGGAATGATAAACTCCCAAATGACCCTGAATGTGTGTGGGATTTGTTGCTCCACCTGGATCCATAGAATTCCATGGATCCGGATGGGATTCATCCCAGGGTGCTTAGAGAGCGGCTGATGTCATTGCGTAACTTATTATTTTTCAATGATCTTGGGAATCTGGAAAGGTCCCAGTTGACTGGAAATTGGCAAATATTGTACCAATTTTCAAGGACAAGAAAGAGGACCCTGGCGACTACAGGCCTGTCAGTCTCATGTCAGTGCCTGGTAAAATTATGGAGAAGATGATCCTTGAAGTTACTGAAGTGCACCTGGGGAACAATGTAGTCATTGGTCCCAGCCAACATGGGTTCACAAGGGGTAGGTCCTGTATTGACTAACTTGATTTCCTTTTATGATAAGATCTCCCATCTAGTCGATTAAGGGAAACAAGCTGATGTGATTTTTTGGATTTCAGTAAAGATTTTGAAACAGTTTCCCACAGGATCCTACTGGACAAAATGTCCAGCATACAGTTAGACAAAAACATCACACGATGGGTAAACAATTGGCTGATGGGTAGGGCTCAAAGGGTTGCGGTAAATGGGTCCACATCAGGCTGGTGGCCAGTCACCAGTGGGGTCCCCCAAGGCTCCATTTTGGGGCCAGTTCTCTTCAATGTTTTTATAAACAATTTAGGTGTAGGACTAGAAAGTGTTTTGAGCAAATTTGCAGATGATACTAAACTGGGAGGATTTGTGGACTTGGATGAGGGTGGAAAGGCTTTGCAGAGATATCTGAACAGATTGGAGAGCTGGGCGATCACCAACTGCATGAAGTTTAACAAAAGCAAGTGCTGGGTCCTGTACCTGGGTCCCTGAACCTGGCTATACATACAGACTGGGCGATGAGATGCTGGAGAGCAGCCCCACAGAGAGGGATCTGGGGGTTGTGGTTGACAGCAAGTTGAGTATGAGCCAGCAGTGTGCCCTGGCAGCCAGGAAGGCCAACCATATCCCGGGGTGCATCAAGCACGGCATTGCTAGTCGTTCAAGGGAAGTGACTGTCCCACTCTACTCTGCACTGCTGCAGCCTCACCTCGAGTAGTGTGTGCACTTTTGGGCACCACGATACAAAAGGAACGTGAAACTATTGGGGAGTGTCCAGAGGAGGGCTACAAAGATGGTGAAGGGCCTAGAGAGGAAGACATACGAGGAGTGGCTGAGGTCACTAGGCCTGTTCAGCTTGGAAAAGAGAAGGCTGAGGAGAGACCTTGTCACAGCCTACAACCTCCTTGTGAGGGTGAGTGGAGGGGCAGGCACTGACCTATTCTTTTTAGTGACCAGTGATAGGACCTGAGGGAATGGTGTCAACCTGTGACAAGGGAGGTTCAGGCTGGGTATCAGGAAGAGGCTCTTCACCAAGAGTTGTCACACTCTGGAACAGTCTCGCCATGGACATAGTCATGGCACCAAGCCTGTGGGATTTTAAGTGTTTGGACTGTGCTCTTAAGTCATATGATCTGAATTTGTGGTAGACCTAATGGTGCCAGGAGTTGGACTTGCTGACTCTTAAGGTTTCTTCCAACTTGTGATATGCTATGATTCTGTGTATCATCTGTCCATAGGATCACCTGACAGAAAGTTGCCCTGAAATAAGGATCAGAAGCAGCAGCCGAATTATCAAGGAAAGAATTTGAGAGTGAAGCAAAGCGCATTTATTTGCGCAACTGCAGCAGGTAATGGCATGGAAAATTCCTGGAATTCAGGTGAGGCATGGGAAATGTCCCCCACACGGGCAGGTTCTCCTAACAGCACCGGCTGATCACAGACGGACACCTGGCCGCGTTCAGGCCGGTATCGGGGCACAGCTGGCAGCACCCCACGGCCGCCTGCCCTAGGGTGCTGCGGGCACTCGCAGCCCGCTCACGCTCCCCCATTCGCCTGAGGCGGGCTCTCCAGCCCCAACCCCCTGAGAGTACCGCCCGCTGCCTCATGGCGGCTGAGCCGCGCCAGGGAGGCTCCTCCCCGCCGCCCCTCCCCGCTCTCGCGAGAGCGCTGCGGGCGGCCCCGGCTCTGTCGCGACTGGCCGCGCTGCCGCTTTCCGGGCCCCGGCATGGCGGCGCCGGGCTGCGAGGAGGCGCGGGCGGGGGGCTCGGCGCTGGGGGCCGGCCCCTCGCCCAGCGGCGTGGCGCGGCGGCGGGGCCGGACGCTGCTGGTGCGGCACCTGCCCGCCGAGCTGACGGCGGCGGAGAAGGAGGAGCTGCTGCGGCACTTCGGGGCGGCGGCCGTGCGCGTCCTGGCGGACCACGGGCGGCTGGTGAGGGCGCGGGGGCCAGGGAGGAGCGGGGGGAGCGGGGGGGAGCCGCGGGGCCCGGGCGTTGAGGCGAGGCCTGCGGCGCTGCGCTGGGTGTTGCCCTGTGAGGGTGGAGGCGGTGACACGGCTCTGTCCCCTCAGCTCCCCTGTGGTGTTTTTCTTTGCCGCGCTGCTGCGGTGTGGGTGCGTGTATCCGGCCGGGCGGGCTGTTGGCTGGGAGCCTGGTACGCTCCTCAGGTGAGCGGCCTCTGCGGCTCCCGTCCCTGCCACGCTTCCTCTTAGAGGATATCAAAAATACCTCGTTATGAGGATTTTCCTAACATCTGCTATCATAACAGTGTTAACACTCTTATTTTCTTCATACTGACTCTTGTACTGGCAAGATGAAGAAATGTGTTTAAACCAGATGTAAGTTTAAGGTGAACTTAAGGTTTGATCTAACATGGGAAGCGAAAGTTTGTGTTACACTTAGAAAGCAAGGGAAAGTGTTAGTTAGAAACCATCCAGAGCACAACAATAGTTACGACTTCAGTAGCAGGAAAATCAATGCTTCTGGGGGTTGCTTTGATGAAAGTAATTTATTAGGAGCTGCTGAAATAAACTTCCTCTTTTGAAAAGAAGCATCTTAAATTGTAAGCGAGTAGGTACTGATAAAGGTGGCTTTTGCTCACTAGAACAACAGCAACAAAAGTACTGTTTTCTGGTATTCTTCAGACTGTGGGGTTCCCGTCTTCCTTTTTTAACACAAAGTGCCTGTACTACGTTCTTAGCAAACCATTCCCTGGTTCTTTGCAGCACAGTGGAGCTGGATAACTAGTAACTGGAAGTTTTCTAACCTTTTGATTTGAATTCAATATGACATTTTTTTTTTTGTTTGCTCTCCAGAAACATACTGCTTTTGCTACCTTTCCCAGTGAAAATGCTGCTGCAAAGGTTTGTATAGAGTTTGTTACTAAATGTTTTAGAAAAGTACTTTTCTGAATTACCAGTTCTGTTGTACAGTGTTTTACATCTGATCTAGTAGTACTCAGTCTCAGGAAAAAAGATGCAGAGCAATGTCAAGTATTAGAATTGTATTTCAGCGGATGCCCAAAGGATTTGCAAAAATGAACACTCAAATAGAGTCATAGGAAAGATGGGTTGGAAGGGGCTTTTGAAAGTTATCTTGTGGGTCCAACCCATCACTTACGGCAAGGCAAACTTAAATGAGTCGATGCTGATGGTACCTTATCCAGGCTGCATGTGAGTTTCTATATTAACTATAAAACGAACATAAGTTGCTTGTGTTCTGCACGGTCATATATGTGGGAAAATTCAGACATAGTTAATGTACACAATTCAAGACTGCCTTGAATGCCAAGCTTCAGTAAGAAAAAGAAAAGCAACGTGTTCATGGAGGATACGTAGGCAAAGAAGATAACGCTGATAATGCCTTTTAAATATGACTGGTACAAAGTCCATGTCCTGAATTTTTCCCTCCTATATTCTAGGTAGTTTTTTTTAGGTCATGCTATAAATTGGTATTGAAAAAAGGTACAAAGACTGTATGAGGTGAACAACTGTGAATTTAGGTTGCTTTGTGTCAGTTGTTAGCAGCCTATCAGGACTTGCAGAAGGCTAGAGCTTCACAGTGTAAAGAACAGTTAGGCATCTTGATTTTCAGATTCCCAGGTATTACTGGTAGACTACAATGTGCGTAGTTCATGAGAGAGGGATTTTATTTCTTAAAATTGTAGAGATTTACTAGTTGTTAAGGCTGCAGTCTTGCTACTGTGTTCAGATGGCCTAAGTGTGCTATGTCATCTTTCTCTGTTCTGCAGGCAAGAAAGAGGCTGCCAAAAGCAGCACTGTGAAGGTGGGAACTATGTGGCTCTACCACTGCCTGTGTCTAGTAAGACAGGCTTAGCTTTAAAGTAGTTAGGACTCTGCCCTATGACTGGGTTGCCAACCAAAGGAAGAACAGTTATGCTTTGAAACAATTCTGACATTTTTTCTTTTCGTTTCTTTTTTCCATTATAATTACTTGAAGGCTTTGTCAAGACTGCATCAGCTGAAACTTTTAGGTCACACTTTAGTGGTTGAATTTGCAAAGGAACAAGACAGTGCGCAGGTTCTTAGCCAGCCTTTACCCTCAGAGAAATGCAAAAGGTATGTGGATAATAATTCAATTTCTATGTTTGCGGTCAAGGAGAGGAAGTTTTGTATTCATAACATCTTCATAGTACTGCTAAGTCAAAGGATAAACTGTAGCCTTTTAAAAATGTTAATAGAGAGGTTCATAGCTATTCTTCCCATTAGTGTTGTTCCATTCAGTATTATTATGTAATAATTCCCATCCTTACAGATTGGTGTCTTTCACCAGTACGTGGTCCTGTGAGTTTTCATTCACAGAGCAAGACTCCTGTATGCATAAGCTGGCCTCTGTGATATGCAGTTTCCCTGTGTTTAAAAGAGCCTCTTATACGTCTTTCTTTGTGTCAGGATTATAGTTTTATTTTGTTATTAAGCAGTGCATACAGTGTTTTCCTGTTGTTTCTTTCTAATCTAATCAAGGGTTAGGCAGAATTGACACCTGTAGGTATGACTGTGTAAGGCTATACTACTGTAGCCATTGGCTTCTCAGCTGGAGCTGGTTTGCATGTATCTAGCTCAAAACATGAGCAGAGCAAACATAAAACTGTCTCAGGCTCTCTTCAGATATTTAAAGAATATGTAAATAAGTAATAATAAAAACCTAACAATGAATCCCGATGCTAGTGTGACCAACTACTATGATAGTATACAGGTAAACCTGAAAGCCTAACCATGCAATTTATTCATTTTTTAATTAAGTACTTGACAAGCAATTGAAATTCAAACTATCGAAGTGATAGTGATAAAAACTATGTAATTATGTTTAGTTAAGATTAACTTTGGGGTTTTGAAAGTTACTCAATCCACTCTGAATATAAACAAATCAATAATTTAGTATTTTTGATCTTATAGTCTCTGAACAGAGAGTAACATTTTTTTTGTTGTGAGTAGATTTAAGTGAGAAGTGTTTAAACATAGGAAGACTCACTTAAATCTGTGTGAGAATTTGTTCATGTGGGCCTTAAAAGTCTGGCTACCCTGGTTGATCTGGTAATGCTGTTGATAAAAAATACTGTACTAATCTGTTTCTTATGTTTTTGAATTTTTGAAGTGAAACATTTGTATTTTATGGAAGGTAGTTAACTCTTGCCCTGTTTTAGTTAACCTTAAATTATTTTTCTAGTTCAGAAGAGCTGGTGAAAGAGGAAGAGAAGAAAGAACCAAACTGTCTTAAAATAGACAATGGAATTGCACCCAGCCATGGGTTTGTACTTCCTGTACTTTTTTTTATTCTGTTATGGTTTATGTTGAAACAAATGTTAAACACAGTTGAACAAGAGACTGTAGTAGTCTTCTTTTATAGTGCGCTGCTGTTTTACATGAGGAGATGTAGGAATTTTCATAAAGATGAAATTCGTAGATTGTCAGGTTTAGAACCCTCACAGTTGAGTAGTGACTGGTGCTCATGAAGACATGATGCTCTGGATTACATAAAAACCTGCTAGCACAGTTTGCCTCTTTCTCAGGAGGAGCTTAAGGGCTGGCTGGGCTGTCCAAATGTTAATAGCAGAATGCTTTTTTTTTTTTTTTTTTTTTTTTTTTTTTTTTTTTTTTTTTTTTTTTTACATACATGACGAGTAAGTTTCTTTGTAAACTTTGGGTTTACAGTGTTTGAAGATGTTGATTGCTTCCTGTGCTTGTTAGGCTTCCTCCATGTGTTGATAAATTTGTTTTACCCAAGCCCAGTGAGTCTGTCATGCGTTAGGGGACTGACTACTCCTTGATGGTAAAGACTTAATGTAAGTGGCCCAACCAGCCAAAATGATACATGTATGTATCACTGTTCTAGGGGAAATGATAATATTTTGGTGACGTTTCAGGCGTAATGAATAGTTAAATCTTGAGTAATTATTAATTGTTATCAGTTATTTTGTGGTACTGGAGCTAAGATTCTTTGTTTTTATTCTTTTTCCTCAGTCTCACCTTTCCCATCAATTCTTGCCTCAAGTATCTGTATCCACCTCCTTCAAGTACAATTCTAGCAAATATAGCAAATGCCTTGGCGAGCGTGCCCAAATTTTATGTCCAGGTAAGTAAAAACATGCAAAAAAAAAAAAAAAGGTATAAAAATATGTCTCCCCTTCTTAATTATCCACATACCCACAGAAATAGTTTTTGTCATAGTAAATGCAAGTTAGTTTCCTTGTGATAGTGTTAACCAATATTAATTCTTTGCCATGCTGAGATAATAAGTTACTTCAGATAAAACAAGTTTTAATTTAATTAAAGACTTAACTGGATGTGATCATCCTAATTAGATTTGACTTGAGCACTTCTAACTTCAAACTGAGAAGAGGATTTATGTACTACTTTGATAAGCCTTTTTAGGGTGTTGCTTGCATTTATTATTAGTGTTGCATCTCAAGTTCAGGTTTTCTTATTTTTTAGTAAGATATGTAGTTGTGCTCTCAGTAAAACTATGCTGATTTACACCTACCAGCAGCTATCAGCTGTGATATCCAGCAAGGAACTCATACTTAATTCCCTAATGAAAATATTATTTCTCTTGAATTATTTCAGGTACTTCATCTTATGAATAAAATGAATCTTCCTCCACCTTTTGGACCAATTACTGCTCGCCCTCCCATGGTAACTTGTTTAATACTCATTTTAAGTAGTGTAAAAAGGCTTCGTAATATAAAATGTAGGCAACGTGGGAAGAGATCTAAAGTTCAAACTTGTAAAAGTTGAAGTGTCTTGTGAATAGCAAATACGCCTGCATTTCATTGGGTAAGCTGTGTATGTTAGTCTTCTAAAGAAACCATTTCAGTTATACTCAAATAAACATGTATGACAGCAGTATTGGAGTATTTCAAACCACCGAGTTTAAAGGCAGGGAGGTTGTAGCATCATATTAAAGATGCATTGCTAGAAAATTGCTAGCCTATTGCCTTAAAAAGATAGTTACATTCTTTTATCTGTGTGTTTCTTAGCAGTTCTAATTAGATTCAGATTGTTAATGAGATTGTACAGAGCTTTTTGATTTGATTTGCTGTCTCTGGAGTGTTTTTTGAAAGAGGTGGGGTAAGGGCAACTGGCAGAGGCTTAGAGGGAGCTGTTCCTGTAGAAGTCTAAAGGGAAATAAAACTACTGTCTCTGTGGTTTTGGTTTTCCTAAACTAGCCTGATAGCATAGTTTAACTGATTGCCAGTGGAAGATTGAGCAAGTGAGGACTTAATGTAGCCCTTGGTGTTAGTGCCTTTGGGTATCATGAAGCTCTGCTTCACTAGGTTTTGTGGTTTGCCTTAACAGAACAGCTTGTTCTTAATAACAAAGGTATGGATCTGGCTTGTATAGAAAACTATAAAAATTATCAAATAAATTAATTCATACCGATGTTTCAGAGGGAAAAAAAATCACAACTTTGCCTGGTATTGGGCTGGGTTAAGCTCTGTGAAGTTAGCAGTCATGCAGAAATTAGTAAGGTGAGAAGTCAGTCATTAGAATACGTAGCACAGTTTCTAAAGGGTGCACAGTATATCTAAGGCTTATCTACAACAGTGCTTTATGAAATTGATGGTACATAAAAGTAGTTGTTAACTGTAGCAGGATTGTTGAAGGTGGGACTGGAGGTGATTTTGTATATAGACTGTTTGTTACAAGATGAGGTTCCGTAATCTTAATGGGAAAACAGATTCCTTTCATGAAATTCTCACTGCTTAGAAATGCTGTAACTTTCATAGTTGGTGGAAAGAAAGTTCAGTGTAGAACCTGAGGTGGTTTGGGAGGTTAAGGCTCCTTGTGTATGTTTTGACAATACTCCTCTCAAAAAAGTCCTTATAAAAAAGTGCAAAATAAAAACCCGTGGATGTAATTTCAATTTTTATGTTTAACGCTTCAAATTAAAATTACAGAAATATTCACTGTTGCGTTTCAGACAGCAGCAAACTTTTTTTTTTTTTTTTTAGTGTGGAAGTTTTCATTTCTAAAGTAGTTTATCAAAATACTGTCAAGGTCCCTGCAAATGTACTTTAAAAAGTTGTTTCTAGCCTTCTTGTAATTTACTGCTTGATCCTTTTTGTTATGTGCAAGGAAAACAAGATAGTCACTTTTTTAAATAAAAATTTTGCCTAAAGATTTTTTCCTTTCTCCCCATATTTAGTATGAAGAGTATTTACCAGTGCCTGTGCCACCTCCCCCAATCCCACCTCTGCCTCCTGAAGAGCCTCCTTTGCCTGAAGAGGAAGAAGAGCAAGTATCTAGCGAGGATGAATCAGAATATGAAAGTGATAATGAGGAGGAAAAAGAGAGGTTTGCATTTTAGTCATTTGCAGGCTTTTGTGTGGTTTTTAAGTGGTGTTTTTACTTGTATAGATTTCAGTTCTGCCAGTGGTGAAATCCTTGAACATTCTCAAGGAAGCTCCAGAGCAACTTGAAAACAGTAGGACAATGCTGTTCTGAACCACAGTAAGACAAAACATTGTCATGTGGTGTACAAATTATCATGTTTCTGTGTGCGAATAATGAAAACAAAACTCATCGTGAAGAAAGAATGCAAGTATAAGGAAGTAATAATTGATTTGTTTTCTGGTTTCTTCAGTTCTATACATTTTTAGTGAGTTAACTACTCGGCCTCAATTGTTTGTGCACTCTGACTTCCAAACTGTTCTTTGTATATCAGTGTGTATTGCTATAAGTAATAATAATGTGCGTGCTGAGGATTTTCTTACAGCTTTAGAGCTGAATTGGTGTAAATTAGAACTGTTTTTTAAGCTTTGTAATAATAGTAAATGAAGAAACAGTCTTCTTTTCCTGCCATTTAAACTGACAGGAAAAGTAAATGAGGAAATAACTAGCTATATGCAGAAAATACATGCATTTGGAAAAAAACAAAAGGTTCTGTTAGGTGAAAATGGCATTATGACAAAGGTTCAGCTTGGAGCTTTTTACTGCTTTGATGTCCAACTTAAATGCATACTTTGGGAAGAAAAGGATGTCACTGAACTCATGATTTTGTTTTTTCCCTTATGTGATGCTCCTTTACTCCAGGTATATCAGATTACTGTAACTATAACAATAGTTTTAGTGTGGTTTAGATCTTAAAGCAGCTTGACAAATAACTTGTGTTCTGAAAAGTTGCATTTCCAGGGTTTTAAGGAAGGGAGAAGGGTTATATTTGCGCATATGCATTCTCAAACCGTGCTTCTTTTTTTTTTTTTTTTTTTTATCATAGAATGACCAAATTGATGGAATTAGCAACCCTTCAGCCTAAAAGACCAATAAACACAAAGAGGCGTGGTGTTAGAAAAAAACAAAGAATTAAAGATTTACTCAATGTTCCAGTGTGTGCTCCCCACAGGTTTGTATTATTTCTATGGTGCTTCCTCTTTTTAAGAAAACTATTCTTTTTTACTAAATGTCTTTTTTCTGCGTTCTGTTTGCTTTAGTGTTGTGTTGATAAAAGTATTCTTTTCTCACTGATACGTAATTAGTCCAAATTGTCACATAGTTTGAACTAAATTCTGCTCAACAACTTCAGTGTGTGTGATGTTTGCATAGTTGAAGCTCTTTATCTTGCTATCAAACTAATCAAGAATCCCTTTTTCATTAAAAAAAAAAAAAAAAGTCATATCACAGTGCTGACAGAAGTGATCTGGATTTATTGCCTGGGGTAACTGTCTTAAAAAATAAAAACTGCTTTGGCCTAAGTCATTTTGATTTTTGAAATTGCAGTACTCTGGAACAGTAGATATTAGTGAAGTATTTCTATCCAGTGATGATCTACTGAGAATGCATTTTTTTCAACAGCCTTCCTCTTCCTCCAAGTGCTTTGGTATATTTTTATACTATGTGAGAGCAGCAGACGTGATGATTATTTTTCTTATTGAGGTTCCCTACAGCTTTTTGGGAAGTGTCTGCATATATTGTAATATAGGATGTTCTTTTTTTGTTGTTGTTTTCAGTGTCAGTCAAATGTATTTGCAGTGTTTTAATCAAATTAAATTGTATTAAATGAAATTTATGAAATGAAATTTATGGAACTTGTTTATTTGTGATAAAAAAAAAGTAGGATGAACTCTATCTGGAATAGATCTTTTATTGAGTATGCATTTGTCAGTCACTGAATCTTTAATGTTTTTTGTTTTAAACAGTAATATGCACCCTACACTGTCACCTTCAGATGTCTTTGAGCAGCCACAGCATGTAGGTCATAAAAAAATTGAGTTCCATATTACTACTGACATCCCATCTGTTCTTCAGATAAACTCGGAAAGAGAAGAAAAAAATGGTAGGAGTATATACTTCAAATTTATTTAATATTAACTTGAAAAAAAAAGCTGTTTTCCAGAGAAAGCTGTTAGAATTCCATTGCCTACATTTTTTCTTCTTTTGTGTTGGAGGAGTTTTCATAAATTGTATCTGTCAAGGTCTGTTTAAAAAACAAACCTTGGTTTAAGAACACCAACTTGAATCTTGTCTGCATTTGTTGTTTTTTCCTATTTTAAAGCACAGAGCTCTGTGCTTTGGTATAGTAGAGGATCTAGAGGATTTTGAAGGTCTTTTGAAGTTCACCATGTTTAATGGTGAACTGCTTTTATAAAAATTTAGGTTACTTTTAACAAATACTGTACAAACGCATTCACATTATAGTGTAATTGAATATATGAAGCTAATTTTAGATTTTCCCTTTCCAGCTCTTAGACTAGTATTCATGTGTTTGCCAGCTTCTTCTCTGTGACACAGTGATAATCTGCTATACCATGCTAACTGTGAAGTGTGATGATTTCTAGAAGGGTTGTGGGTCAGTCTGTTTTTCAGTATTTTACAATAATACACTTTTTTTTTTTTTTTTAATGAAAATTAAGTAAACTGTTCATACAGGCTTGAACAGTGGGCTCACTTTTAATTTAACCGGCATGTGGTGCAGCTGTTCTTGGTAATGCAGTTGATTTCATTGAGCTATATAGATCAAATGTATTTGTCAAGCCAGGAAATAAGACACATTTCCTTAACGATGTGTTCATGTTTAGTTACAGAGTCAACTATGTTCAAATGTTACTAAAAGGAATATACTTTTTTGTTTGCTGTTGTTCCTCTTGTGAATAATTATATGAGCTACTTGTTTAATGTGTTCAAATTACAGACCTTCATGCTGCTGCGGAAGAAATCAATAACACAGGATTTGGAAGGATTTTCCCAGCTCCTAGCTCAAATGATAAAATGGAAACTGAGGAAGAAGATGAGGAAATACCATCAGAATTTATTTCTAGAAGGGAACTAGAAAAAAACAGGCTTTCTAGAGAAGGTACAATGACGAGAATAAATTATTTAATAGATCTTTGCTTTGTTGTAATGAAAAGTTTTAAGTATTTCTTCTTTTAGTTTATTGCATACAATTTTATAATTTGTCTTGTACTGAGCAAAAATATACAATAAATACATGACCTAAAATATTTAGACTGTTTTTCTGTCTTCTTCAAGAAATGGAAAAATTTTCTGTCTTCAAAAACTATGAGCCAGGTGATCCAAATTGCAGAATATATGTGAAGAATTTAGCTAAACAAGTTCAAGAAAAGGTAGGTAAACAGCAAAATTTGAATGTTTATCAAAAAGTCTTTTTAGCAGCTTTCTTCTTATGCCTGTCCTTTAATTGCAGGATCTTAAGTTCATTTTTGGAAGATACGTGGACTTCCAGTCAGAACTGGAACGAAATATGTAAGTGACTTTGATACTTGGTTAAAAGTAAACTTTTACCAGTTTATAATACTGGTGAAAATTATGATTTGAAAACTAGTCATTTTTACTTTTTTCCCCGCTCTTTTCTTTCTGCTTCCGTGTTTTTATGGGGGAAAAATGCTTCTCATCTGAAAATCTTCCTTCATCAGAAATACAGAAATAAAACATATTTTTTGCACAGTTTCTGAAGACCTCATTATTTTTGCCTTTATATTTTGCTTACTAAATTTACTGTTTATTGGCTGAGCAATGCAGAATGAATACAGTGCAGATAATAGTGTGTATCTGGTCAATTTGCATACCTTGTATTTATTGCAGTTGCACACCAACGTCCAGTCCTGCAACCTAATGCCACTAAATAGCTTCTCCCAGCCTCCAATGACTTAATGCCTGCACGTAGGCACTGTTTCTATTTTTGACATTCCTACTTTATGCATGAGCATTGTATCTGTACTGTGAAATATCAGTGTGTTTAAACAATACTTCCTAATTCTCAATTTTGCCTCTAGGTTTGATATACGTTTGATGAAAGAAGGTCGTATGAAGGGACAGGCTTTCATTGGACTTCCTAATGAAAAAGCAGCTGCTAAAGCTTTAAAAGAAGCAAACGGATATGTCTTATTCGAAAAACCCATGGTGGTTGTATCTTTTTTTGTCAAATTACATTATATTCTCTGGAATTTCTGTCAGTCTCTAGTTTTGTCTCTATAGAGGGTTCTGCTTTGTTAGAATTTGATGGCAGGAGAAGATACCTTAAGAAAACCAGACAGCATACCCTAGCATGCTATTGGTAATTTTATTATAACTTATATGTAGACACCCCTTCTGAAATAGGAAAGTAAGTGTGCTTTATGTAAGACTTAAATTGACTTTTCTGCTCTTTGATCCTGAAAACACAATCAAAAAGATAATTTAGCTTGTATAACCATTGCATTTAAATTAGGTAGGTTTTTCAACTTGGTTAAGCATACATTTGCAGAATTGGGAGGTCAAGTGAGTTGTTTTGTGTTTGTGTGTTTTTTTTTTTGTTTTTTTTTTAGCATAATGTACAAACTCCTTTTGTCAAGGATTTACATTCACAAATATGTGTTCTATTTCAATTACAATGTAAAACCAAGAATATTTAGAAATGCCCCTGTCAGAGTCAGCCCTCTTTGTTTAGATTTCTTTTCCGGGTGGAACTGTTAGTTACTTTGCAGGCAACTATTAGTTACCTTTTTTGCTTGGATTGTCTTTTTTTTTTTTTTTTTTTTTTTTTTTTTGTTAAGGTATTAAATCTTCACCTGTCCCTTTTTTTCACTTAAGTGTTTTTTAGTTTATTTCCTTTCTTTGTAGTCTTGTTCCCTCCAGCCTGTTCTCCTTTTTCTTTTTTTCTTTTTTTTTTTTTTTTTAATATTTTTTCCTCCCAGGTATCTTTAGAGATCTTGAGTGTGTCCTCTGCTTTTATTTGTCAGTTTGCACCTGCACCTAAACAATTCCTAATTTGTCCTTCTTACTTAGTGTTGTGAACTCCTGAATAGCTATCTTAATGAATGCTGCAGTTCAGCAAGGTCCTAATCTTCGACTAGTATACACTATTGTTACCATATTTAATACCATAGTAGAACTCAGTCACAGAAAAACAAAAGGATGGTTTTTAAACTACCCTTTGCTGAAATTACGCTCCCATTTTGCTCCTTGGTTGACTCCTCTGTTTATCATTGGCACTTGTGGTCCTTAACAGAATCTCAGCAATTTGCTCGTTCAGCTAGACCAAAGCAGGATTCCAATGAAGGCAAAAGAAAAAAATAGAACGCTGCAGAAGGTATGGATTCTCTGCCTAAAAAAAAAAAAAAAGTTGTGGTGGTGTTGTGTTTTATTTATTTATTTAATGTCTGCTTTGGGAATAGTAATGGTGAAATAGAAATATTCCATACAAATTTTCTTTTCTTCAATATGTTCTAGTAGAAAAACAGGCTGCAAGATGCGTAGTTGTTGTGAGATAAAAATGTTGCTTTATCAAACTCTGTTTGGAATCCCGGAGACTTGCCAGTTCCATAATCCTGAGATCCTATGGTGGTTGTCAGTTTTTCTGATCCTTAATCTGGGGGCTCATGACCTGGGGAGAAAAAGTTTGTGGAATCTGATCAATTAGCTTATAGTAATATTCTGAGGTTTTGGCTTTGAAAAGGGTTGCTCCTTTGCCCCCTCCCAGACACACACACACATTGTAAAGGGCCTTTGGTAACTTTGGAAAATGAGATCTTAGTAATTTTGCGGCATCCTTCAAGCTTGTCTCATTTGGGAAAGGACAGTTACTTACAGAGTGCACTGGTGCTAATTCTTGGCATTTCTGTCTAAACAGATGAGAAACTTCTAGTAGAAAGCAATCACTTTATTTCCTACCATACAACTTCATTTCTGCTTACTCTTAAGTATTTACTTTATAGTGAGTAACTCTGGCAAAATCAGCTGTAATTTTAACTGTGAGCATTTTCATGGCCCCAAAGATTTTAGTGAACGGTCATATTAGCATTTGAAGTAACTGTTGGAAGACAGAAGCACTCTGTGCTCAGCCTGCACTCTTTGATAGCACCAATAGCTCAAATTTAAAGGGCGTTTATCTGAATTACATATAGTTGGGCATCACTCTGATTATCCATCCTTATATCTTAATGCAATTGAACTTGCAGCTCAGGTTGAGTGTTTCTGAAACATTTTGCTTACTCAAGCATACTTTTTAATCTGGATGTTTTGATGATTATTACTCTTGAAGAAAACTGAAGTTTGAAAGCAAAGATGTAAACAAATGATTTTTATTCTTTAAAAATTGTTTTGATTCCCTGGTACTATTGTTATGAGGGTACTATTTCTATTCATAACAGCCACTTCAGTTGTAGGTTTCTTGTTGTGTCAGTTGTCTAAAACGTTTCATCAGATTCCCATAGAGCTTGTTTACCTCATTTCTGCTGTTTGGTCTTACTAGTTCCTATTCTGAGTTACTTGTTTGTGGTTTGCAAAATTTGTATCTTTTATTAAATTAAAGATAACTTTTTTTTTACAGGCATTCTTTTGTATTCGTTGTTGAAAGTAGACAAATGAGCTGTGACTAAATTATTCTGTATTATATTTTTTCTAGTGTGGGATAAGAATAATATTTCTTAAAATGCAAAAAAAAAAATGTATTTTAGCTAGTGGAAAGCCTTACAAGTGAAGTCTGAATGGTTTTATTTAAGGCATTCCATACCTTTCCAGGTAGTTTACTCTGTTAAATTTGATTCTGACTTCACTAAATGTGCTAAATAATACTTGAATTGCTTACAGAAAATAGGTGCACACTTGACTATTAATCATGTTGATGATCAACTCAGTAGCTATTTCTAGAATGAGCAAACATTTATGCAAGACTTATTTGTACATCTGAAAGTCTAGATCCGTTATCTTGCTGTCACTGATTTAATATTTCGTGGATAGGACTTCTTCCTTGCCTTGCCCATTTATACGTAAAGATCAGAGTGCACCACAGACTAATGCAGATCCCTTGGAATCCTGAAGGTTTTAGCACAGATTATTTCATTCACTTCCAAGCTAATGATGAGGCTGAACCCTATTTATACACAAATGTGTTCTCCTGTCCCTGCTTTGATGGATGCTGCTGATTTGTGATGCAAAATTCCATGATAAAATTTGACTGTGTAAGCAAGAAGGACGTAAGAATCTTACTTAAAAAATACACGTGTATAAATAAATTTATGCAAACATCTGGAAGACGTCAAATTTGATCTGTCCTGCATCTCAGTATGGTTTTTCTTTTTTTGTAAGAAGGCTAAATTGATGTAAGTTTAAACTTTGATTATTTTTGAACAGGAAGAAATGGTGATTAAGTCATGAAATTTATTGCAAATACTTTGTTATTTTCTCTATAAAGTTTTTTTTTACTTGTAGAGAAAATACATATGGTTTGTAAAAATACTGTGACTCGTTAACTGAAATGTCTTTTTCTAATGGTCTGACAAAACCTTCCTTCAGTTGGTATTTGGGGTGACTATGTTTTCTGTAGCTAAAATACAATTTATTGGGATAAGGGTTATGTAGAAGAAACCGATGTTGAGAGGTCACCAGCTTCTTTGTAGAGAGTAAGTGACCTGAAAGCCTGCATTGAATGGAAACATGATTGGGTTTTGGACCTGATGGAAAAAGTGAGTCTGTAAAACTGAAAGACTTGAAGGAGAATTAATGAGACAGAACAGTCTGGTATTGTCCTAGTGGTTACCAAAAGATGTGCTTACTTTTGCGTATGGAGTTTGTGTTGGTGGACTCATCAGCCCTCATTAAATCTTGTAAGGAGTCAAAAACGTATTTTATTAAACAAGGCATTTTTGTTTATGATAGGTAGCATAAAATTGTGTGTGCAATACTGAGAATCAAGTAAAATTAAACAACATTCTGCTGTTCTTCTTTAGAAACATTCCTGCGTAAATACTGCAATAATACTGTCATGCAGAGTGTATCCTTTCTTGTTGTATCCTTTTTTGTGCAATGTTTCCCATAGCACTCAACTACCTCTTAAGTTTTACACCTAGAGTAGGTGTGGGGAGGAGTTTATACATTTTAGAATTTGAACTAATCTGGCAATTTTAAAAGCAAAGGGCACTTTTTCAGGGGAAAAAAAATCAGAGTCATCTTTGTTGGGTGAATAGATGCAATGAAGCTTCATAATCCTAAAAGGTGGCCTTCACCTTTTTCTTCAAAGGTTATATAACTTGATTTGTGATACAATTCCTTAGCTTGTATGGGCTCGAAGTGTTACACTGATGTGTGTGGAGCTGTGCTGAGCTCACATTGAGGATGCCTTGCTTTTCTTTAAATAAATATTGTATGTCACAAAGCCATTCTTACTGTTATTAAAGGGTAGGCAAGTGTCTTAGTTTGATTTCTGTTGTCCTGGTATATGAGAAACTGTATTGATTTTAGTCTGTACTTTCCTTTTTCTTTTTTGAGTAGAGAACAAAATCTAATAGTATCTCATAATGAAGTAATAGAGTTTGGCATTGAACTATTAATCACTGCTACTATTTTGTTTTTATTTTTTCTATGCACTGAGGTAGTGTGTAGAACTTCTATGAGAGTTATATAGCACACTGACTTATATTTGTCTTGTGGATTTTGTATTATGTTATTGTTTAATTTACTGTAGTATAAAATTAATACAGGCTGTATCTGTTAAGTCAGATTTTTTTTTCAGATAGCAATTTTAGAATATTAAGCATCTTTCAATTTAGTTGTCAAAAGAAAGCATATCACTACTATTATCTGGCTGTTCATACTTCTAACGTGCCTTTGTGATGTTCCAGGTCCTTTTTGTGTTCCAGCTCTTTCAAGTATTACCAAGCTTGGCGAAGAAGCAGTGTAATCATCAGGACTCTGAACTGTGCGTAGTGCATTTCTAAAGTATTTAATGCAGAGTATAAATTTTCTCATCTTAAAGATTCAAAATGTGTTGAAACTGTCATGAGATTTATCCAATAAATGTATGTACGTTGCTTTTGAAATATCTAATAAATTATTTCCTTTCTCTTAATTTTGCGTTTGTTTGTGGGATTTGGGACTGGGAAGAAGGAAGACAATTTTTTTTTAAGAGGTAAAGAATCCAGTTGTAATTGTACAACATGTTCTAGATGATTCACAATATGTGTTCATAGGCGTATAGGGTGAATGTTCTCTTTGTTAAATCTGATGTTCAGTTGATGCTGGTTCAGGGTATAAAAGGTAAGTAAATCTCTAAAATATCCTTAGTGTAAACCTTACCATGGAAACCAAACTGGACTGGTGCACTGGCATGAATTCATTCTGTGTAACTAGCTATTTTGAATTTTTTCCTTAATAATTCATTGTTTATTCACATGTTGAAAGATGCCACTAGTGCGACTAAAGTAGTTGAAACAAGTTTAACAGTTCAAACACTGTTAAACTAGCATAGGTGCCCTGGTGAAACATGTTTAAAAAAAATTAATGTGAAGGGCACAAAGTAAGATCTGTTGCATACTGAGGCTAGCGCAGCTTTCCAAAATCACATGGGAAACGTTGCAATGACACTTGTCGAGAAGGTCCAATAGATTTAAAGATAAAATTATTCTATAAAATACGAATTCACAAGTGATGGTGTGATAACAAGCTAGTGTAAAGATGTTTTGCCTTATCCCAGTTGAAGACAGTCTAAATCGGTTGCTGGACCAAAAAATACATTATGATAGCTGTTTTTCTGTATGATCTCAATTAACAGATACTCAAAAATGCCTTTACTTGAATTTTGATAAGTTTATTGCTGCATTCTTGTGTGGTCACTATACGTGTTTGTTAGTTTCTTACCTGTTTTTGGAGTAGCAGGCCAGGAACAATAAAACTACTTTATATGTGAGTGTCACAGGACAACAGCGTTCTTTGCATGTTGGATGGTAGAATGTCAACAGCCTGTTTCACAGATTTTATAACTCCACCTACTGATTATCAGTGTAATTAAGCCTGAGTGGCATGCAAGCAATCTACGCAAGAGGAAGGGGGAAATACCACTTGCTGTGTAGGCAAGGCACAATATTGGTACCAATTACTATTACCTGTTGATGAACCACTGATGGGAAAACTGGTGACCTCTTACATTCTTTGTCATGATGTCAGATGTGTTCTTTGCCAGGCGCTACCCCTGGCCAGCCTGCAAGAGCTGCCCCCAGTTGGCACTGGGGCACGCTGTAGGATTGCGGCTCCCTGCCCCTGGCACGATTGGCAGGATGATGTGAGGTGTGTCAGTCACAGCAGTGCCCCAGACCGAAGCGAGGCACGTTTCAGATGCTTCATAAATCTGACAGTCTTGATGTCGTCCTGAGGAGGCTGCTGTTCGGGCTGTCACGGGGCTGAGCTCAGCGCCCTTGGTGTAAGCGGGTTGTACGAGCCTGCTCTGCCAGCACCGGAGAGTGTCTGCCAGCTCTGAGACCTTCAGCAGGGTTCGCGCTGTTAAGATGCGAGAGAAAAAAAAAAAAAGGGGTCTTTAAATAAAATAAAAGTTAATTTTTCTGTGGCCTGCCCCTCACAACCAAAGCTGTGTTAGCAGGGTTCCCGCTGCCATTACGCCACTAAGTCCTGTCACGGGGGCGAGGCCTCGCAGGGGCGGGGCGGCCCCAGGCCTCGGTGCGCTTCCCTTCACGGGGCGGCCGGCGGGGCCGGGCTGCTTGGCGGCGCCGAGCCGCGGGGAGCCCTCAGGAGCTGCGATGAACCAAGCCCCAAACGCTCCGTTTTTTCCCATCGCGAAGCAAGCCCCGTGCCACGCAGGAGTGAACAAGCTGTGCCGGCGGAACACGCTGTGAGAGGCTGCGCGGAGCAGAGCTTCTGGCCGGAGGACAGCCTGGCAGCCCACGCTTGGTGTGGATGGGATATGCTGAAAATGCTGAACTCTGCTTAGGCTGTGGACATTGGTGCGCATACCGATCTGTAATTCTTGTAAGTGTAGCATTGCAGTAACTTCTGCAATGTTTTCATACGCTGGTTTTAAGCCGTATAAGAATTGTGGCTGCTTTTGGACTGTAATTCTGTAAGAAATTTTAGATACTGATAATTTATGATTTTGGATCGTGTCATATTAGTTTTTTTTTATTAGATAGATGACACCAGGTATGAAAGACAGTGATTAATTTAGTAATGCACGCTCTCTTCTCCCACTTTTTTTTTTTTCCTTTTAGGAAAAAAAAATACTATTATTAGCACTTGTGGTATTTTGGAAATGCCAGCGGAGTTTTGTACCACTGACTTAACCCAGCAGAAGACAAGTTGGCAAGCCACGGTAGAGTTGTTCAGGAGCAACAATCCCCTCCCATTTCCTCTAACTTGCAGCAGGTGCATCTCTGCCTGGCTCTCTCATCCTCCCAGTGGGAATACAGACCTTTTTTTTTTTCCTTTTTTTTTTTCTTCCCCATCCCCCATTTCAGAAGCATTTTGAGGCTAGACCCTTCAGTCTGCTGGGGCTTCCAACACCTCCATTCCCGTGTTGCTGCTTGTACTGACACCAGAACAGCCCTAAGCCTTATTCCAAAGAAACAAGATGCTACATTCAGTCTCCTCTTCGAGCACTAGGCCCTGGGCTATTTGGTCAAAATACATTCCTACTGCTTTGTGTAATTTAGTTGTTGCTTTCTCAATTGCATTATTTACTTTAAGGAAACAAGGACATGGATCTGCTTCTCTACCAGTAAAATTCTACAGCTATCACTGATTATAACATAAGCACACAACAGGAAAACGTTACATTAAACATTCAGTGGTTCTTAGGTTTGGAGTTGTTATGGTCGCTTCTGTATTTGAGGAATCTTCAATATTTGTGTTTGAATGGTGGACATCACGTCTATCATAACCTCCAAAATACCCTAATTTTCTTGGCAAGTCACGATAAGGAACATACGACTTTTCAAAGTCCTTTTTTAAATATGCACAAGTCATAGTAATGGATTATGAAAAAAAAAAAAAGATGCCATGCAAGGATAAATAGCAACAGAGAGTATTATACATTAAAATGAAAAACAGAATGCCAGTTTCAGTCTATATAAACCACTCAATCCTTTGGTGTTTGTGATTAGTTTCATTTTTATACTAATACAAATACTACTTTGTGCATTAGAGACAGCCTATATTAAGCAACATCACCATTAGTACATGAAGTTCATGTGGCTTAGATAAAGCTAATTCTCAAATGGAATGAAAGTCAGGTGAAGTTAAATAAATACGATGCCAGGGATTAACATTTAAAAGTAAATGCCTGTTCTGTAATGTGTACTTTACCCTCTTGCAGGAGAATAGATAAGCAGTAAGAAGAGCACAACTGGTCACAGAGCACACCATGGGTATCTGTTTTCTTCTGTTAATTGTAGGGGTTTGCTGGGCACAGTACAACCCCAACACTCAGGCTGGGAGGACTTCTATTGTTCATCTCTTTGAATGGCGCTGGGCCGATATTGCTCTTGAGTGTGAACGCTATTTAGCTCCTAATGGATTTGGAGGAGTTCAGGTATGTCTGTTCCTATCAGTAGGTAGTAAAATTGCTTCATTGATGGTAATTTCTTTTTCAAATGAAAATATTCAATTTACCAAAGGACAGGTACTGAAACAGAAAAAAAAAGAATAAAAGAAATTGGTAGTGCGAGTAGTAAATGCTGGCAATATGTTCCTCAGCCATCATTATGTTAGAGTGAATTTATTTCATCACTCCAAAGCACATGTTTTGCTCTATGTGCTATTATGTTTAAATGAATTAGAATTGCTTATCACTGGCTAAACCTCTAAATCTTTTTTTTTTTTTTTTTTTTTTTATACTACTGTGAATAACCTAAACTTATCTGCTTGATATTTAAATCAAAAGAAGTGCTTAAGAACTAGATAAACATAAAATTAAACTATGACTAAGAAAAATGAGCTCCCAGGAAAAGTACCAAAGTGCTGAAGATTTCAAATAAATTAAAATGCTACTAATTCTGTTCACCCAAGCTGGCAAGCTTCTCTCTGCCTGTCAGAGTGTCTGAGTACGCCATTAAAAGGCCCAGCTTCACATCATTTCAGACTATTTGATCTGGGAGGCATGCAGTCCAAAAGATGATTAGGAAACTATGTCCATGGACATAATTTTTCTAATATGTTTCTAACTGCTGAACATCTGGGCCTAAGTCTTTTAATTGCAGCTCACTACAGTTTAAGAAGAGGATACTGGGGATCTGTGTGTGTTAAGTATTGTGAGTTGCTTCCATTAAAGGGACCTTGTTTTATATTTTTATGTTCTTTCTCTAACAATACTGAGCAAACGTAATTAAACCATTATTGGTATCCTGTTACCAAGAGACACCATCTTATTCACAGATCTCACCTCCAAATGAAAACGTTATTGTTGCTGACCCCTGGCATCCATGGTGGGAAAGATACCAGCCAGTCAGCTACAAGCTTTGCACACGATCTGGAAATGAAACCGAATTTAGAGACATGGTGACCAGGTGCAACAGTGTTGGAGTAAGTGCTTAGAAAACCTTGTGGTGTGTGTAGCGCTAGGATATAGACATCAGCTAATGTAGAAGGGAAGACAAGGTAGCTGTGGAGTAAAGATGTTTTTCTTCTATGTGTTGAGCTGTGTGTTGTACCACAACTGCCGTATATTAATAAAAGAAGTATCTTAAATAAAATGTTGAGGGAAGCAAGCAAGCAGAAATAGGAGGATATGGCAGGAGGTAAGAGAAAGAGAACATTCTTCAGATAGTAGCACTATGGAAAGTAACTTTCTTAAACTGAAACATGAGCATCATTCTGTAGGTGCATATTTATGTGGATGCGGTAATCAACCATATGTGCGGAGGTACTGCTGGTGCTGGCAACCATTCTACTTGTGGAAGCTATTTCAATGCAAAGACTGAAGACTTTCCAGCTGTGCCATATTCTGCCTGGGACTTTAATGATGGTAAATGTAAATCTGAAAGTGGAGACATTGAGAACTATCATGATGCATCTCAGGTAAAACCTAAAACTATAAATGCATTTTTATGTCCATCTGTTTCAGGGCTGTTATTTCTTTGCTCCCTTTTACTGTCAGACATTATATAGAAAATAAAACTCATGGAAAACTATCCTAATTGATAATGGAGGTTAGCGTTACTATCATGAACTCCAGTTCTTTATCTAGAGCAAAGGGATAGGTCTACTTGAGCTAATGGCTCACCTTAAGATTTAAGTAATGTGCTTAGGTATTTTATAAGGAGAGTTTTAAAGATCATTAACTCTATTTAGGGATTCTTATTTGTGTTTTCTGTGCTTTAAAAAATATGAATTATTATTTACCCCTTGCTACAATTTGGAAGTTTTCTTTGGTCTTAATTTCAGAAGAGAGAGATTAGGATTTACTAAAGAAAAACAGTAAGGCTAAAATATTGAAAACCAACTTTCTTTTTAGAGATTTCCCTTGCTAAGAAAGACCTCCTTTTGTGCAGATAAGGGGAGTCTGTCTGTTCCTGTGTATCTAATTATATGGTCAGGACTTTAAAACTACCACAGAACTGAAATTATTTTATAAAGATAAATATGTGTTTTGCTTGAGCAATGTCATGCCTTTCAACTGTATTTAATCTTTCCTGAACCTAAGTTTAGGGGAGAGGAGTTTTAGGGAAATGGCAGAAGGGGGGAGATATAAATGTCTCTGGGATGTTGAGCAGCTGTAAAGGGTCATGTCTATTGTAGGTTCTTTAGTACAGGTTGCCACATAGGCTGATGTACCTTGCTGTTTCCACACAGATGTGTCCATAGCTGTGGAAACCCAACATAAGATTTATTAAACATATATTGAGTATACTGAAACACTTTTTTAAAATACTCTTTTTGTGGAAATCTATGACCATCATTCTGTATTTACAAAAACTAAGGCAAAAAAAGAGACAGAAGAGAAGAGTTTAATGTTTAGTAAGACTATAGAATTCAATATATTTTAAAGATTTTGAAATATCATTTCCAGAAATCTTACCTGCATCACAAAAGAAGTAAGTGGACTTGAAATAATAATGAATCCGCGTGTTAATACACTGGACTAAAAATAACATGATATTTTTGCCTTATACTTGCATTAAAAAGCTGATTATAGATTTAATTATGGCTCTCTGGTACATTCCTTCATCACTTGCAGCTGTGTATGCTGGGCAAATGTAGGCTTTGTAATGCTCCTTCTACGTAGAGGACTGTCCATGATGTCAGTCTAGATGACTGTCCAAGGTGTAAGATACGCATGGTGAATGATGAACAGGGAAGGTTTCCTTTTGTCGTTGTAACACAGAGAAATTCAAAGAAACATATATAGAACATTAGATTTAGGTTGCGGGGTGAAAAATGTTTCATTTCGGAATTTTCATACAGGTCCGAAACTGCCGCTTGGTTAATCTTCTTGATCTGGCCCTGGAGAAGGACTATGTGCGCTCCAAAGTTGCAGAGTATCTGAACTACCTCATTGATATTGGTGTAGCAGGGTTCCGGATTGATGCTGCCAAGCATATGTGGCCAGAGGATGTGAAGGCAATTTTATACAAGCTGAAAGACCTAAATACTAAGTGGTTTTCTGCAGGAGCTAAACCTTTCATTTATCAGGAGGTAATCTCTATTTTCTTAATTGTAGTTTACATACGTCTTTTTTGCAGACAGAGTGTAGACTCAGTCCTGTACCTAAAGCAGTGCTTTGCTTGAGCTGGGCCTGAGCAACTTTCAGTCTTGATCTATAGAAAGTGATGTCAAGATTTAACAACCATAATTTGAAATATCTAATTTGCCTGCAGAAGGTCATTGACATGAAAAGTGCCTCAATTGTTTTGCACCTTTTGGAGCTAGTTAACCTGGAAATCTTATTGAGATGTAATTTACTGCATTGAATTAAATGTAAAAATTCTGTCAATCTCAAAAAGGTAAGATTTCAGTCTCAGAATTTTAAATTATAAGTACATAAATTGGGTGAGCAATTGGCTAACGGGCAGGGCCCAAAGGGTTATGGTAAATGGAGCTGCGTCAGGCTGGCGGGCGGTCACCAGTGGGGTCCCTCAAGGCTCCATTTTAGGGCCGGTACTTTTAAATATTTTTATAAATGATCTGGATGTAGGAATAGAGGGTATTTTGAGCAAGTTTGCTGATGACACCAAACTTGGAGGAGTTGTGGACTCAAATGAGGGCGTAAAGGCCTTGCAGAGGGATCTGGACAGGTTGGAGAGCTGGGCGATCACCAACCGCATGAAGTTCAATAAGAGCAAGTGCCGGGTCCTGCACCTGGGACGGGGAAACCCTGGCTGCACGTACAGACTGGGCGATGAGACGCTGGAGAGCAGCCTAGAAGAGAGGGATCTGGGGGTCGTGATAGACAGCAAGTTGAATATGAGCCAGCAGTGTGCCCTGGCAGCCAGGAGGGCCAATCGTGTCCTGGGGTGCATCAAGCACGGCATCGCTAGTAGGTCAAGGGAGGTGATTGTCCCGCTCTACTCTGCGCTGGTGCGGCCTCACCTCGAGTACTGTGTGCAGTTCTGGGCACCACAGTATAAAAAGGACATGAAACTGTTGGAAAGTGTCCAGAGGAGGTCTACGAAGATGGTGAAAGGCCTTGAGGGGAAGACGTACGAGGAACGGCTGAGGTCACTGGGCCTGTTCAGCCTGGAGAAGAGGAGGCTGAGGGGAGACCTCATCGCAGTCTACAACTTCCTCGTAAGGGGTTGTCAAGAGGCAGGAGACCTTTTCTCCATTAACACTAGTGACAGGACCCGCGGGAACGGGGTTAAGCTGAGGCAGGGGAAATTTAGGCTGGACGTCAGGAGGGGGTTCTTCACAGAGAGGGTGGTTGCACACTGGAACAGGCTCCCCAGGGAAGTGGTCACTGCACCGAGCCTGTCTGAATTTAAGAAGAGATTGGACTGTGCACTTAGGCACATGGTCTGAACTTTTGGGTAGACCTGTGCGGTGTCGAGAGTTGGACTTGATGATCCTTAAGGGTCCCTTCCAACTCAGGATATTCTATGATTCTATGATTCTATAAATTGCAACAGAGTATTATAAATGGTGATTACGTCTGAAATGGCAACTGATTGCATAATGGTCTGAAACTGTTTTCCCATGGCACAGCCAGTGTTCATTTCACATTCCCAATTTGTGTATGATGTTTCAGAAAGAAATCCAAGTAAGAAAAACAAAAAATAGATTCCAGTCAGTAAAAGCTAAAGTTGCCAGATACATTATATTAAAAATGTGTTGCCAAAAGATCTAAGGCAAATAGGTAATTGTCCTTTACGTATATCATGAAATAAGTAATGAGGTTGCCCATGTGCTGGAAGCAGAGGTACTGGTGCTTACATTTTAGATAAAGCTCCTGCGGCCCAAGCTATAATTATGCAGTAGTCATCGGACACAGTAAATAGATTGAGGATGGAGATGCAAAAAAAAAAAAAATATAGTGAGTTTGAGATAAAATTAACAAAATAGCAATCAATGCAATATTGAAAAGAAATCAGATAGTAATATTAGCAAAAGTAGTGACTTTTCATTACCCCTTTCTGTTCTAGTTGTAAGGAATGTTCTTTCACGTATTAGGTAATTGACTTGGGTGGCGAGCCAATTACAGGCAGTCAGTACTTTGGAAATGGCCGAGTGACCGAATTCAAATACGGCGCAAAACTGGGGACAGTGATCCGCAAGTGGAATGGAGAAAAGATGGCCTACTTAAAGTAAGGGCGCCCATCGTGCAGCTTGCCTAGGATATGCTGGATGCACAGCTTGGCGGGGTAGATTCAAGTCCTTGTGTTTTTGGCCAGGAACTGGGGAGAAGGCTGGGGCTTTGTGCCTTCTGACAGAGCCTTGGTCTTTGTGGATAACCATGACAACCAGCGGGGGCACGGGGCTGGTGGAGCTTCCATTCTCACCTTCTGGGATGCCAGGTAAGGAATGCGGGGTTGTCTGGCTGATGCCTCTTCCTCTTGCTGATTTGTTTGTCTCTTTGTTCCCCAGCATGCTTTCTCTAGCCACGTCTCATTATGCTTTTGGCCCAACAGGCTTTATAAAATGGCCGTTGGTTTCATGTTGGCTCATCCGTATGGATTCACACGTGTGATGTCAAGTTATCGTTGGACAAGAAATTTTGTAAATGGGAAGGTAAGTTTGTAACACTCAAGATTCACGTTTGCTAAACTTCTCAAGTGATTTCTCTGTCCAATCCTGGATCGGGTGGGTGGAAATTAGGTGCGCCATCCATCCCGCATTTTGATCTGCTTTTTCCAGTAAGAACTTTCAAATGTCTCTTTTCAATAAAAAGGATGCCAACGACTGGATTGGACCACCTAGCAACTCGGATGGATCAACAAAGTCGGTTACAATCAATGCGGACACCACCTGTGGCAACGACTGGGTATGTGAGCATCGCTGGCGGCAAATAAGGTAGGAGACTCTGGAGCAAAACGCAGTAAAAGCAGTGACTTTTGCATGATGAGCCTCTTGGCTGTGGAGCTCTTGCAACTCCAGTGACAGCCATTCCTGGCATTTTCAGGAACATGGTTATCTTCCGTAACGTGGCAGACGGCCAGCCTTTCTCAAACTGGTGGGACAATGGCAGCAATCAAGTAGCTTTTGGCCGTGGCAATAAAGGCTTCATCGTCTTTAATAATGACGACTGGTAAGTTGGTGGGAGAGACTGTATCCCCGAGGAGAAGCAGAGCTCCCCAGACGGAATGCTGAAAGGGCTCAGGTGTTGGGAGGGGGCATGTCCTTCAGCTAGAGTGCTGACGGGTGAATGGAGAACATCGAAAGCAAGGCTGAGGTGTCTGAGTGGAGCGTCTGAAGACGTACAGATTGCTCGTTAGCATCTTGAGCATCCCATTCCTGTGGTCTGCCTCACATACCGTGTCATCTCCAGTACACCCACAGATGAGTTCACATGAGAAGAGGCTGAGGCTGTGGACAGAGCAGTGCCCAAGGATGGAAGCAGTAGGAGCTGAAGTTTTGGTAGTTCTGAGCAGGGCAGGCACTCTCTCACTTCCCTTATCCAAACTTGCCTGTCCAATCCAAGCCAGTCCAAGCCCGTTCAACCCTAATGGATTGAACGCTCATCACAATTAGGATTACCTTTAGCAGCACGCGTCCTGTTGTGAAGCTCTTTTATGCTTTGATTTTGTCCTGTTCTTTTCTTCCAATGAGAACAACTCCTACAGCCTGATCTAGATTCACACAGTGGCCTCCCCATTTCTGGAAAAGGAGTGCAGGGAGAGAAGCAGGGTCAGGCTTAGTAACTCCCTTGCATCGCATTGCCTTTCCAAGTCATGCAATAGCATCAGCTTCAGAATTCCTTTACCCAGTTGCAAATATCTGTTTTGAAAACAACAGAGAAGCAACGTTCACTGATTTTCACACAGGTACATGAACGTCAATTTGCAAACTGGTCTGCCTGCTGGTACCTACTGTGATGTTATTTCTGGACAAAAGGAGGGCAACGCGTGTACTGGAAAGCAGGTGTATGTTTCTGGGGATGGAACGGCTAACTTCCAGATCAGTAACACTGACGAAGATCCATTTGTTGCAATTCACGTTGATGCCAAGTTATAACTTCAATCAGAATTTGTTTCTCTCCCGGTGGTCTGTACATATGCTGTTTCCCCCATTTGCAATTCCCTGGTGTTCAAGATCCTTTGACTCTCCGTTCCCAGTGAACAATAAATGGCAATCAATCTGAAGAGTGATGTCTTTCCTCCTAATGAACTGGGTCATAGTAGCATTATCATGTCATAACTGGGGGCCATACCATTGGCAGCTCTTAAGGTTACCAAGAGAGCACTGCATTTCCCAGATCTCAGAAACACAGAAGAAAATAAAAAATAAGACAAAAGAAGCCAGCACCTGAGCAAGTTAAAATGTTCCAATGCCAAGGCTGATAGGTGCACGCATAGCTGTAAGCTGGAGCAAACACACTGGGGCAGGCAGCCTCTGCTTGCCGGCAGTATGTCCTTTCTCTGGGGCAAAGCCAGTGTGGAGCCCAGGTCAGCAGATGAAGCTCGGCTGCGCCAATCAGTTATTCCAGACTTTGACATCAGTCAAGCCAGTGTGTGACCTGCTTCACACTCCGTTTATGTCTTTATCAAAGAAAAGATCGGTACTCCCTCTGATATCCCCAGTGGCTTCCTGCAATTTAACGGTCATGCTGGCTGTTCCACAGGCTGTTCCACCTCTTTATTTATTTATTTTTATTTTTATTTTTGTTTTTTTTTTTTGTTTTTTTTTTTTTTTATTTTTTTTGTTTATTTTTATGTTTATTTTTATTTTTATTTCTATTTTTATTTTTATTTTTATTTTTTATCTTATTTTTGATGTTGGTTTGCTCTTTAGGTGTTTTTTTCATGCTCATGTTAACGTGCAGTCTATCACTCACAAAGTGTGTGATTCTATACTAGCTATGTGATGAACATTACCTAATCCCAAATGTAAACGTCTAGCCATAAAGATTGCAAGCTCTAACCACCATAACTTTTGTGGAAAATGATTGAAATGACACATATCCACCGGTGGTTTCTGTAAGTATTAGGCAATAAAGGCATGCAGAATACAGAGAGGGATATATCCCTGCTTGTAATCATTCCTCAATCCAAATGTTCCATGATGTTTGAGTGCAGCATTTATTTTATGTGATGTAGCAATTGAAGAGTCAGTCTTTGCTGTCTGTTTCATTCTAGAACGTCAAAGAAAATAATTACTGTCACTGTCTTCTTAAGTGAATTCAAAATTTGGTCGCCAATCTGTTCACTGCTTTTGAAAGATCAGGGCTGCACCCAGTCCCTGAAAAGGTGTTGGAACAACTTGTTCTGGACGCTATCTCCAAGCAATTCAAAGAGAAGAATGTTATTTGCAGTAGTCAGCACGGATTCACCAAGGGGAAGTCGTGCTCGACCAACCTTGTTGCCTTCTATAATGGCATCACCAGCTGGGTAGATGGGGGGAGAGCAGTGGATGTGATCTACCTTGACTTTAGCAAGGCTTTCCATACTGTCTCCCATGACATCCTGCTAGCAAAGCTAAGAAAGTGTGGGATAGAGGAGTGGACAGTAAGGTGGGTTGAGAACTGGCTGACTGGCCGAGCTCAGGGGGTGGTGATCGGTGGCGCAGAGTCTGGCTGGAGACCCGTGAGTAGCGGTTTTCCCCAGGGGTCGGTGTTGGGCCCGGTGTTGCTCAACATCTTCATCGATGACCTTGATGAGGGAATAATGTCTGCCCTCAGCAAGTACGCCAATGACACAAAGCTGGGAGGAGTGGCTGATGCGCCAGAAGGCTGTGCTGTCATTCAGCAAGACCTGGACAGGTTGGAGAGATGGGCAGGAAGAAACCAAATGAGGTTTAATAAGAGCGAGTGTAGAGTCCTGCACCTGGGAAGGAACAACCGCACGTATCAATACAGGCTGGGGGGCGACCTGCTGGAGAGGAGCTCTGAGGAGAAGGCCGTCCTGGTGGACGACACGTTGACCATGAGCCAGCAGTGTGCTCTGGTGGCCAAGAGGGCCAATGGGATCCTGGTGTGCATGAAAAGGAGCGTGGCCAGCAGGTAATGGAGGTGATCCTCCCCCTCTACTCTGTCCTGGTCAAGCCTCACCTGGAGTACTGTGTCCAGTTCTGGGCTCCCCAGTACAAAAAAAAAAGACAGGGATCTCCTGGAAAGAGTCCAGCGGAGGGCCACAAAGATGATAGGGGGCCTGGAGCATCTTCCCTATGAAGAAAGGCTGAGAGACGTGGCTCTGTTCAGCCTGGAGAAAAGAAGACTGAGAGGGGATCTCATCAATGTGTATAAATACCTGAGGTGTGGGAGACAGAGGGATTTGGCCAACTTCTTTTCAGTGGTTTGTGGGGACAGAACAAGGTGGAGCAAGATGGAGCACAGGAAGTTGCGCACCAACATGCGAAAGAATTTCTTCACGGTGAGGGTGACGGAGCGCTGGAACAGGCTGCCCAGGGAGGTTGTGGAGTCTCCTTCTCTGGAGATATTCAAGGCCTGTCTGGACGCCTACCTGGGCAGCCTGCTCTAAGGAACCTGCTTTGGCAGCATGGTTGGACCCGATGATCTTTTGAGGTCCCTTCCAACCCCTACGATTCAGTGATTCTGTGATTCTGTGACCCAGCGTTTGTTTTTGTTCCTTTTGTTTCAAGCTCTTTTTGGTACATATTTGCTTCCTAAAACAATACAAAGAAGGTGAAAAAAGCAAGTGTCTTCCTGAACAACAACAGGTCTTTGAGATGAGTCAGGAAACCTAGAGGTACTGTCAAGATTATTGCTGATCTTCAGGTTTTTCAGAATTAGTTAGCACTGTTTTCTTCATTATTATTTCTTCTGCTTTCTATGCAGTGGTACCATTAAGTCTTCATGCAAACTAATGCTCGTGCCGGCTGTTCCAAAGGTAAAAGTGAAATGTAGGTCTTTCTCAGGCATACTCAACTTAGACCTTGTGAACCAGTTTAAAGGCAGAAATCCTACTTGCATGTGTTAATATAGAGTATTAATTCCAGTGGTACGTGCAGTGCTGAGGCCGAGTCTTCAATTTCTACATCACGTAAAATACACGCTGCAGTCCAACATGATGGAAGATTTGGATTCAGACATGATCACAAGCCAAGACACATCCATCTGACAGATGATGCCAAGCTGGGGAGATGTGTCTATCTGCCAGAGGGTAGGAAGGCCCTGCAGCGGGACCTGTACAGCTTGGATTGATGGGCAGAGGCCAAGGGGATAACGTTCAACACGGCTAAGTGCTGGCTCCTGCCCTCTGGCCACAACAACTCCATGCAGCGCCACAGGCTTGGGGCCGAGTGGCTGGAAAGCAATTATTATTATAAGAGGATATGGGGGTGTTGGTCAATGCTCACCTGAGCACGAGCCAGCAGTGTGCCCAGGTGGCCCAGAAGGCCGATGGCGTCCTGTCTTGTATCAGGAATAGTGTAGCCAGCAGGACCGGGGAGGTGACCGCTCCCTGTACTCTGCTTTGGCAAGGCCGCACCTCGACTACTGTGTTCAGTTTTGGGCCCCTTAGTACAAGAAGGACACCAAGGCCCTGGAGCTGGTCCAGAGAAGGGCTACAAAGTTGGCAAAGTGTCTGGAACACAAGTCTTATGAGGAGTGGCTGAGAGAACTGGGGTTGTTTAGTCTAGAGAAGAGGAGGTTCAGTGCAGGCCTTACTGCTCCCTACAGCGACCCTAGAGGAAGGTGTGGGGAGCTGGCGGCCGGCCTCCTCTTGCGCATTACTAGTGACAAGAGGGGATGGCCTCAAGTTGCACCAGGGGTGGTTCAAGTTGGAAATTAGGAGACATTTCTTCTCAGAAAGAGCAGTTAGGCACTGGAATGGGTTTCCAGGGAAGTGGTAGAGTCACCGTCCCTGGGGGTGTTCAAGGAAGGATTGGACTTGGTGCATAGGGACATGGTTTAGTGGGTGACCCTAGTGGTAGGGGGATGATCTGGGATGACCAGATGATCTGGGAGGCCTTTTCCAACCTTAATGATCCTGTGATTCCACGATCTCTGCATTCTGCATGCCTTTGTTGCCTGTTATTTATGGACACCTCAGGTGGATGTACATGTAGGTCATTTCAATCGTTTTCCACAGAAGGTACGGTGGTTAGAGCTTGCAATCTTTATGGCTAGACTTTTACATTTGGGGTTAGGTAATGTCTGTCTAATAGTTAGCAGAGAACCATCCAGTTTCTGAGTGTTAGACCTGAATGTCAACATGGGCCGGAACCAAAACTAAACAACAATCAAGGAAGCAACCAACCAAAACCAAAATCAACCAACCAAAACAAACAAACAAAAAACTTTACAACAACCTAGTGCAGCATGGAGACGAGCATACGCTGTGCTCCACTCTCTGTCAGGATATCCATTGCAAACCTGTCTTTTGCCCCTGGGATCAGGCCAGGCAGCACTCCTGCCCCTTTGAAAGAGGCTGGCTCCCCATTCCAGTTGCTGCTTGACTGCCCGGAGCCTGTTGCTTGCAGTGTGGGATAGCACAAGACAACCCAGATGGCAGTGAAAGATTTTGGTCAAGCCACATCTGCACAGACAGCGAATGACTTAGCGTTATTTGCTTGGAAGAAAACAGTTGTCTTACTCATGAGATATGTTATGAACAAATTATTGATGGCCACCATTTCCAGAGAACGCTTCCTAGCAAATCGGTAACCTTTAATTAAGAGTGTTCACTTGTAACACTCGTTTTGATCAGAATAAATTTGGGATTGCTTGGGATAGCGCCCTAATTCCTACTACTGGCATAGCATACGGTTTTGACGTAATAATGCTATTACGAACCAGTTCATTAAGAGGAAAGACATCACTCTTCAGTTTGATTGCCATTTATTGTTCACTGGGAACGGAGAGTCACAGGATCTTGAACACTAGGGAATCGCAAATGGGGGAAACAGCATACGTACAGACGGACAGGAGAGAAACAAATTCTGATTGAAGTTATAACTTGGCATTAACGTGAATTGCAACAAATGGATCTTCGTCAGTGTTACTGATCTGGAAGTTAGCTGTTCCATCCCCAGAAACATACACCTGCTTTCCAGTACACGCGTTGCCCTCTTTTTGTCCAGAAATAACATCACAGTAGGTACCAGCAGGCAGACCAGTTTGCAAATTGACGTTCATGTACCTGTGTGAAAATCAGTGAACGTTGCTTCTCTGTTGTTTTCAAAACAGATATTTGCAACTGGGTAAAGGAATCCTGAAGCTGATGCTATTGCATGACTTGGAAAGGCAATGCGATGCAAGGGAGTTACTAAGCCTGACCCTGCTTCTCTCCCTGCACTCCTTTATCAGCCCTCCAGAAGTGGGGTGCCACTATCTGAATCTCGCTCAGGCAGCAGGAGTTGTTCTCATTGGAAGAAAAGAACAGGACAAAATCAAAGCATAAAAGAGCTTCACAACAGGACGCGTGCTGCTAAAGGTAATCCTAATTGTGATGAGCGTTCAATCCATTAGGGTTGAACGGGCTTGGACTGGCTTGGATTGGACAGGCAAGTTTGGATGAGGGAAGTGAGAGAGTGCCTGCTCCGCTCAGAACTACCAAAACTTCAGCTCCTACTGCTTCCATCCTTGGGCACTGCTCTGTCCACAGCCTCAGCCTCTTCTCATGTGAACTCATCTGTGGGTGTACTGGAGATGACACGGTATGTGAGGCAGACCACAGGAATGGGATGCTCAAGATGCTAACGAGCAATCTGTACGTCTTCAGACGCTCCACTCAGACACCTCAGCCTTGCTTTCGATGTTCTCCATTCACCCGTCAGCACTCTAGCTGAAGGACATCCCCCCTCCCAACACCTGAGCCCTTTCAGCGTTCCATCTGGGGAGCTCTGCTTCTCCTCGGGGATACAGTCTCTCCCACCAACTTACCAGTCGTCATTATTAAAGACGATGAAGCCTTTATTGCCACGGCCAAAAGCTACTTGATTGCTGCCATTGTCCCACCAGTTTGAGAAAGGCTGGCCGTCTACCACGTTACGGAAGATAACCATGTTCCTGAAAATGCCAGGAATCGCTGTCACTGGAGTTGCAAGAGCTCCACAGCCAAGAGGCTCATCATGCAAAAGTCACTGCTTTTACTGCGTTTTGCTCCAGAGTCTCCTACCTTATTTGCCGCCAGCGATGCTCACATACCCAGTCGTTGCCACAGGTGGTGTCCGCATTGATTGTAACCGACTTTGTTGATCCATCCGAGTTGCTAGGTGGTCCAATCCAGTCGTTGACGTCCTTTTTATTGAAAAGAGACATTTGAAAGTTCTTACTGGAAAAAGCAGATCAAAATGCGGGATGGATGGCGCTCCTAATTTTCACAGAATCACACATAATCACAGAATTTCTAGGTTGGAAGTGACCTCAAGATCATCAAGTCCAACTTCTGACCTAACGCTAACAGTCCCCACTAAACCATATCCCTAAGCTATACATCTAAATGTCTTTTGAAGACTTCGAGGGTTGGTGACTCCACCACTTCCCTGGGCAGCCTGTTCCAATGCCTAACAACCCTTTCAGTAAAGAAGTTCTTCCTAACATCTAACGTAAAACTCCCCTGGCGCAACTTAAGCCCATTCCCCCTCGTCCTGTCACCAGGCATGTAGGAGAACAGACCAACCCCAACCTCACTAAAGATCAGGTTTACACCCACCTGATCCAAGATTAGACAGAGAAATCACTTGAGAAGTTTAGCAAACATGAATCTTGACTGTTACAAACTTACCCGGCCATTTACAAAATTTCTTGTCCAACGATAACTTGACATCACACGTGTGAATCCATACGGATGAGCCAACATGAAACCAACGGCCATTTTATAAAGCCTGATGGGCCAAAAGCATAATGAGATGTGGCTAGAGAAAGCGTGCCAGGGAACAAAGAGACAAACAAATCAGCAAGAGGAAGAGGCATCAGCCAGACAACCCCGCATTCCTTACCTGGCATCCCAGAAGGTGAGAATGGAAGCTCCACCAGCCCCGTGCCCCCGCTGGTTGTCATGGTTATCCACAAAGACCAAGGCTCTGTCAGAAGGCACAAAGCCCCAGCCTTCTCCCCAGTTCCTGGCCAAAAACACAAGGACTTGAATCTACCCCGCCAAGCTGTGCATCCAGCATATCCTAGGCAAGCTGCACGATGGGTGCCCTTACTTTAAGTAGGCCATCTTTTCTCCATTCCACTTGCGGATCACTGTCCCCAGTTTTGCGCCGTATTTGAATTCGGTCACTCGGCCATTTCCAAAGTACTGACTGCCTGTGATCGGCTCACCACCCAAGTCAATTACCTAGTACAGGAAGCAGAAGGTAATCATCTTTTCTGGTCCCACATAGACAAAATTGCTGCATTCACTCAGCAACTTTACCTCATCTTTTAGCTTGAGAGAAATGCATTGCCCAGCACGTTCGTTTCTGCTGGGCAAATCAGCCAAAAGTTGGTACAATACATGTTGTAACCATGTGGAAAGAAGGGGCTGTAGAGTTGCCCTAAGCTGCCGCCTACCACCTCCTAGTTAGTTGACCATTAGAAATCCCCACATAGATTTCAAGGTGCCTTGCATTTCTGAAGGGCAGGTATCACTCACCCACTGGACTGCGGAGCTCAGCCTTTCCTGGTGTGTAGGAACAGGCCCATGGCATCACTGCCACTCCTCAGGAGGAGGAAGGTAGAAAAGACACATGCACAAAGAGAAGCAGAAAGGAAATTCATGGAGATTACCTCTTGGTAAATGAACGGTTTTGTTCCTGAAGGAAACCATCGAGTATTCAGAGTATTCAGCTTGTCCAGAAATGCTTTGATGTCCCCAGGCCACATATGCTTGGCAGCATCAATCCGGAAGCCTGCTACACCAATATCAATGAGGTAATTCATGTACTCTGCAATTTTTGTGCGTACATAGTCCTTCTCCTGGGCCAGATCAAGAAGACCACTCAAGCGACAGTCACGAACCTGTGAAAGGAATAAAGAACAATGTAAAAGAAAAGGGAAAGGAGAACAGAAAAGGGAAAGCAAATGCAGATACAAAAGTCAAAGGAAAAAGAAAATGAAAAAAAAAAAAAAAGGAAAAGGAAAAGGAAAAAGAAGAGGAAGAGGAAGAGGAAAAAAAGTAAAAAAAAAAAAAAGTTAAAAGAAAAAGAAATGGATAAGGAAAAGGAAAAAGAAAGAGAAAAAAAATAAGAAAAAGGAAAGGAATAGGGAAAATAAAAGGGAAAAGAAAAAAGTTGAAATAAAAAATAAAATGAAAAAGAAAAATTAGAAAATGAAAAAGAAAAACAAAAAGGACAAAGAGAAAGGAAAAGTAAAAGCAAAAGCAAAAAGACAAAGGAAAGGGAAAGAAAAAGGAAAAGATAAAGGACAAATGACAAAGGAAATTAAAAAGGAAAATGGAGAAAGGGGAAGGTAATAAAGAGCACTGTGGTCTCACTCCATGCAGCAGTGGTCAGTAAAATATCACCTCCCCATCTTGATGTCATCAGCATTCCGGATGGGAATCTGCACAGCGTATCATTGCAAAGCTGATGAAGGCTGAGCTGTGAACTTGAGAAAGACCTGCCACACATTCCATGTACAAAAACACTACCGCGCGCAGCCAGGGTAGCATCTTGCACTGCTGCCAGTTTTCCAGGAGTTTTCCACCTTATCAGGCTCAGCTGAGTTTAGCAGCTGTAAGGAAGAGCTCACTGGTGCAGCTGAGTGCTTTGGGCTCCATCAGTTCAGGCGCACAGTCCTGCGCATGCCCACATGAAACATGTGGGGCAGGTTTGTGATTTCTCAGTGCCTACTATACTGTGCACCACAAGTACCTTCCCTGAAGACAAATCTATGATGCTCACTGTATTCACTGGTCAGGTGGTGAAGCGCTGAATCTGTGGTCAACTACTCCCTTTGTGTGGCCTTACAGTAGTCTTTATAGAACAGGTTAAAAAAGAATTCACAGTTTTCCCATAGAAATTTACCTGATACATATCTCCATAATTCTGGATTTCTCCATTTGAGGTGTGACATCTGCCATCATTGAAATCCCAGCCAGAGTACGGCACTGCTGGAAAATTTTCGTTCCCAGCGTCGAAATAGCTTCCACAGGTTGAATGGGTGCCTGAGCCACCTGCAGCCCCACACATGTGGTTGACGACAGCATCCACATAAATATAAACCTGAAACGTAGTGATTGCATTTCAGTATGCTTTGTAGCGCTGGGAAGTAACAGTCAGAGCTTTACCACATCACTGTTAATTCGACCCTTTTTCCCCTTTCATATTCTCCATTTCTGCCTCCTTTGAGGACAGGAGCAGTGATGTCCCTCAGTTGAAACCACACTGCTCGCTGTATCAGTTACGTGTTTTAAAGGCACTTACTCCAACGTTGTTGCATCTGGTCACCATGTCTCTGAATTCATTTTCATTTCCTGATCGAGTGCAGAGCTTGTAGCTGATGGGCTGGTATCTTTCCCACCAGGGTCTGAATGGGTTAGTAAGGACAATATTTTCATTTGGAGGAGAAACCTGCCGATGAGATGATGGACCTCAGTAAGAAACCAGTAGTTCCTGTTTCAAGTTCAAAGTGCAAAACATGCACCAAGATTAGTCCTGGATTCCCATGAGAGACAGGCTTTGTGCTAGACCCGGTCTCTCTCGCTCTCTCTCCCTCCCTGCAGCACAAGCTGGGGTCTGCGAGATGTCCGTCTTGTAGACTGGTAGCAAGGAAGTTCTCTTTTGTTCCCATGGGCTGCCCATGTCCAGCCTGGGCCTGCTGTCCAAGGGCACGCACATGGGAGGGCTGAAGCCACAGGAACTACTTTTGTCTGCAATAGAGACATCCTTCGGAAAGCCAAAACTCCACGCTGAGACACTTGCCTCAGTAAAAAGGGAAGAGGAAAACTTAGCCTTCCAAGGGAAGCCCATCAGGGGAAAGCGTGCACCTTTGCAGCTGGTCTGATGGAGAGACACCCGACCCAGGCCGGCGGGATCTCTGGTTGCGCCTAACAGCATTTACTACTTCCATCCCCACGTTCCACACCAAAGTTACTTGGAGCTGGCTGTCTCTGATTCTGGCCTTTTGCGGTTTATTAATCAAATGTTACAAAGCAGTTTCACTACCTACGGGCAGGAAACAACGTACCTGAACTCCTCCAAATCCATTAGGAGCTAAGTAGCGTTCACACTCGAGAGCAATATCGGCCCAGCGCCATTCAAAGAGATGTACAATAGATGTCCTCCCAGCCTGAGTGTTGGAGTTGTACTGCGCTCCGCAAAGCCCTACGGCTGCGAGGAGAAGGAAGACTTGCATGGTGCCTTCAGCATAAGGCTGTGGTCTCTCCACTGCCAATTTATACTCCTGCAAGATGACAAAGTTCCTACTGCAGCTGACAGATTTCTCAGAGATAAACACTATCAGTTATTGTTTGGGTAGTGAGAGGAAATAACTCTTCCATTTTGTTTTTTTTTTGCCGAATTGCCCCACAGCTGAAGATAAAATAACTTTTCACAATGTTTATGCCTTATCATTAAACAAGCAGTCTGTGCGCAGTTCACCCAAATTTGGGACTGTATTCTTTCCAGTCATTTAAACAAAGATAATGTATCAGAAGTTAGCCCAGGTGTGACACGTGGACCCTTGAGGGGAGCTCTGGAACATGAAATGAAAGGCATTATAAGACAAGTGGAACTCTAATAGGTCTCAGAGAATGAATGAATTCAGAGGCATTCAGAGGCATCTAGCACTCAGGATTAATCCCAGCTCACACCTGGCTACTAGACCAGCCTCTCTCAGTCAAAGGCAGATGCATCACACAACACATTGTGAGACTTGAACAGCTGAATCACACTGGAAATTGGAAATTGGCCTTATGTTTTTTCCTGTTATTTCACACAGTCAAGGAGGGAAATGCAAAATTAGATGTAAAGAGATAGTGCAGGTGAATTTTTGATGTCTGGCATAAAAATGAATTGGAAAGTCAAATGGATCCATTGCCTAAGCCTGTTCGGGATTTTCCTTCTATTTCCTCTTTCAAAGACTTTCCCGCTTTTCCTTGTGACATGATTTGAAGATCTCATTTGGAACTAAAATATAACGTCAAGTTCCTAGTACAACACTCCCTGAATAAGCTGGAGTCAGGCCAATGATAAAACAGCACTCTGTGAGAATTCAAATCCAGAAAATCCCTGACACTTAGTGAATAACTGTGAGAAATGCAAGAAGTCCACCAACAGGCATACCCACTCCAAGAGAAAATGTCATTACATTTTGTACCTGAACTGCCTTGAGTATATCCTTTCTAAACTAGCCATGAAATTCCATATGTGTCAGATACATTCTTGTCTTTCCCAGAATTTGTGTTCAAGGATGAAATGCAAAAGCAGGTCCTGCTTGCCTATCTGTTCATTTTCCTATCATAGAACTTACGAGAGGTCTTTTTCAAATACAAACAAATGAATTGACTTTATTTTAACTAACAGCAATGACACATTGATTGGTAGGAACTTTGGTTCATTGGTTTCTATCTTCAGTACTGTCACAGTAGAAGACAAACTGTTCCAAATGGGAGCAAGAGGGAATAAGGATTCTAACATCGTAAGTAAAAGGAGTCAATTCATTCTTACAAAAATATACACCAGCTCCACACATGACCTTGTCTACATTCCAACAGCAAGCAACCAGTGAGGTGATTACAAATTGTGATTATGAGGATAGTGAGAACAAACCTATTGATAGTCATTATTACCAAGACCAACCCAATGCATGGTCAAATTTTAAAACACCATTCCCTCGAGACTTGTATTAAGCTAAAGGTATGTTATTCAGCTGCTCAAGCCTCACAACGTGTTGTGTGATGCATCAGCTATTGACTGAGAGAGGCTGGTCTGGTAGCCAGGTGTGAGCTGGGATTAATCCTGAGTGCTAGATGCCTCTGAATCCCTCTGAATTCATTCATTCTCTGAGACCTATTAGAGTTCCACTTGTCTTATAATGCCTTTCATTTCATGTTCCAGAGCTCCTATTGAGGGTTCACGTGTCACGCCTGGGCTAATTTCTGATACATTATCTTTGTTTATATGACTGGAAAGAATACAGTCCCAAATTTGGGTGAACTGCGCACAGAATGCTTGTTTAATGATAAGGCATAAACATTGTGAAAAGGTATTTTATCTTCAGCTGTGCGGCAATACAGGAAAAAAAACAGACAAACAAGAAAAAAAAAAAACAGAATGGAAGAGTGATACCCAGCTTGCTAGCCAAACAAGAACTGATAGTGTTTATCTCTGAGAAATCTACAACTGCAAAAGGAACTTTGTCATCTTGCAGGAGTATAAATGGCCAGTGGAGAGACCACCACCTTATGCTGAAGGGACAGCAAATTTTTCCTCTCTATGGGAACAGGAAAGATGATTACCTTCTGCTTCCTGTACTAGGTAATAGACTTGGGTGGTGAGCCAATTACAGGCAGTCAGTACTTTGGAAATGGCCGAGTGACCGAATTCAAATACGGCGCAAAGCTGGGGACAGTGATCCGCAAGTGTGATGGAGAAAAGATGGCCTACTTAAAGTAAGGGCACCCATCGTGCAGCTTGCCTAGGATACGCTGGATGCACAGCTTGGCGGGGTAGATTCAAGTCCTTGTGTTTTTGGCCAGGAACTGGGGAGAAGGCTGGGGCTTTGTGCCTTCTGACAGAGCCTTGGTCTTTGTGGATAACCATGACAACCAGCGGGGACACGGGGCTGGTGGAGCTTCCATTCTCACCTTCTGGGATGCCAGGTAAGGAATGCGGGGTTGTCTGGCTGATGCCTCTTCCTCTTGCTGATTTGTTTGTCTCTTTGTTCCCCAGCATGCTTTCTCTAGCCACGTCTCATTATGCTTTTGGCCCAACAGGCTTTATAAAATGGCCGTTGGTTTCATGTTGGCTCATCCGTATGGATTCACACGTGTGATGTCAAGTTATCGTTGGACAAGAAATTTTGTAAATGGGAAGGTAAGTTTGTAACACTCAAGATTCACGTTTGCTAAACTTCTCAAGTGATTTCTCTGTCCAATCCTGGATCGGGTGGGTGGAAATTAGGTGCGCCATCCATCCTGCTTTTTGCTCTGCTTTTTCCAGTAAGAACTTTCAAATGTCTCTTTTCAATAAAAAGGACGTCAACGACTGGATTGGACCACCTAGCAACTCGGATGGATCAACAAAGTCTGTTACAATCAATGCGGACACCACCTGTGGCAACGACTGGGTTTGTGAGCATCGCTGGCGGCAAATAAGGTAGGAGACTCTGGAGCAAAACGCAGTAAAAGCAGTGACTTTTGCATGATGAGCCTCTTGGCTGTGGAGCTCTTGCAACTCCAGTGACAGCCATTCCTGGCATTTTCAGGAACATGGTTATCTTCCGTTACGTGGCAGACGGCCAGCCTTTCTCAAACTGGTGGGACAATGGCAGCAATCAAGTAGCTTTTGGCCGTGGCAATAAAGGCTTCATCGTCTTTAATAATGACGACTGGTAAGTTGGTGGGAGAGACCGTATCCCCAAGGAGAAGCAGAACTCCCCAGACGGAATGCTGAAAGGGCTTAGGTGTTGGGAGGGGGGATGTCCTTCAGCTAGAGCGCTGACAGGTGAATGGAGAACATTGAAAGCAAGGCTGAGGTGTCTGAGTGGAGCGTCTGAAGACGTACAGATTGCTCGTTAGCATCTTGAGCATCCCATTCCTGTGGTCTGCCGCATATATCGTGTCATCTCCAGTACACCCACAGATGAGTTCACATGAGAAGAGGCTGAGGCTGTGGACAGAGCAGTGCCCAAGGATGGAAGCAGTAGGAGCTGAAGTTTTGGTAGTTCTGAGCGGGGCAGGCACTCTCTCACTTCCCTCATCCAAACTTGCCCGTCCAATCCAAGCCAGTCCAAGCCCGTTCAACCCTAATGGATTGAACGCTCATCACAATTAGGATTATCATAGAATCATAGAATATTCTGAGTTGGAAGGGACCCTTAAGGATCATCAAGTCCAACTCTTGACACCGCACAGGTCTACCCAAAAGTTCAGACCATGTGACTAAGTGCACGGTCCAATCTCTTCTTAAATTCAGACAGGCTCGGTGCAGTGACCACTTCCCTGGGGAGCCTGTTCCAGTGTGCAACCACCCTCTTTGTGAAGAATCCCCTCCTGATGTCAAGCCTAAATTTCCCCTGCCTCAGCTTAACCCCGTTCCCGCGGGTCCTGTCACTGGTGTTAATGGAGAAAAGGTCTCCTGCCTCTTGACACCCTCTTACGAGGAAGTTGTAGACTGTGATGAGGTCTCCCCTCAGCCTCCTCTTCTCCAGGCTGAACAGGCCCAGTGACCTCAGCCGTTCTTTGTACGTCATCCCCTCCAGGCCTTTCACCATCTTCGTAGCCCTCCTCTGGACACTTTCCAACAGTTTCATGTCCTTTTTATACTGTGGTGCCCAGAACTACACACAGTACTCGAGGTGAGGCCGCACCAGCGCAGAGTAGAGCGGGACAATCACCTCCCTTGACCTACTAGCGATGCCGTGCTTGATGCACCCCAGGACACGATTGGCCCTCCTGGCTGCCAGGGCACACTGCTGGCTCATATTCAACTTGCTGTCTACCACGACCCCCAGATCCCTCTCTTCTAGGCTGCTCTCCAGCGTCTCATCGCCCAGCCTGTACGTGCAGCCAGGGTTTCCCCGTCCCAGGTGCAGGACCCGGCACTTGCTCTTATTGAACTTCATGCGGTTGGTGATCGCCCAGCTCTCCAACCTATCCAGATCCCTCTGCAAGGCCTTTCCACCCACATTCGAGTCCACAACTCCTCCAAGTTTGGTGTCATCAGCAAACTTGCTCAAAATACCTTCTATTCTTACATCCAGTTCGTTTATAAAAATATTGAAAAGTACCAGCCCTAAAATGGAGCCTTGAGGGACCCCACTGGTGACCGCCCGCCAGCCTGACGCAGCTCCATTTACCATAACCCTTTGGGCCCTGCCCGTTAGCCAATTGCTCACCCATCGTATGATGTTTTTATTTAGCTGTATGGTGGACATTTTGTCCAGTAGGATCCTATGGGAAACTGTGTCAAAAGCCTTGCTGAAGTCCAAAAAAATCACATCAGCTGGTTTCCCTTGGTCCACCATACGGGTGATCTTATCATAAAAGGAAATCAGGTTAGTTAGGCAGGACCTACCCTTCACAAACCCATGCTGGCTGGGACCAATGACTGCTTTGTCCCCCAGGTGTGCCTCAATAAGTTCGAGAACCATCTTCTCCATGATTTTACCAGGCACTGACGTGAGACTGACAGGCCTGTAATTGCTAGGGTCTTCTTTCTGACCCTTCTTGAAAATCGGCACAACATTTGCCAGCTTCCAGTCTACCGGGACCTCTCCAAATTCCCAGGATCGTTGAAAAATAATTGAGAGAGGTTCCGTGATGACGTCCGCCAGCTCTTTCAGCACCCGGGGATGAATCCCATCCAGACCCATGGACTTGTAGGAATCCAGGTGGAGTAGCAAATCCTGCACACGTTCAGGGTCAGTTGGGAGTTTGTCATCCCCACTGTCCCGGTCCTCCAGCTCAGGGCACCCTGGGTCCCAAAGCCCATCATCGGCATTGAAGACAGAGGCAAAGAAGGCGTTAAGCGTCTCTGCTTTGCCTATGTCATTGTCTGTGAGGAGACCTTCCCTATCAAGGAGCGGCCCTATGTATTCTTTAGTTCTCCTTTTTCCATTCACATATCTAAAAAACCCTTTTTATTTTCTCTCACAGACACAGCCAGCTTCAACTCTAGGTGTGCTTTGGCCACACGAATTTTCTCCCTACAAACACGAACAGCATCCCTGTATTCTTTCCATGACACCTGGCCCTCCTTCCAGTAGCGAAACACTCTCTGTTTCCGCCTAATCTCCATTAGAATGTTCCTGGTCAGCCACGCCGGCCTCCTGCCCCGCCTGCCTGACTTGCGATATTTAGGAATTGCCTGATCTTGTGCTTCTAGGAGGCATCGCTTAAAGAATGACCAGCACTGGTGGACATCGAGGCCTTCAAGAGCAGTTTCCCAGGGGACCTTGCTGACTAGTTCCCTGAGCAGCCTGAAGTCCACTTTCCCCATATCTAGGGATGAGGTTTTGGTGGCACTTTTCCTTCTGTCACCGTAAATTTTGAACTCAACCACTTCATGGTCGCTATGACCAAGGCGGCCACCAATCACCACATCTCCCACCAGACCCTCTCTGTTTTCTAGCAACAAGTCTAGGAGGGCACCTTTCCTAGTTGGCTCCGTTAGCACCTGCACCAAGAAGTTATCATCTAGGTGCTTCATGAACCTCCTGGACTTGCTCGTGTCAGCCGTGTGGCACACCCAGTTAACGTCTGGCAAGTTGAAGTCCCCCATAAGGACAAGGGGAGTTAATCTCGAGGCCTCTCTTAGTTCTGTAAAGAATAATTTATCGGCGCTATCGTCCTGGCCAGGCGGTCTGTAATAGACTCCCACAATGACATCCCCTTTATTCGTTCGTCCCTTGATCCTTACCCAGAGGCTCTCAACTTTGCCATTGCCGACCTGAAGTTCCACACAGTCCAGCCCCTGCTTCACATACATTGCCACCCCACCACCTCGCCTACCCTGCCTGTCCCTCCTGAAGAGCCTGTAACCATCTATCGCAACACCCCAGTCACAGGACTCATCCCACCAGGTATCACTTATGCTGATGATGTCGTAGTTGCGGATTTTTTTTAAAGATTACCTTTAGCAGCACGCGTCCTGTTGTGAAGCTCTTTTATGCTTTGATTTTGTCCTGTTCTTTCCTTCCAATGAGAACAACTCCTGCTGCCTGAGCTAGATTTACACAGTGGCACCCTAGTTCTATAGTTCTAAAGCAGATGTATGTTTCCGGGGATGGAATGGCTAACTTCCAGATCAGTAACACTGACGAAGATCCATTTGTTGCAATTCACATTGATGCCAAGTAATATCTTCAATCAGAATTTGTTTCTCTCCTGTCCGTCTGTACGTATGCTGTTTCCCCCATTTGCGATTCCCTGGTGTTTAAGATCCTGTGACTCTCTGTTCCCAGTGAACAATAAACGGCAATCAAACTGAAGAGTGATGTCTTTTCTCCTAATGAACTGGATTGTAGTAGCATTATCACATCATAACTGGGGGCCATACCATTGGTACCTCTTAAGGCTACCAAGAGAGCACTGCATTTCCCAGCTGCTTTCAGCCATGCTGGCTGTTCCACTGGTAAATGTGAAGTGAGCTGCATAGCCAAACATCACTTAGTCCTCTTGATGATAGTGAAAGCACAGCATAATATTGTCTCTGTGTTGAAGTAGCTCTGCTGTGTCTCAGTTTCATTCCACTGCGATCTCTTGCTTCTTGTGACACTATAGGGGCTTGGCATGTAAGGACAAGTTTGTGTCACTTCATCCTTCATCAGGACACTAAAAAATGGAGGTAGTAGCTTTTCTTTAATTTTTGCAGCCAGCAGATCTCCTCTCTCCCAAACAGCACAAAGTTTAACGCTCTGTTTTTTGACAAGCTGCACTTTAAAATCAGTCTATAACCTTCACAGTTTTGGAGCTGTGCAGAGGGAAAACAAAACAAAACAAAACAAACAAACAAAAAAACACAAACAACAACAACAAAAAAAAAAACCACAAACAAACAAGAATAAAAACAAAAGAACATCAGAAGAAAACTATCTCAGATACCTCTAATTTAGAGTGCAGAAACTGTAAGCTATCCCGAGGTTATTCTTATCAAAACAAGTGCTGCAAATGAACACTCTTAATTAAAGGTTACCGATTTGCTAGGAAGCGTTCTCTGGAAATGGTGGCCATCAATAATTTGTTCATAACATATCTCATGAGTAAGACAACTGTTTTCTTCCAAGCAAATAACGCTAAGTCATTCGCTGTCTGTGCAGATGTGGCTTGACCAAAATCTTTCACTGCCATCTGGGTTGTCTTGTGCTATCCCACACTGCAAGCAACAGGCTCCGGGCAGTCAAGCAGCAACTGGAATGGGGAGCCAGCCTCTTTCAAAGGGGCAGGAGTGCTGCCTGGCCTGATCCCAGGGGCAAAAGACAGGTTTGCAATGGATATCCTGACAGAGAGTGGAGCACAGCGTATGCTCGTCTCCATGCTGCACTAGGTTGTTGTAAAGTTTTTTGTTTGTTTGTTTTGGTTGGTTGATTTTGGTTTTGGTTGGTTGCTTCCTTGATTGTTGTTTAGTTTTGGTTCCGGCCCATGTTGACATTCAGGTCTAACACTCAGAAACTGGATGGTTCTCTGCTAACTATTAGACAGACATTACCTAACCCCAAATGTAAAAGTCTAGCCATAAAGATTGCAAGCTCTAACCACCGTACCTTCTGTGGAAAACGATTGAAATGACCTACATGTACATCCACCTGAGGTGTCCATAAATAACAGGCAACAAAGGCATGCAGAATGCAGAGATCGTGGAATCACAGGATCATTAAGGTTGGAAAAGGCCTCCCAGATCATCTGGTCATCCCAGATCATCCCCCTACCACTAGGGTCACCCACTAAACCATGTCCCTATGCACCAAGTCCAATCCTTCCTTGAACACCCCCAGGGACGGTGACTCTACCACTTCCCTGGAAACCCATTCCAGTGCCTAACTGCTCTTTCTGAGAAGAAATGTCTCCTAATTTCCAACTTGAACCACCCCTGGTGCAACTTGAGGCCATCCCCTCTTGTCACTAGTAATGCGCAAGAGGAGGCCGGCCGCCAGCTCCCCACACCTTCCTCTAGGGTCGCTGTAGGGAGCAGTAAGGCCTGCACTGAACCTCCTCTTCTCTAGACTAAACAACCCCAGTTCTCTCAGCCACTCCTCATAAGACTTGTGTTCCAGACACTTTGCCAACTTTGTAGCCCTTCTCTGGACCAGCTCCAGGGCCTTGGTGTCCTTCTTGTACTAAGGGGCCCAAAACTGAACACAGTAGTCGAGGTGCGGCCTTGCCAAAGCAGAGTACAGGGAGCGGTCACCTCCCCGGTCCTGCTGGCTACACTATTCCTGATACAAGACAGGACGCCATCGGCCTTCTGGGCCACCTGGGCACACTGCTGGCTCGTGCTCAGGTGAGCATTGACCAACACCCCCATATCCTCTTATAATAATAATTGCTTTCCAGCCACTCGGCCCCAAGCCTGTGGCGCTGCATGGAGTTGTTGTGGCCAGAGGGCAGGAGCCAGCACTTAGCCGTGTTGAACGTTATCCCCTTGGCCTCTGCCCATCAATCCAAGCTGTACAGGTCCCGCTGCAGGGCCTTCCTACCCTCTGGCAGATAGACACATCTCCCCAGCTTGGCATCATCTGTCAGATGGATGTGTCTTGGCTTGTGATCATGTCTGAATCCAAATCTTCCATCATGTTGGACTGCAGCGTGTATTTTACGTGATGTAGAAATTGAAGACTCGGCCTCAGCACTGCACGTACCACTGGAATTAATACTCTATATTAACACATGCAAGTAGGATTTCTGCCTTTAAACTGGTTCACAAGGTCTAAGTTGAGTATGCCTGAGAAAGACCTACATTTCACTTTTACCTTTGGAACAGCCGGCACGAGCATTAGTTTGCATGAAGACTTAATGGTACCACTGCATAGAAAGCAGAAGAAATAATAATGAAGAAAACAGTGCTAACTAATTCTGAAAAACCTGAAGATCAGCAATAATCTTGACAGTACCTCTAGGTTTCCTGACTCATCTCAAAGACCTGTTGTTGTTCAGGAAGACACTTGCTTTTTTCACCTTCTTTGTATTGTTTTAGGAAGCAAATATGTACCAAAAAGAGCTTGAAACAAAAGGAACAAAAACAAACGCTGGGTCACAGAATCACAGAATCACTGAATCGTAGGGGTTGGAAGGGACCTCAAAAGATCATCGGGTCCAACCATGCTGCCAAAGCAGGTTCCTTAGAGCAGGCTGCCCAGGTAGGCGTCCAGACAGGCCTTGAATATCTCCAGAGAAGGAGACTCCACAACCTCCCTGGGCAGCCTGTTCCAGCGCTCCGTCACCCTCACCGTGAAGAAATTCTTTCGCATGTTGGTGCGCAACTTCCTGTGCTCCATCTTGCTCCACCTTGTTCTGTCCCCACAAACCACTGAAAAGAAGTTGGCCAAATCCCTCTGTCTCCCACACCTCAGGTATTTATACACATTGATGAGATCCCCTCTCAGTCTTCTTTTCTCCAGGCTGAACAGAGCCACGTCTCTCAGCCTTTCTTCATAGGGAAGATGCTCCAGGCCCCCTATCATCTTTGTGGCCCTCCGCTGGACTCTTTCCAGGAGATCCCTGTCTTTTTTTTTTGTACTGGGGAGCCCAGAACTGGACACAGTACTCCAGGTGAGGCTTGACCAGGACAGAGTAGAGGGGGAGGATCACCTCCATTACCTGCTGGCCACGCTCCTTTTCATGCACACCAGGATCCCATTGGCCCTCTTGGCCACCAGAGCACACTGCTGGCTCATGGTCAACGTGTCGTCCACCAGGACGGCCTTCTCCTCAGAGCTCCTCTCCAGCAGGTCGCCCCCCAGCCTGTATTGATACGTGCGGTTGTTCCTTCCCAGGTGCAGGACTCTACACTCGCTCTTATTAAACCTCATTTGGTTTCTTCCTGCCCATCTCTCCAACCTGTCCAGGTCTTGCTGAATGACAGCACAGCCTTCTGGCGCATCAGCCACTCCTCCCAGCTTTGTGTCATTGGCGTACTTGCTGAGGGCAGACATTATTCCCTCATCAAGGTCATCGATGAAGATGTTGAGCAACACCGGGCCCAACACCGACCCCTGGGGAAAACCGCTACTCACGGGTCTCCAGCCAGACTCTGCGCCACCGATCACCACCCCCTGAGCTCGGCCAGTCAGCCAGTTCTCAACCCACCTTACTGTCCACTCCTCTATCCCACACTTTCTTAGCTTTGCTAGCAGGATGTCATGGGAGACAGTATGGAAAGCCTTGCTAAAGTCAAGGTAGATCACATCCACTGCTCTCCCCCCATCTACCCAGCTGGTGATGCCATTATAGAAGGCAACAAGGTTGGTCGAGCACGACTTCCCCTTGGTGAATCCGTGCTGACTACTGCAAATAACATTCTTCTCTTTGAATTGCTTGGAGATAGCGTCCAGAACAAGTTGTTCCAACACCTTTTCAGGGACTGGGTGCAGCCCTGATCTTTCAAAAGCAGTGAACAGATTGGCGACCAAATTTTGAATTCACTTAAGAAGACAGTGACAGTAATTATTTTCTTTGACGTTCTAGAATGAAACAGACAGCAAAGACTGACTCTTCAATTGCTACATCACATAAAATAAATGCTGCACTCAAACATCATGGAACATTTGGATTGAGGAATGATTACAAGCAGGGATATATCCCTCTCTGTATTCTGCATGCCTTTATTGCCTAATACTTACAGAAACCACCGGTGGATATGTGTCATTTCAATCATTTTCCACAAAAGTTATGGTGGTTAGAGCTTGCAATCTTTATGGCTAGACGTTTACATTTGGGATTAGGTAATGTTCATCACATAGCTAGTATAGAATCACACACTTTGTGAGTGATAGACTGCACGTTAACATGAGCATGAAAAAAACACCTAAAGAGCAAACCAACATCAAAAATAAGATAAAAAATAAAAATAAAAATAAAAATAAAAATAGAAATATAAATAAAAATAAAAACAAAAAAAAAAAAAAAAATAAAAAAAAAAAAAAAACAAAAAATTAAAAAAAAAAAAAAAAAATAAAAATAAATAAATAAAGAGGTGGAACAGCCTGTGGAACAGCCAGCATGACCGTTAAATTGCAGGAAGCCACTGGGGATATCAGAGGGAGTACCGATCTTTTCTTTGATAAAGACATAAACGGAGTGTGAAGCAGGTCACACACTGGCTTGACTGATGTCAAAGTCTGGAATAACTGATTGGCGCAGCCGAGCTTCATCTGCTGACCTGGGCTCCACACTGGCTTTGCCCCAGAGAAAGGACATACTGCCGGCAAGCAGAGGCTGCCTGCCCCAGTGTGTTTGCTCCAGCTTACAGCTATGCGTGCACCTATCAGCCTTGGCATTGGAACATTTTAACTTGCTCAGGTGCTGGCTTCTTTTGTCTTATTTTTTATTTCCTTCTGTGTTTCTGAGATCTGGGAAATGCAGTGCTCTCTTGGTAACCTTAAGAGCTGCCAATGGTATGGCCCCCAGTTATGACATGATAATGCTACTATGACCCAGTTCATTAGGAGGAAAGACATCACTCTTCAGATTGATTGCCATTTATTGTTCACTGGGAACGGAGAGTCACAGGATCTTGAACACCAGGGAATCGCAAATGGGGGAAACAGCATACGTACAGACCACCGGGAGAGAAACAAATTCTGATTGAAGTTATAACTTGGCATCAACGTGAATTGCAACAAATGGATCTTCGTCAGTGTTACTGATCTGGAAGTTAGCCGTTCCATCCCCAGAAACATACACCTGCTTTCCAGTACACGCGTTGCCCTCCTTTTGTCCAGAAATAACATCACAGTAGGTACCAGCAGGCAGACCAGTTTGCAAATTGACGTTCATGTACCTGTGTGAAAATCAGTGAACGTTGCTTCTCTGTTGTTTTCAAAACAGATATTTGCAACTGGGTAAAGGAATCCTGAAGCTGATGCTATTGCATGACTTGGAAAGGCAATGCGATGCAAGGGAGTTACTAAGCCTGACCCTGCTTCTCTCCCTGCACTCCTTTTCCAGAAATGGGGAGGCCACTGTGTGAATCTAGATCAGGCTGTAGGAGTTGTTCTCATTGGAAGAAAAGAACAGGACAAAATCAAAGCATAAAAGAGCTTCACAACAGGACGCGTGCTGCTAAAGGTAATCCTAATTGTGATGAGCGTTCAATCCATTAGGGTTGAACGGGCTTGGACTGGCTTGGATTGGACAGGCAAGTTTGGATGAGGGAAGTGAGAGAGTGCCTGCCCTGCTCAGAACTACCAAAACTTCAGCTCCTACTGCTTCCATCCTTGGGCACTGCTCTGTCCACAGCCTCAGCCTCTTCTCATGTGAACTCATCTGTGGGTGTACTGGAGATGACACGGTATGTGAGGCAGACCACAGGAATGGGATGCTCAAGATGCTAACGAGCAATCTGTACATCTTCAGACGCTCCACTCAGACACCTCAGCCTTGCTTTCAATGTTCTCCATTCACCTGTCAGCGCTCTAGCTGAAAGACATCCCCCCTCCCAACACCTGAGCCATTATTGTTTTTTTCCCTCTTCCATTATTTTTTTTTCCCAAATTGCCCCACAGCTGAAGATAAAATACCTTTTCACAATGTTTATGCCTTATCATAAACCAAGCCATCTCTTTGCTGTGCACCCAAATTTGGGACTGTATTCTTTCCAGTCATATAAACAAAGATAATGTATCAGAAGTTAGCCCAGGCGTGACACGTGGACCCTCAATGGGAGCTCTGGAACATGAAATGAAAGGCATTATAAGACAAGAGGAACTCTAATAGGTCTCAGAGAATGAATGAATTCAGAGTGATTCAGCGGCATCTAGTACTCAGGATTAAGCCCAGCTCACATCTGGATACCAGATCAGCCACTCTCAGTCAAAGGCAGATGCATCACACAACACGTTGTGAGACTTGAACAGCTGAATCACACTGGTAATTGGAAATTGGCCTTATGTTTTTTCGTGTTATTTCACAGTGCCTACTACCAATTATTACAGTTTTTCATCACACAATCATGCAGAGTAACTGTTGCTCTACCTGACTTAAAGTGATGAGAGTTTCAAGTACATTCCTGTAGAGCACCTGGGTAAGCTTTCACCTTCCTTTAAGTGACCACCGATATATCCGAGTCAAGGAGGGAAATGCAAAATTAGATGTAAAGAGATAGTGCAGGTGAATTTTTGATGTCTGGCATAAAAATGAATTGGAAAGTCAAATGGATCCATTGCCTAAGCCTGTTCGGGATTTTCCTTCTATTTCCTCTTTCAAAGACCTTCCCGCTTTTCCGTGTGACATGATTTGAGGATCTCATTTGGAACTAATATATAATGTCAAGTTCCTAGTACAACACTCCCTGAATAAGCTGGAGTCAGGCCAATGATAAAACAGCACTCTGTGAGAATTCAAAAACAAGAAAATCCCTGACACTTAGTGAATAACTGTGAGAAATGCAAGAAGTCCACCAACAGGCATACCCACTCCAAGAGAAAATGTCATTACATTTTGTACCTGAACTGCCTCGATTATGTCCTTTCTAAACTAGCCATGACATTCCATATGTGTCAGATACATTCTTGTCTTTCCCAGAATTTGTGTTCAAGGATGAAATGCAAAAGCAGGTCATGTTTGCCCACCTGTTCATTTTCCTATCATAGAACTTACGAGAGGTCTTTTTCAACTACAAAAAAGAAACACTAAAATAGTAAATTGACTTTATTCTAACTAACAGCAATGACACATTGATTGGTAGGAAATTTGGTTCATTGGTTTCTATCTTCAGTACTGTCACAGTAGAATACAAACTGTTCCAAATGGGAGCAAGAGAGAATAAGGATTCTAACATCATAAGTAAAAGGAGTCAATTCATTCTGACAAAAATATGCACCAGCTCCATATATGACCTTGTCTACTCCAAAACAGAAAGCAACCAGTGAAGTGATTACAAATTGTGATTATGAGGATAGTGAGAACAAACCTATTTATAGTCATTATTACCAAGACCAACCCAATGCATGGTCAAATTTTAAAACACCGTTCCCTCGAGACTTGTATTAAGCTAAAGGTACGTTATTCAGCTACTCAAGCCTCACAACGTGTTGTGTGATGCATCAGCTATTGACTGAGAGAGGCTGGTCTGGTAGCCAGGTGTGAGTTGGGATTAATCCTGAGTGCTAGATGCCGCTGAATCCCTCTGAATTCATTCATTCTCTGAGACCTATTAGAGTTCCACTTGTCTTATAATGCCTTTCATTTCATGTTCCAGAGCTCCTATTGAGGGTCCACGTGTCACGCCTGGGCTAATTTCTGATACATTATCTTTGTTTATATGACTGGAAAGAATACAGTCCCAAATTTGGGTGCACAGCACACAGATGGCTTGGTTTATGATAAGGCATAAACATTGTGAAAAGGTATTTTATCTTCAGCTGTGGGTCAATTTGGGAGAAAAACAAAATGGAAGAGAGATATCCTCTCACTACCCAAACAATAACTGATAGTGTTTATCTCTGAGAAATCTGTCAGCTGCAGTAGGAACTTTGTCATCTTGCAGGAGTATAAATTGGCAGTGGAGAGACCACAGCCTTATGCTGAAGGCACCATGCAAGTCCTCCTTCTCCTCGCAGCCGTAGGGCTTTGCGGAGCGCAGTACAACTCCAACACTCAGGCTGGGAGGACATCTATTGTACATCTCTTTGAATGGCGCTGGGCCGATATTGCTCTCGAGTGTGAACGCTACTTAGCTCCTAATGGATTTGGAGGAGTTCAGGTACGTTGTTTCCTGCCCGTAGGTAGTGAAACTGCTTTGTAACATTTGATTAATAAACCGCAAAAGGCCAGAATCAGAGACAGCCAGCTCCAAGTAACTTTGGTGTGGAACGTGGGGATGGAAGTAGTAAATGCTGTTAGGCGCAACCAGAGATCCCGCCGGCCTGGGTCGGGTGTCTCTCCATCAGACCAGCTGCAAAGGTGCACGCTTTCCCCTGATGGGCTTCCCTTGGAAGGCTAAGTTTTCCTCTTCCCTTTTTACTGAGGCAAGTGTCTCAGCGTGGAGTTTTGGCTTTCCGAAGGATGTCTCTATTGCAGACAAAAGTAGTTCCTGTGGCTTCAGCCCTCCCATGTGCGTGCCCTTGGACAGCAGGCCCAGGCTGGACATGGGCAGCCCATGGGAACAAAAGAGAACTTCCTTGCTACCAGTCTACAAGACGGACATCTCGCAGACCCCAGCTTGTGCTGCAGGGAGGGAGAGAGAGCGAGAGAGACCGGGTCCGGCGCAAAGCCTGTCTCTCATGGGAATCCAGGACTAATCTTGGTGCATGTTTTGCACTTTGAACTTGAAACAGGAACTACTGGTTTCTTACTGAGGTCCATCATCTCATCGGCAGGTTTCTCCTCCAAATGAAAATATTGTCCTTACTAACCCATTCAGACCCTGGTGGGAAAGATACCAGCCCATCAGCTACAAGCTCTGCACTCGATCAGGAAATGAAGATGAATTCAGAGACATGGTGACCAGATGCAACAACGTTGGAGTAAGTGCCTTTAAAACACGTAACTGATACAGCGAGCAGTGTGGTTTCAACTGAGGGATGTCACTGCTCCTGTCCTCAAAGGAGGCAGAAATGGAGAATATGAAAGGGGAAAAAGGGTCGAATTAACAGTGATGTGGTAAAGCTCTGACTGTTGCTTCACAGCCCTACAAAGCATACTGAAGTGCAATCACTACGTTTCAGGTTTATATTTATGTGGATGCTGTCGTCAACCACATGTGTGGGTCTGCAGGTGGCTCAGGCACCCATTCAACCTGTGGAAGCTATTTCGACGCTGGGAACGAAAATTTTCCAGCAGTGCCGTACTCTGGCTGGGATTTCAATGATGGCAGATGTCACACCTCAAATGGAGAAATCCAGAATTATGGAGACATATATCAGGTAAATTTCTATGGGAAAACTGTGAATTCTTTTTTAACCTGTTCTATAAAGACTACTGTAAGGCCACACAAAGGGAGTAGGTGACCACAGATTCAGCGCTTCACCACCTGACCAGTGAATACAGTGAGCATCATAGATTTGTCTTCAGGGAAGGTACTTGTGGTGCACAGTATAGTAGGCACTGAGAAATCACAAACCTGCCCCACATGTTTCATGTGGGCATGCGCAGGACTGTGCGCCTGAACTGATGGAGCCCAAAGCACTCAGCTGCACCAGTGAGCTCTTCCTTACAGCTGCAAAACTCAGCTGAGCCTGATAAGGTGCCTCCTGGAAAACTGGCAGCAGTGCAAGATGCTACCCTGGCTGCGCGCGGTAGTGTTTTTGTACATGGAATGTGTGGCAGGTCTTTCTCAAGTTCACAGCTCAGCCTTCATCAGCTTTGCAATGATACGCTGTGCAGATTCCCATCTGGAATGCTGATGACATCAAGGTGGGGAGGTGATATTTTACTGACCACTGCTTTATAAGCTGCTGCATGGAGTGAGACCACAGTGCTCTTCATTACTTTCCTTTTCTCCTTTCTCTTTTTTCATTTCCTTTGTCATTTGTCCTTTATCTTTTCCTTTTTCTTTCCCTTCCTTTGTCTTTTTGCTTTTGCTTTTACTTTTCCTTTCTCCTTTGTCCTTTTTGTTTTTCTTTTTCCTTTTCTTATTTTTCTTTTCCATTTTCTTCTCCTTTTTTTTTTTTTTTGAATATGCTTTTGCTTTCCCTTTTCCATTCTCCATTCATTTCTCCTTTACATTGCTCAGTTTTCCTTTCACAGGTCCGTGACTGTCGCTTGGTTGGTCTTCTTGATCTGGCCCTGGAGAAGGATTATGTACGCTCAAAAGTTGCAGAGTACATGAATTACCTCATTGATATTGGTGTAGCAGGCTTCCGGATTGATGCTGCCAAGCATATGTGGCCTGGGGACATCAAAGCATTTCTGGACAAGCTGAATACTCTGAATACTCGATGGTTTCCTTCAGGAACAAAACCGTTCATTTACCAAGAGGTAATCTCCATGAATTTCCTTTCTGCTTCTCTTTGTGCATGTGTCTTTTCTACCTTCCTCCTCCTGAGGAGTGGCAGTGATGCCATGGGCCTGTTCCTACACACCAGGAAAGGCTGAGCTCCGCAGTCCAGTGGGTGAGTGATACCTGCCCTTCAGAAATGCAAGGCACCTTGAAATCTATGTGGGGATTTCTAATGGTCAACTAACTAGGAGGTGGTAGGCGGCAGCTTAGGGCAACTCTACAGCCCCTTCTTTCCACATGGTTACAACATGTATTGTACCAACTTTTGGCTGATTTGCCCAGCAGAAACGAACGTGCTGGGCAATGCATTTCTCTCAAGCTAAAAGATGAGGTAAAGTTGCTGAGTGAATGCAGCAATTTTGTCTATGTGGGACCAGAAAAGATGATTACCTTCTGCTTCCTGTACTAGGTAATTGACTTGGGTGGTGAGCCGATCACAGGCAGTCAGTACTTTGGAAATGGCCGAGTGACCGAATTCAAATACGGCGCAAAACTGGGGACAGTGATCCGCAAGTGGAATGGAGAAAAGATGGCCTACTTAAAGTAAGGGCACCCATCGTGCAGCTTGCCTAGGATATGCTGGATGCACAGCTTGGCGGGGTAGATTCAAGTCCTTGTGTTTTTGGCCAGGAACTGGGGAGAAGGCTGGGGCTTTGTGCCTTCTGACAGAGCCTTGGTCTTTGTGGATAACCATGACAACCAGCGGGGGCACGGGGCTGGTGGAGCTTCCATTCTCACCTTCTGGGATGCCAGGTAAGGAATGCGGGGTTGTCTGGCTGATGCCTCTTCCTCTTGCTGATTTGTTTGTCTCTTTGTTCCCTGGCACGCTTTCTCTAGCCACATCTCATTATGCTTTTGGCCCATCAGGCTTTATAAAATGGCCGTTGGTTTCATGTTGGCTCATCCGTATGGATTCACACGTGTGATGTCAAGTTATCGTTGGACAAGAAATTTTGTAAATGGCCGGGTAAGTTTGTAACAGTCAAGATTCATGTTTGCTAAACTTCTCAAGTGATTTCTCTGTCTAATCTTGGATCAGGTGGGTGTAAACCTGATCTTTAGTGAGGTTGGGGTTGGTCTGTTCTCCTACATGCCTGGTGACAGGACGAGGGGGAATGGGCTTAAGTTGCGCCAGGGGAGTTTTACGTTAGATGTTAGGAAGAACTTCTTTACTGAAAGGGTTGTTAGGCATTGGAACAGGCTGCCCAGGGAAGTGGTGGAGTCACCAACCCTCGAAGTCTTCAAAAGACATTTAGATGTATAGCTTAGGGATATGGTTTAGTGGGGACTGTTAGCGTTAGGTCAGAAGTTGGACTTGATGATCTTGAGGTCACTTCCAACCTAGAAATTCTGTGATTATGTGTGATTCTGTGAAAATTAGGAGCGCCATCCATCCCGCATTTTGATCTGCTTTTTCCAGTAAGAACTTTCAAATGTCTCTTTTCAATAAAAAGGACGTCAACGACTGGATTGGACCACCTAGCAACTCGGATGGATCAACAAAGTCGGTTACAATCAATGCGGACACCACCTGTGGCAACGACTGGGTTTGTGAGCATCGCTGGCGGCAAATAAGGTAGGAGACTCTGGAGCAAAATGCAGTAAAAGCAGTGACTTTTGCATGATGAGCCTCTTGGCTGTGGAGCTCTTGCAACTCCAGTGACAGCGATTCCTGGCATTTTCAGGAACATGGTTATCTTCCGTAACGTGGCAGACGGCCAGCCTTTCTCAAACTGGTGGGACAATGGCAGCAATCAAGTAGCTTTTGGCCGTGGCAATAAAGGCTTCATCGTCTTTAATAATGACGACTGGTAAGTTGGTGGGAGAGACCGTATCCCCAAGGAGAAGCAGAGCTCCCCAGATGGAACGCTGAAAGGGCTCAGGTGTTGGGAGGGGGGATGTCCTTCAGCTAGAGTGCTGACGGGTGAATGGAGAACATTGAAAGCAAGGCTGAGGTGTCTGAGTGGAGCGTCTGAAGATGTACAGATTGCTCGTTAGCATCTTGAGCATCCCATTCCTGTGGTCTGCCTCACATACCGTGTCATCTCCAGTACACCCACAGATGAGTTCACATGAGAAGAGGCTGAGGCTGTGGACAGAGCAGTGCCCAAGGATGGAAGCAGTAGGAGCTGAAGTTTTGGTAGTTCTGAGCGGAGCAGGCACTCTCTCACTTCCCTCATCCAAACTTGCCCGTCCAATCCAAGCCAGTCCAAGCCCGTTCAACCCTAATGGATTGAACGCTCATCACAATTAGGATTACCTTTAGCAGCACGCGTCCTGTTGTGAAGCTCTTTTATGCTTTGATTTTGTCCTGTTCTTTTCTTCCAATGAGAACAACTCCTGCTGCCTGAGCGAGATTCAGATAGTGGCACCCCACTTCTGGAGGGCTGATAAAGGAGTGCAGGGAGAGAAGCCGGGTCAGGCTTAGTAACTCCCTTGCATCGCATTGCCTTTCCAAGTCATGCAATAGCATCAGCTTCAGGATTCCTTTACCCAGTTGCAAATATCTGTTTTGAAAACAACAGAGAAGCAACGTTCACTGATTTTCACACAGGTACATGAACGTCAATTTGCAAACTGGTCTGCCTGCTGGTACCTACTGTGATGTTATTTCTGGACAAAAAGAGGGCAACGCGTGTACTGGAAAGCAGGTGTATGTTTCTGGGGATGGAACGGCTAACTTCCAGATCAGTAACACTGACGAAGATCCATTTGTTGCAATTCACGTTAATGCCAAGTTATAACTTCAATCAGAATTTGTTTCTCTCCTGTCCGTCTGTACGTATGCTGTTTCCCCCATTTGCGATTCCCTAGTGTTCAAGATCCTGTGACTCTCCGTTCCCAGTGAACAATAAATGGCAATCAAACTGAAGAGTGATGTCTTTCCTCTTAATGAACTGGTTCGTAATAGCATTATTACGTCAAAACCGTATGCTATGCCAGTAGTAGGAATTAGGGCGCTATCCCAAGCAATCCCAAATTTATTCTGATCAAAACGAGTGTTACAAGTGAACACTCTTAATTAAAGGTTACCGATTTGCTAGGAAGCGTTCTCTGGAAATGGTGACCATCAATAATTTGTTCATAACATATCTCATGAGTAAGACAACTGTTTTCTTCCAAGCAAATAACGCTGAGTCATTCGCTGTCTGTGCAGATGTGGCTTGACCAAAATCTTTCACTGCCATCTGGGTTGTCTTGTGCTATCCCACACTGCAAGCAACAGGCTCCGGGCAGTCAAGCAGCAACTGGAATGGGGAGCCAGCCTCTTTCAAAGGGGCAGGAGTGCTGCCTGGCCTGATCCCAGGGGCAAAAGACAGGTTTGCAATGGATATCCTGACAGAGAGTGGAGCACAGCGTATGCTCGTCTCCATGCTGCACTAGGTTGTTGTAAAGTTTTTTGTTTGTTTGTTTTGGTTGGTTGATTTTGGTTTTGGTTGGTTGCTTCCTTGATTGTTGTTTAGTTTTGGTTCCGGCCCATGTTGACATTCAGGTCTAACACTCAGAAACTGGATGGTTCTCTGCTAACTATTAGACAGACATTACCTAACCCCAAATGTAAAAGTCTAGCCATAAAGATTGCAAGCTCTAACCACCGTACCTTCTGTGGAAAACGATTGAAATGACCTACATGTACATCCACCTGAGGTGTCCATAAATAACAGGCAACAAAGGCATGCAGAATGCAGAGATCGTGGAATCACAGGATCATTAAGGTTGGAAAAGGCCTCCCAGATCATCTGGTCATCCCAGATCATCCCCCTACCACTAGGGTCACCCACTAAACCATGTCCCTATGCACCAAGTCCAATCCTTCCTTGAACACCCCCAGGGACGGTGACTCTACCACTTCCCTGGAAACCCATTCCAGTGCCTAACTGCTCTTTCTGAGAAGAAATGTCTCCTAATTTCCAACTTGAACCACCCCTGGTGCAACTTGAGGCCATCCCCTCTTGTCACTAGTAATGCGCAAGAGGAGGCCGGCCGCCAGCTCCCCACACCTTCCTCTAGGGTCGCTGTAGGGAGCAGTAAGGCCTGCACTGAACCTCCTCTTCTCTAGACTAAACAACCCCAGTTCTCTCAGCCACTCCTCATAAGACTTGTGTTCCAGACACTTTGCCAACTTTGTAGCCCTTCTCTGGACCAGCTCCAGGGCCTTGGTGTCCTTCTTGTACTAAGGGGCCCAAAACTGAACACAGTAGTCGAGGTGCGGCCTTGCCAAAGCAGAGTACAGGGAGCGGTCACCTCCCCGGTCCTGCTGGCTACACTATTCCTGATACAAGACAGGACGCCATCGGCCTTCTGGGCCACCTGGGCACACTGCTGGCTCGTGCTCAGGTGAGCATTGACCAACACCCCCATATCCTCTTATAATAATAATTGCTTTCCAGCCACTCGGCCCCAAGCCTGTGGCGCTGCATGGAGTTGTTGTGGCCAGAGGGCAGGAGCCAGCACTTAGCCGTGTTGAACGTTATCCCCTTGGCCTCTGCCCATCAATCCAAGCTGTACAGGTCCCGCTGCAGGGCCTTCCTACCCTCTGGCAGATAGACACATCTCCCCAGCTTGGCATCATCTGTCAGATGGATGTGTCTTGGCTTGTGATCATGTCTGAATCCAAATCTTCCATCATGTTGGACTGCAGCGTGTATTTTACGTGATGTAGAAATTGAAGACTCGGCCTCAGCACTGCACGTACCACTGGAATTAATACTCTATATTAACACATGCAAGTAGGATTTCTGCCTTTAAACTGGTTCACAAGGTCTAAGTTGAGTATGCCTGAGAAAGACCTACATTTCACTTTTACCTTTGGAACAGCCGGCACGAGCATTAGTTTGCATGAAGACTTAATGGTACCACTGCATAGAAAGCAGAAGAAATAATAATGAAGAAAACAGTGCTAACTAATTCTGAAAAACCTGAAGATCAGCAATAATCTTGACAGTACCTCTAGGTTTCCTGACTCATCTCAAAGACCTGTTGTTGTTCAGGAAGACACTTGCTTTTTTCACCTTCTTTGTATTGTTTTAGGAAGCAAATATGTACCAAAAAGAGCTTGAAACAAAAGGAACAAAAACAAACGCTGGGTCACAGAATCACAGAATCACTGAATCGTAGGGGTTGGAAGGGACCTCAAAAGATCATCGGGTCCAACCATGCTGCCAAAGCAGGTTCCTTAGAGCAGGCTGCCCAGGTAGGCGTCCAGACAGGCCTTGAATATCTCCAGAGAAGGAGACTCCACAACCTCCCTGGGCAGCCTGTTCCAGCGCTCCGTCACCCTCACCGTGAAGAAATTCTTTCGCATGTTGGTGCGCAACTTCCTGTGCTCCATCTTGCTCCACCTTGTTCTGTCCCCACAAACCACTGAAAAGAAGTTGGCCAAATCCCTCTGTCTCCCACACCTCAGGTATTTATACACATTGATGAGATCCCCTCTCAGTCTTCTTTTCTCCAGGCTGAACAGAGCCACGTCTCTCAGCCTTTCTTCATAGGGAAGATGCTCCAGGCCCCCTATCATCTTTGTGGCCCTCCGCTGGACTCTTTCCAGGAGATCCCTGTCTTTTTTTTTTGTACTGGGGAGCCCAGAACTGGACACAGTACTCCAGGTGAGGCTTGACCAGGACAGAGTAGAGGGGGAGGATCACCTCCATTACCTGCTGGCCACGCTCCTTTTCATGCACACCAGGATCCCATTGGCCCTCTTGGCCACCAGAGCACACTGCTGGCTCATGGTCAACGTGTCGTCCACCAGGACGGCCTTCTCCTCAGAGCTCCTCTCCAGCAGGTCGCCCCCCAGCCTGTATTGATACGTGCGGTTGTTCCTTCCCAGGTGCAGGACTCTACACTCGCTCTTATTAAACCTCATTTGGTTTCTTCCTGCCCATCTCTCCAACCTGTCCAGGTCTTGCTGAATGACAGCACAGCCTTCTGGCGCATCAGCCACTCCTCCCAGCTTTGTGTCATTGGCGTACTTGCTGAGGGCAGACATTATTCCCTCATCAAGGTCATCGATGAAGATGTTGAGCAACACCGGGCCCAACACCGACCCCTGGGGAAAACCGCTACTCACGGGTCTCCAGCCAGACTCTGCGCCACCGATCACCACCCCCTGAGCTCGGCCAGTCAGCCAGTTCTCAACCCACCTTACTGTCCACTCCTCTATCCCACACTTTCTTAGCTTTGCTAGCAGGATGTCATGGGAGACAGTATGGAAAGCCTTGCTAAAGTCAAGGTAGATCACATCCACTGCTCTCCCCCCATCTACCCAGCTGGTGATGCCATTATAGAAGGCAACAAGGTTGGTCGAGCACGACTTCCCCTTGGTGAATCCGTGCTGACTACTGCAAATAACATTCTTCTCTTTGAATTGCTTGGAGATAGCGTCCAGAACAAGTTGTTCCAACACCTTTTCAGGGACTGGGTGCAGCCCTGATCTTTCAAAAGCAGTGAACAGATTGGCGACCAAATTTTGAATTCACTTAAGAAGACAGTGACAGTAATTATTTTCTTTGACGTTCTAGAATGAAACAGACAGCAAAGACTGACTCTTCAATTGCTACATCACATAAAATAAATGCTGCACTCAAACATCATGGAACATTTGGATTGAGGAATGATTACAAGCAGGGATATATCCCTCTCTGTATTCTGCATGCCTTTATTGCCTAATACTTACAGAAACCACCGGTGGATATGTGTCATTTCAATCATTTTCCACAAAAGTTATGGTGGTTAGAGCTTGCAATCTTTATGGCTAGACGTTTACATTTGGGATTAGGTAATGTTCATCACATAGCTAGTATAGAATCACACACTTTGTGAGTGATAGACTGCACGTTAACATGAGCATGAAAAAAACACCTAAAGAGCAAACCAACATCAAAAATAAGATAAAAAATAAAAATAAAAATAAAAATAAAAATAGAAATAAAAATAAAAATAAACATAAAAATAAACAAAAAAAATAAAAAAAAAAACAAAAAAAAAACAAAAATAAAAATAAAAATAAATAAATAAAGAGGTGGAACAGCCTGTGGAACAGCCAGCATGACCGTTAAATTGCAGGAAGCCACTGGGGATATCAGAGGGAGTACCGATCTTTTCTTTGATAAAGACATAAACGGAGTGTGAAGCAGGTCACACACTGGCTTGACTGATGTCAAAGTCTGGAATAACTGATTGGCGCAGCCGAGCTTCATCTGCTGACCTGGGCTCCACACTGGCTTTGCCCCAGAGAAAGGACATACTGCCGGCAAGCAGAGGCTGCCTGCCCCAGTGTGTTTGCTCCAGCTTACAGCTATGCGTGCACCTATCAGCCTTGGCATTGGAACATTTTAACTTGCTCAGGTGCTGGCTTCTTTTGTCTTATTTTTTATTTCCTTCTGTGTTTCTGAGATCTGGGAAATGCAGTGCTCTCTTGGTAACCTTAAGAGCTGCCAATGGTATGGCCCCCAGTTATGACATGATAATGCTACTATGACCCAGTTCATTAGGAGGAAAGACATCACTCTTCAGATTGATTGCCATTTATTGTTCACTGGGAACGGAGAGTCACAGGATCTTGAACACCAGGGAATCGCAAATGGGGGAAACAGCATACGTACAGACCACCGGGAGAGAAACAAATTCTGATTGAAGTTATAACTTGGCATCAACGTGAATTGCAACAAATGGATCTTCGTCAGTGTTACTGATCTGGAAGTTAGCCGTTCCATCCCCAGAAACATACACCTGCTTTCCAGTACACGCGTTGCCCTCCTTTTGTCCAGAAATAACATCACAGTAGGTACCAGCAGGCAGACCAGTTTGCAAATTGACGTTCATGTACCTGTGTGAAAATCAGTGAACGTTGCTTCTCTGTTGTTTTCAAAACAGATATTTGCAACTGGGTAAAGGAATCCTGAAGCTGATGCTATTGCATGACTTGGAAAGGCAATGCGATGCAAGGGAGTTACTAAGCCTGACCCTGCTTCTCTCCCTGCACTCCTTTTCCAGAAATGGGGAGGCCACTGTGTGAATCTAGATCAGGCTGTAGGAGTTGTTCTCATTGGAAGAAAAGAACAGGACAAAATCAAAGCATAAAAGAGCTTCACAACAGGACGCGTGCTGCTAAAGGTAATCCTAATTGTGATGAGCGTTCAATCCATTAGGGTTGAACGGGCTTGGACTGGCTTGGATTGGACGGGCAAGTTTGGATAAGGGAAGTGAGAGAGTGCCTGCCCTGCTCAGAACTACCAAAACTTCAGCTCCTACTGCTTCCATCCTTGGGCACTGCTCTGTCCACAGCCTCAGCCTCTTCTCATGTGAATTCATCTGTGGGTGTACTGGAGATGACACGGTATGTGAGGCAGACCACAGGAATGGGATGCTCAAGATGCTAACGAGCAATCTGTACGTCTTCAGACGCTCCACTCAGACACCTCAGCCTTGCTTTCGATGTTCTCCATTCACCTGTCAGCGCTCTAGCTGAAGGACATCCCCCCTCCCAACACCTGAGCCCTTTCAGCGTTCCGTCTGGGGAGCTCTGCTTCTCCTTGGGGATACGGTCTCTCCCACCAACTTACCAGTCGTCATTATTAAAGACTATGAAGCCTTTATTGCCACGGCCAAAAGCTACTTGATTGCTGTCATTGTCCCACCAGTTTGAGAAAGGCTCGCCGTCTACCACGTTACGGAAGATAACCATGTTCCTGAAAATGCCAGGAATGGCTGTCACTGGAGTTGCAAGAGCTCCACAGCCAAGAGGCTCATCATGCAAAAGTCACTGCTTTTACTGCGTTTTGCTCCAGAGTCTCCTACCTTATTTGCCGCCAGCGATGCTCACAAACCCAGTCGTTGCCACAGGTGGTGTCCGCATTGATTGTAACCGACTTTGTTGATCCATCCGAGTTGCTAGGTGGTCCAATCCAGTCGTTGGCGTCCTTTTATTGAAAAGAGACATTTGAAAGTTCTTACTGGAAAAAGCAGCGCAAAAAGCAGGATGGATGGCGCACCTAATTTTCACCCACCCGATCCAGGATTGGACAGAGAAATCACTTGAGAAGTTTAGCAAACATGAATCTTGAGCGTTACAAACTTACCTGCCCATTTACAAAATTTCTTGTCCAACGATAACTTGACATCACACGTGTGAATCCATACGGATGAGCCAACATGAAACCAACGGCCATTTTATAAAGCCTGTTGGGCCAAAAGCATAATGAGACGTGGCTAGAGAAAGCATGCCGGGGAACAAAGAGACAAACAAATCAGCAAGAGGAAGAGGCATCAGCCAGACAACCCCGCATTCCTTACCTGGCATCCCAGAAGGTGAGAATGGAAGCTCCACCAGCCCCGTGCCCCCGCTGGTTGTCATGGTTATCCACAAAGACCAAGGCTCTGTCAGAAGGCACAAAGCCCCAGCCTTCTCCCCAGTTCCTGGCCAAAAACACAAGGACTTGAATCTACCCCGCCAAGCTGTGAATCCAGCGTATCCTAGGCAAGCTGCACGATGGGTGCCCTTACTTTAAGTAGGCCATCTTTTCTCCATCCCACTTGCGGATCACTGTCCCCAGTTTTGCGCCGTATTTGAATTCGGTCACTCGGCCATTTTCAAAGTACTGACTGCCTGTGATCGGCTCGCCACCCAAGTCAATTACCTAGTACAGGAAGCAGAAGGTAATCATCTTTTCTGGTCCCACATAGACAAAATTGCTGCATTCACTCAGCAACTTTACCTCATCTTTTAGCTTGAGAGAAATGCATTGCCCAGCACGTTCGTTTCTGCTGGGCAAATCAGCCAAAAGTTGGTACAATACATGTTGTAACCATGTGGAAAGAAGGGGCTGTAGAGTTGCCCTAAGCTGCCGCCTACCACCTCCTAGTTAGTTGACCATTAGAAATCCCCACATAGATTTCAAGGTGCCTTGCATTTCTGAAGGGCAGGTATCACTCGCCCACTGGACTGCAGAGCTCAGCCTTTCCTGGTGTGTAGGAACAGGCCCATGGCATCACTGCCACTCCTCAGGAGGAGGAAGGTAGAAAAGACACATGCACAAAGAGAAGCAGAAAGGAAATTCATGGAGATTACCTCTTGGTAAATGAACGGTTTTGTTCCTGAAGGAAACCATCGAGTATTCAGAGTATTCAGCTTGTCCAGAAATGCTTTGATGTCCCCAGGCCACATATGCTTGGCAGCATCAATCCGGAAGCCTGCTACACCAATATCAATGAGGTAATTCATGTACTCTGCAATTTTTGTGCGTACATAGTCCTTCTCCTGGGCCAGATCAAGAAGGCCACTCAAGCGACAGTCGCGGACCTGTGAAAGGAAAGAAGAGCAAGTTAACGGAGAAGGAGAAAGGAAAAAGGTAAAGGAACATGAAAAGTACAAAGGAAAGAGGTTAAATATGGGGGACAAAGGAAAGGAAAAAGGAAAAGGGAAAAGGGAAAGGGAAAGGGAAAGGGAAAGGGAAAGGGAAAGGGAAAGGGAAAGGGAAAGGGAAAGAACAAAAGAAATGGGAGAGAAGAGAGAGGAGAGAGAAAGGAAGAGAGAGGAGAGAGGAGAGATGTGAGAGAGGAGAGAGGAGAGATGCGAGAGTGGAGAGAGGAGACAGGAGAGAGGAGACAGGAGAGCGGAGATAGGACAAAGGGGAAGGTAATGAAGAGCACTGTGGTCTCACTCCATGCAGCAGCTTATAAAGCAGTGGTCAGTAAAATATCACCTCCCCATCTTGATGTCATCAGCATTCCAGATGGGAATCTGCACAGCGTATCATTGCAAAGCTGATGAAGGCTGAGCTGTGAACTTGAGAAAGACCTGCCACACATTCCATGTACAAAAACACTACCGCGCGCAGCCAGGTAGCATCTTGCACTGCTGCCAGTTTTCCAGGAGGCACCTTATCAGGCTTAGCTGAGTTTAGCAGCTGTAAGGAAGAGCTCACTGGTGCAGCTGAGTGCTTTGGACTCCATCAGTTCAGGCGCACAGTCCTGCGCATGCCCACATGAAACATGTGGGACAGGTTTGTGATTTCTCAGTGCCTACTATACTGTGCACCACAAGTACCTTCCCTGAAGACAAATCTATGATGCTCACTGTATTCACTGGTCAGGTGGTGAAGCGCTGAATCTGTGGTCACCTACTCCCTTTGTGTGGCCTTACAGTAGTCTTTATAGAACAGGTTAAAAAAGAATTCACAGTTTTCCCATAGAAATTTACCTGATACATGTCTCCATAATTCTGGATTTCTCCATTTGAGGTGTAACATCTGCCATCATTGAAATCCCAGCCAGAGTACGGCACTGCTGGAAAATTTTCATTCCCAGCGTCGAAATAGCTTCCACAGGTTGAATGGGTGCCTGAGCCACCTGCAGCCCCACACATGTGGTTGACGACAGCATCCACATAAATATAAACCTGAAACGTAGTGATTGCACTTCAGTATGCTTTGTAGCGCTGGGAAGCAACAGTCAGAGCTTTATCACATCACTGTTAATTCGACCCTTTTTCCCCTTTCATATTCTCCATTTCTGCCTCCTTTGAGGACAGGAGCAGTGACATCCCTCAGTTGAAACCACACTGCTCACTGTATCAGTTACGTGTTTTAAAGGCACTTACTCCAACGTTGTTGCATCTGGTCACCATGTCTCTGAATTCATCTTCATTTCCCGATCGAGTGCAGAGCTTGTAGCTGATGGGCTGGTATCTTTCCCACCAGGGTCTGAATGGGTTTGTAACGATGATATTTTCATTTGGAGGAGAAACCTGCAGATGAGGTGATGGACCTCAGTAAGAAACCAGTAGTTCCTGTTTCAAGTTCAAAGTGCAAAACATGCACCAAGATTAGTCCTGGATTCCCATGAGAGACAGGCTTTGCGCCGGACCCGGTCTCTCTCGCTCTCTCTCCCTCCCTGCAGCACAAGCTGGGGTCTGCGAGATGTCCGTCTTGTAGACTGGTAGCAAGGAAGTTCTCTTTTGTTCCCATGGGCTGCCCATGTCCAGCCTGGGCCTGCTGTCCAAGGGCACGCACATGGGAGGGCTGAAGCCACAGGAACTACTTTTGTCTGCAATAGAGACATCCTTCGGAAAGCCAAAACTCCACGCTGAGACACTTGCCTCAGTAAAAAGGGAAGAGGAAAACTTAGCCTTCCAAGGGAAGCCCATCAGGGGAAAGCGTGCACCTTTGCAGCTGGTCTGATGGAGAGACACCCGACCCAGGCCGGCGGGATCTCTGGTTGCGCCTAACAGCATTTACTACTTCCATCCCCACGTTCCACACCAAAGTTACTTGGAGCTGGCTGTCTCTGATTCTGGCCTTTTGCGGTTTATTAATCAAATGTTACAAAGCAGTTTCACTACCTACGGGCAGGAAACAACGTACCTGAACTCCTCCAAATCCATTAGGAGCTAAGTAGCGTTCACACTCGAGAGCAATATCGGCCCAGCGCCATTCAAAGAGATGTACAATAGATGTCCTCCCAGCCTGAGTGTTGGAGTTGTAC